>NC_137433.1:25914473-26391973 GCF_964374335.1 Astatotilapia calliptera
CTGAATTCAGCCTTCCCTGAAAAACATCCATGACTGTTCAACATCAATGGTCCCATCAATGTGCAGAGATGGACACTAATGCACTCCCACACCTCCACAAATGCTTGCCTCTGGTCTTACCATCTTACTAACAAGAACCGTTAATTCTTACTGTTAAAAATCTTACTTTAATATGTAGACTTTGCCCCATTTTCAATTAAATTTAATGAATTGCATTATGTTTTTATTTAACTTCTATGCAGGGATTCAGATTTATGTTTACTTTTCTCTTCAGGGCTATACCAGGTTGTCTTGGTAGCTTAGGCCACTTCAAGAACAAATTTTCAGATCCAATTGAGCAAGGGCAGAGGCACAGCGCAACCAAACGCGCTCTCGCTACAGGGAGGAAGGCCGTCAGAGCCCTGGTGAGGAAGATTTCTCATTGGTTCTTCAGAAGGACTAAAGCTCTTATCAAAGAACA
Organism: Astatotilapia calliptera; assembly: GCF_964374335.1. Classification (NCBI taxonomy): domain Eukaryota; kingdom Metazoa; phylum Chordata; class Actinopteri; order Cichliformes; family Cichlidae; genus Astatotilapia; species Astatotilapia calliptera. The sequence goes on from NC_137433.1 coordinate 25,914,934, forward strand.
GCTGCCCAAGAAGGACGACCGGGTAAGACTAGACGTCAGACTGACCAACACTTTTATCACTTACTGTCCTTTTATCATTTTCATAATTACATTTTTTTTTAATTCAATCAGATTTATTTGACTTAATTCCCTTCTGTATATGTATGTATGTGTTGTTTCATCGAAGGTGGTATATTGCTCTATGACAGAGTTTCAGCAGACAGTGTATCAGGCAGTGCTCGGCAGTGAAGATGTGACATTACTCCTAAGGTCATCAGAAAAATGTGACTGTCACAGCAGACGCACCCGCAGAAGCTGCTGCTATAAAGTTAGTTTTTCTCTTCTGCTATCGTGCTTCGTAAATTGCAGGGACACACAACTTGATTCTATATGTTGAGACCAAAATCACTTTTATTGGATATTTTGTTTGTTTGTTTACATTTTATTTTACCCACTTTAAAGTATCACATCAAAATATCACAATGTATTTTAACTGCAGTTCATATAAAGTGTCTTTGTGAAGGTGCCTAATCTTTTTTTTCATTAAGTAACTGTTTTAAAGTTCATTATAGTCTGCTAGAATACACTAAGTAATAGATCCCATTAAAACAGAAAGGAAACTTTATGCTTTTGCATAAAAATCACATGTATAAAAATCAACAAGAAGATGCTTTGTCTCTTACATTAAATAATATTTTCCTTCTATCATAGACAAACTCTGATGGTGTTCATATGAAGGAGCTGTACTTTAGTTACCTGGCCATATTGAGAAAAGTTGCGAACCATGTAGCACTCCTTCAGTCTACTCCAGGCACCAGCAAGAAACAGGTAGAGTTGTGTTGCTTTGCACGTGATTCTGGATCGATTCTCTCAAGATCTTGTTCATTAAAATGACTTTCCCACTTATTTTTAGGAAAAGTATGTGAGTGCTGTTTGTGCAAAGGTATTCCAGAAGTTTCCAGAATTTGTGCATAGATGCAAAAATGAAGCATTTGAAGCCTTGTCAGACCCAATGTACAGTGGAAAAATGAAGGTAAAGCACGAAAACAGCTGCGTGATCCCTTCACTGCCAGTTTCTAAAGGGGGTTAACAGGTTTATGCTTTCTTTTAGGTGCTGCAGAAGCTTCTCAAATTTTATCTACAAAAGAGAGATAAAGTGCTTATTTTTTCTCTCTCAACCAAGGTGAGAGCTGCGTTTGCATTTTTTGTTTCTGTGACTTTGGATGTGTGATTGCAGGTTTATATGTTGTGCAATGAGTGAATTAAATACTGAGTCGTATCTATTTTGATAGATTCCAATTTGTTCATTTAAATAGGGAGTCTTCTTCTAGGGTCGTTTTACATTATACATATTTTCCTTAGGCAGTGTTATTAAAAAGCACTCTGTGCAGTTTCATTGCTATGCAGATGATACCCAGCATTATTTTTTTCATCAAGCCAGATGATACAAATCTACCAGTTAAATTACTGGCATTTCTTAAAGACCTGGATTACCTCTAATTTCCTATTTCTAAATCATCCCAAACTGAAGTTTTTGTACTTGATCCTAAAAATCTTGGAAACATGGTGTCTAACCTGATACTCTGGATGGCATTAACTTGACCTTAAGTAACACTATGAGGAGTATTGGAGTTCTTTGTGACCAGGATATGTCCTTCTGTATGCATATTAAACACACGTGTAGGACTGCATTCCTTCATTTGCAAAATATCATCCTGTCTCAGAGTGATCCTGAGAAACCAGTTCTAAATCTTTCCGTTAACAGGGAGTTTTTTCTTCCCACTGTTGCAAAGTGCTTGCTTATAGGGGGTTATGCAATTGTTTTTCTAATATTGTAGGGTCTTTACCTTACAATACAAAGTACTTTGAGGCAACTGTTGTTGTGAATTGGTGCTATGCCAATAAAATAAAATTGAACAAAGGAGCAGCCTGAACCTTGCTAATCGCGTCTTCTGTTAGATGAATTGCTTATAGGAAAAAAGGTCTAGAGGACGTGGTTTTCTCATTACATCATGTTTATTTATAAGTTTGTGGTGAAGACAATTAGACTGAGAGTGCAGTCTAATGGTTGTAGTCACCTGATACAGTATAACTCATTTAAGCTTCAGGTATATCAATCAGCAGTTATTATAGTTTTTGCTTTCTGTTCAGTTTAATTTCACTCTCTCCAGGAATACATCAGGTGTCTTTGTGAGGTTCTGTTGAAATGCTACTGCGTCTGCTATAATTCTGGAATTAGTTTTAGAGTGGGTTTACTCGTTAAATTTTTAATAGTTTTAGATTTGTTGTCATTATCGTGTAGGTGAGATTAAAGTGCAGAGCAGTCTGATAATACACGGTCACATAGGCTTAAGTCTAAAAGTAATATTTTTATGTTAAGTATTGTTGTGTTATCTCAGTTAGGTTTTGTTTTCATTTAATTTTACAGCACTTTCACACTCACTTTTAGGTGTTATATTAGTTTTAGTTAGTTATAACCTTGAGCCTAAGTTTCTTTTTCTCAGTCTTCACATCATAACTGAAAGTACTTAATTTTTGATGTGGGCGTGGGATGCAGGCAGAGTGTGCAGAAGGGAGGAAGCATGATTATGAAGTCATATTTTCATGACCTTGGTTTTACTTTAATGCTAATCATGGTGTCCATACAGGCCAGTGTAGTGCTCAGTGTTTAGCCTCACTGTAGATCTGTAAGTATAAGTTGTAAAGACTGAAGTCCAGCAGATATTTTTAGATATGCTGCTTCAGTTTACACGTGTAGGATCTATTTTCTATACAACTCTACTGATTAATAAACTCCTAAATGGTCATTTATTGTGTATTGAATCTTTTAGCTATTAGATGTGATGGAGAGCTACTGCATGGCTGTGGGCCTGGACTTCAGCAGACTGGACGGATCCACCAAATCCAAAGAGCGAGTCCAGATCGTCAGAGACTTTAACAGCTCCTCTCACATCAACCTCTGCCTGGTTTCCACCATGTCAGTTGGAAATACCAACACTTGTAGCAATTAATTTTATCCTAGGTAGTATTTGGTATTGAAACCTACTAATATGTGTATTTTCTATTAGGGCAGGTGGTCTTGGTCTTAACTTTGTTGGTGCTAATGTTGTGGTGCTGTTTGACCCCACCTGGAACCCAGCCAATGACCTTCAGGCTATTGACAGGTAGGCTGCCACCTGACTAGATATTATTTCATAGTAGTGTTTTGCTGCAGCTCTTTAGCTAACCTAACAATATTCTGGTAATTCCTAACTGTTGCATACTGCATCCAAAGTCAAGGCAGGAATGTTTGGTGTTATTGCGCCACTTTGTGCTGTTGAAAAGCATCATACTTTTTATACATCTCCTCAGGGCATATCGCATTGGCCAATGCAGGGATGTGACTGTTCTTAGGCTGATCTCACTGGGGACTGTGGAAGAGGTCATATACCTACGACAAATTTACAAACAGGTACCAGACTACTGTAAACTCATAGACATAATGTAATCTGCAATTTAAATACTGTATATACAGATGAAGCTATAGTATATAAATTAGATGCTGCATTTCCACATTCTCTCCCATTTTCCAGCAATTGCACTCCTCTGTAGTTGGCAAAGAGAGCTCCCGGCGGTATTTCGAAGCAGTGCGGGGGCATGGTGACCATAAGGATGAACTGTTTGGGATCAAAAACCTATTTAGGCTGCAAACTCAAGGGACCTGTCTCACCCGCAAGATTTTAGAGGTTAGATAGCCGACAGACCTTTTACTGTTTGACTGTGTGTGCTGCTGCCCGCCTGGACTCACATCATCCCACTGATTTATTTCCACAGTCGCAATTCAGGGTTTCACAAACCAAAATGACTTTTACTGTTTCTTGTCTTGGGCCTTTGGAGGCATTTAACACTTGCTTTGATTTTCAACTCAATATCAAGACTTAAACTACACTAGGTAGGTATGACTGTCCTGGTTTCATCATCTCAGAGCACAGAGAAAACTGGGTGTACATATTTCCATCTGCATAATAAATGCACTACATCTCTTAATCTTTGAATTCAGGTGTTGTTAAAATAATTGGCTGTAGCTGCGTCCGCAAGGGTGGTTAGCAGGATTCAGAAATCTTGATTTATACATACAACAGTGTCACAGTACTCTAGGTTGCTTGTTGTGTTTTTAAAAAGCAGGATATTAGGATTTCCCTTTACATTTCAAATTAAAGATATGTTTAAACGTACAGTTATAAAAATGGTATCCTGCAGAAGACCTAACCTGTCTCTCACAGTGTTATACTAAATACCAAAAGTGAAAGATATTGTTGTGCTGATGGTTGTGACAGAACTGAGTTGATGCTGTTCACTGAAATGTTTGTTTTGATGAATTCCTCTCAGAGAGAAGGGCAAGTGGAGGCTGGTGTTATGATGAGTACACACACAGGCAAAGACACGGAGGAGGAGACAAAGGGAGCTGGCGTGAGTAGTCTTCTCTTCTCAGAAACTCAGAACATCCCTGACTCTGTCATTCTTTCCAAGCAGACCGCTTGTCTTCCCATTCCCACGTGAACCCTGCTGTCCGTCAGTCTACCAGCCACACAGTCTCATTAAGCAGATCTCAGCTGCTGTTCTGAGAGAGTGAAAGTGACCAACTTGTACTGCACACTTCCAATTAATTACTATTAATACTTGCAAACACATCAAGTGCAGTAGACTCTGGAGTACGCTATGGAAGATAACAGATAACATTTTATTCTATTAGTGAAACTGAAGCATAAGGCTCTTGTTGTGTCACCACCACATATGAACAGCTGGGTGCCATTACTTGTTTGCGCTAATGTAAGGCACATACCACAATGAAGTCTGTCTTCCACTTTTCAGCTATTTATTTATACAGTGGTACCCCTTATCATCCTTTTCCCAGCCAGGCCTGCAGTGTGCACTATGCTGTCCTTTTTACTACTCCACTGAGAACAGTCAGAGCAGCTTTTTCCTTGCAAAAAAATCCAAAAACAAATAACGAAAACCCTGAAACACTATAGTGAATTCAGACATACTCAAAGAACCTGGATACCTGCAAAAATATGAGCTAACCTGGGTCACCTAGTTCATGAAATTGAAATTAGAATCAGTTGGGGGGCAGCCAGAGACTCATTCATGTAACACTGGAACACGTTATGACCCTTTTCTTTTTATCATTATAGAAGCTTTAAACCACATTATTGAAAGTTAACAAATAGCTTTGTATCACTTGAAAGATTGCCTGATTGGGTCACTCAGTGGTGATACAGGTGGATTTTTGAGCTAAAGCTACAGTTCACTTACAACAAGATGCAACTAATAAGAGAAATGTATTGCCTGCCCTGCTTGTCCTTTCTTTCTCAGTCTGTTTCTACCTTGTGTCTACTGTTTTAGCAAGCTGGAGGTTCTTCACCTACAAAAGTCCATGTACCAAATGATAAACCAGTGAAGGAGAACAGCGATGCATCAAACGTCTCCACAGGGGTGCTGGACTTCAGCAGTGAAGAGGATGAGAGGGAGCAGGGGGTCAAGAGAAAGGCCTCAAACCTCAGTACAGATGATTGCAATAGGAGCAGGAGTGCTACAACAGGTCCTGGTCGAATGAGTCTCCAACAGCATGGTTTCTCCAAACTCTTTGAAAGAGTCAAAGAAGCACCAGCGCTAGAAGGACAAACGAGTCCAGAAGGTGAAGGAAGCTGCTTTGAGGAAGATCCTGAGGAGGAAAAAAGGGAAGACACGTCGACCTCCATCACAGGAAATGTCGGTGTCCATTTGGGAACAGAAACCAGGGACACATCCTGCAATTCAGACAGAAAATTAAGAGATAATGGAGATAATGGAAGACAAGACGGTGACACGGGTCTGAAACGGCAGATACGTGAAATAATTACTGTGGATGAAGATGGCAATAAAAACTCTAAAGTAGAAAAAAATAAAGTTAATAAACTCAAAACTACATTTCGCCAAAAACACAAGTTTGGTGGTTACTCAGATGAATCTGAAGACTTCGACTTAGAGGCAAAGTCGTGGTCCAAAAAGGATACTTTATATTTACATGATGGAGCAGAGAAGGGGGGAGGAAGGACAGACTACAGTAAAAGGAGGCAAAGTGCAAGTGAAAGGGATAAAAGAAGATCAAAATACACAGAAGATATAGAGACATTCTCATCTTCAGAGGAGGAACATGTAAGTCCACACATGGAGAGATCCAGAGTTAAATTGCAAAAACTTGGGCAAAGACCTGTGACGGGCACAACAGAGAAGGAAGCTTTGATGCCGAAGGCTGTTTCATTTACAACTTTGAAAAGTCAGACAACCCTGGCATCTAAAGAAAAGAATGGAACTATTGACTGCATGCTAGGTTAGTTCCAGTGCTACTTTAAACACTTTTAATAACAAAATTGTACCAATTCTGATGGACTTTTTTTTTCATTTCAAGGAGGTGTACAGGAGGTGGTGTACACCCACTCTAACCAGCGCATTGTGGGTGGCAGCAAAGCAGAAGAGCTAATCAGTCGAGCTGCTGTACGGGACGTGTTTGAACGCAAAATGTACTCGCAGCTCCCGGCCAATCACCTTCTAGGAACCCAAGAGGTACAAACAAGAGGTCAAACACTGATCTGGTCCATTGATTCTTCACATAGTATGATATAGAGCCCTCAGTCAAGCGTCATACCTTTAACCCTGTGTTGATGGCAAGTTAAAGGATCATTTCACCCAGTTTATAAAACACATTTTTTTCTGTTACATGGGAGTGATACTTGTAGATTACTGTTGGGCAGTTTGTGCTGATTTGAAACCGAGTTGATCAGTGAAATTAATTTTAAAAAGAGTAGAACTATGGGGTAAATAAATGCTGTTCATTATGATTTAGCGTAATTATAGGACTTTTAGGACCAGTGACTTAAGACTGTCCATTAATTGCAGCACAGTACTTCATTTTTTACATGCTCTTTCATGCCTGCAAATCTGGTCCACCGGTAATGACTATAAACTATGTTGTTGTTAGGTAACTTGACAGAGAGTGGATCAATATTTCTCTGAAACTTTACTCTTGTTTGATTGTGCCAGAGCTTGGCGGAGAGCTTGCCAGACAGTGAGCTGTGTCATTCCACTATGAGGCTGCAAGAGCTCAGTTTGGATCATCCAGTCACCTTTACCACCAAGAGTGTGCATCACACCAAACACAACACCTTCATCTTTGGCGAGACTCCCAAAGCCATACGCAGGTAGTGAATTGTAAAAGAGTTTAACTTATTTTAAGGCAGAAAAATCACATGATGATAAGAGAGGCCGGGGGGTAAAAGAGGGAGAGGTGATGAAGGTGTAGGGGAAAAACTGCAACAGAAGAGTAAAAAAAATTCTGATATGGGAGGAAAAAAGTAGGATAATAAGTGAGAGGAAGGTTGGCTAGAGGAGTAATGGGGAGGAAAGGAAAAGAAAGAACAATTTCTAGCAGTGAGGAATGAGGCCAAAACCTACCGGAGATATAGTGTTGAGTGCCCCACCTGGGCCTCAGTAATTGTGTATGTGTATTTAGTGAGGGACCACCTCTGAGCTTTTCCTTCCACCTATTTCCCAGCATCGTGCCAAAGATTACCCAGTTATGACCATGCCCAACAGTGCAGGAGTTTTCCCCTTCACAACCGCAGCCCTCCTGGGACTAACCAAAATGATCGCCTTAGGACTTCCAAACTCACTCTGATACGTACACACACATATCCTAACAAGTATTAGCACACGTTCACATGCAGAGCATTCAAATACACGATTCTGTTCTGCTGCATCACCCCCACCCCTTTCTAAATACTCAAACGCAGACACACAGACACTGTTCGTGGCTCCAGTCTCACTCCCCGAGGGCTGTATCCCTGCCTGGAGGCTCACCAGGAAGCAAATACACACTACTTATATTGCTATCGCCTCAGTTAACCTTGGTGTTTAATGATTAAAATCCACATGCGCATCAGGTTATACTGCTCCTACTTTTATTGTATTGTTTTGTTTTGTTTTGTTTTTTCAGTAAAAGCCACAAATGCTAGTAACACCACTATAATTCTGCTTTACCACCACGGAGGTATTTCTGTCCCCAATAATTGTTAGAGCAGAGTTTTAATAGGTGCCTAGGAGCTAATGAAAAATACTACACACTACACTGCTTTCTGGATATGAGCGTGAATATGGGATGTTTATAATTAGTTAGGCCTCACTCAATATGTGGTTAATAGTATAGGCCTTGTGGCTTTTTGAAGAGGTATTATTTGAGATTTTAAGGCATTTTATGGTCACAGATGCCAGATTCTAGCCTTGATCTTACTGTGCATTTGTGAATAGAGGTTAGGAGAAACCATTAGTTGTTAAAATATCCTGTCATCTTCAGTATCTAACACAATTTTCTATTTTTAGATGGGTTTTTTGCACTTTCTTCCTTCATTATCGCCCCTTTTCTTTTCTTTATTTTTTTTGCAGGCAACAGCTGGAGGAAATGGCAGAAAAATTCAAATTTCCCACAGTCCACCAGTTTGCTGTTGAAATTCTGAGCAAAGATTCAACCCAGAGGCTGGCCTTGCTTCACCAGTATTACACTTCACTGAACCTCCCTGAGTTGGCTGATACGGTCAAAAACAACTTCCCACAACCTGTTTCAGCACAAGCCTCCCCCTTAGCTGCTAACTCGGAGATCAAAAATCCACAAAAGGATGCTTCAAAAGCCACAAAAAATTTGACATTCACTCAAAAGAATTTCAGAACTAAACCTGAAACATCGCAAAAAACTCCTGTGCCACCAAAAAAGGCTAGAAACTCAAAAGGCGATACTCCAAAACCTCGCAAAAAGCAAAGAATATCACAAAGGAATGTGCTGGAACCTCTAAGTGATGTTCCAAGTCCTGAGTCAGAAGAGCAGGACGAGACGCACTGCAGTGCCAGAGGACTCAAGCGGACAAAGGGAGGTAGTGTTTCTACTTCTGGAGCCCACATAGCTGGTGGTGGTCTTGGCGGCGATCGAGTCAGCAGCAGTGGTCTTGGGTCTGGGGAGGCTTCTGCTCGCCTGAACTGCACAGACAGAGATACCCCTTCTTCTTCGGACCTCAGCCATGGCAGTTCCGCCATGGTATCCAAACCCACAGCACGAGGAAAAGAGCAGGAGCAGAAGTCATCTTTGAGGATAAGTGAAACTTTGCAGAGGGAGCAGAGAGAAAATTCTCAGCCCCCTTCCATCTCCACTAATCGCTCCTACCTAACAGAGCTGATAGGAGACACCTCGATCCTAGATGACTTACTAAAACCCAAACCCAAGAGTACTCAACACATCCCAAAAACACCACCCGTAGCACCTGTAAGCACCAATCTTACCACGCCTTCACCGTCCGCACTCACTTCCCACTCTGATGCAACCTTACACACCCAAACTACACACCAGGTCGAAACAACAGCACGGGCATCGAAGGGCAGTCGCAAAGACTTCTGGGACATCCTGAATGAGGGTAATGAGGAGAGTATCAATAGATTAACAGATTTAGAAGAAGTGCAGAGAGTTTGCATCACCACCAACTTTGCAGCTAGAACCGTGTCTGCGGAGAAGGACAGCAAGAGTCTCTGGAAAACTAATGACAAGTTCCTGTGGAAAAAATAGCATTTGAATTTGTATTAGTGAACAGTTTTGCAGCTTTGTCTGCAAATTTTCGTACTTTTCTTTTGTTTAAAACGATTGAATCTTTTAAATTGTCTTTTATTTTTACTTTTTAAAAAAGAGAATTCTCTTGTATGTTACTAAAATAAACTTCAGTGTAATCACTCTTGAAAGTATTTAGTTGAACGTGCATATACTTTTATCAAAATAGTTTCCCTGCTCTTCTTTTTTTTCTTTTTTTCTACACTGGCTAAGCACTATACTTTGTCGTCACAGTGGTAAGTTGTATATATGTATCATGTGATGACAACAGATAATTTCCATTACACTGGACTGTTTCCAACAGAGAAACAAAAAGTGGAACTTCAGGGCGAAGCTGACTCAGATCTCATCAAACATGGTTATGGTTTGGACTTAGCATAGGCAGGGTTGCATAGTGTCAGCCCTTTTGGCCGATCACACAGGTATAGTGGCTGATCAGCTGTTCCTAAATACAGCAACTGTGAAATGACTAAACTTTTCATTTGGTAGGTGGTTGGCATCTGGGACTACACGTTTTCTTTTTCTGCCAACCAGTGGTTGTTAAGGGGTTAACGACTGGCTTCTAGGCTTGTGTGACTGATATCATAATTGTCACCCAATAAGTGTTGGTGACTGTGCAGAAATACCACTTAAAACTCCTTAATGGCTGTTAGGTCTGTGTCACTCCACACCCGTTGCTGCCTCACACCTCCCAAGAGAGTGGACATTACATAATGTAGATGGTGATGTTTCCCTGCAGTCATCTGCACTGTAATCTGAGCGCTCTGTGGGTCTGCTGAGTTGTGCCCCTCAGAGGGGAGAGCTGCTGTGCTATTAGTGTAATAACAATAAGCAATTCAAGACTTAAGTGGAGCAGCGAGATGAGTGATGGCAGGTAGTATTCATGCCCTTCCATTCACCCATCATCTGAAAATTTTCGTTGTAGTTGCATTTGTCAAATTCATCAAACTCTAAGCTTCGCCTTAATATGAAAAAAAAAAGGTCATCTTGTTTGTTTGGGAGTGCACATTACTGTTCTGTTACACACAGCTGTGTTTGACCTCTTTCAGCTGTTGCGTTGATGTAAATGAAAGCTGCTCTGTTTAAGTGTTGTGTTCTGTGTAGCAGAAATGAGAAAGTGCGGAACATCACTGAACGTGCCTCAACAAATCATGCAGGTCGGTAAAGTAAGTGTGTGTGTGTGTGTGTGTGTGTGTGTGTGTGTGTGTGTGTGTGTGTGTGTGTGTGTGTGTGTGTGTGTGTGTGTGTGTGTGTGTGTGTGTGTGTGTGTGTGTGTGTGTGTGTGTGTGTGTGTGTGTGTGTGTGTGTGTGTGGTAGATCATGGCTATGTTTGCTAAATTAGAAGCCACACATCCGTCACATCTGTTTAATGAATCAAAAGCCTTTTCTCTTCCAAGTCCCCAAAACATTTTTCTCTCTTTGTTTCTGATTCATCCAAAACTGAGATTTGCAGATCCCTATCGTTTTTATCTTTTTGTGTTTACTGGCAATGGTGAAGCTCACTAACTGGCTTGCAGTGGTTCCAGGCTAATGGATGTCAGCTAGCATGGCTCGGTGGCAAACAAAGCTTTCATGTCCTTAGTACTAACTACATTATTATAACAAAGATCTGCTTCTGCTGCCATGACTTATAACTGACAATGTCTCAAATCAGTTGGATTATTGTATTTTATTACTTGCCATGGGAGGCCGTTTCCCACAGATGGAGCTACAAGAAATCCCACCAAAGAGGCTGACTGTTTTTCCAGTCCTCTCATTAGTTTCTTGTCTTTATGTGTCGAGGGAAGGTTGAGAAGTCTGTTTATATTTCCTGCCACAATAACCTGAGTGTCTGTAAGCCTGTAAAATGCAGCACAGTCAAGCGAAGAGATGGCCCTGAACCTCTAAGTTTATTTTCACAGGTCAGACTGTCACACCTAGTTTGATTTGATTTGTAAAAAACTGAATGAGTGTTGTCACCCACTCTGACCTCAGCCTGCAGTCATCTTTGGATCGGGTTTCTATAGGTTCACTCTGCAGTGTGTGAAGAACATCTGCAGGCTGTCACAGATTAAGAAATAGCTCATGTATAAATGCATAAAACGAAGCAACCAAAAGAATCTGCGCTACGAACTGCATCTGTTGTTTTAAAGACACTGAAATTTTAAAAAAAACAAAACATACACATTGAAAAAAAGTAATCCCAAGTCTTCAGCGTATGAATGTGATAAATGTTGATTTACAGTACTGTACAAAATAGTTCTTTGAGCAATAGTTCTTAAAGCTTTCTGAAGTTTTTATGTGGACATTGACTGCTTTTACACTCATTTTCAGTCCAGTTCTTGGGTTTTTAAGTCGGTATAAGAATCATTCAAGCATTAAAAAGGCACCAAACTCAAAGGATGAACCAGTTTTGTATCTACACACATCTTATGGAGTGACTAATACAAATTTGACATTTTTGGTTCAAATTGTCAGTATTCACAGAGGAGCTCAGGAGAGAGGTACAACAGTAAAACATGACACAGGCTCTGTCATGGGGCTGCACTTCAGCCAGTAGTGTTGGTGATCTTGTCAGAACTGATGGAAATCTAAATGCAGAAAAGTACCATCAGATTTTGATCCACCATGTAGTACTATCCAGAAAGCATCTGATGAAACACACTGCCCGTGTGGTAAAAGCATAACTGGATAGAAAAAAAACACACAATGCAAAAGGATCAGTCATGGACTGGACCCAGAGCCCAGACCTTAACATCACCGAAGCAGTGTGGCGACAGCTTGGCAGAGAACAGAACAAACAGAATTGTACAAAGTCTGTTTTTGCCTTATTCACAGGTTTTCTGTTTATGTGTGCACCTGTTTCAATAAACATGACAAAATATCAAATATGGACAACTGTAACAATAAATGCTATAGTAAATTCTCTAAATGCATTACTTAAGACTGGATTAAATTAATCTATTCCTAGCACTGTTTTCTGACCTCATATTGTGGGAAAGGAAGGTGTGTGTATGTAGGTGCTAGTTCCTGCATTTGTTATGCTGTGTGTGCCAAGCCACATACAACATTTGTGGGTGTCAGAATTTCTTACTTAAGTCCCTCCAGCCACTATTTCCTGTACAGCGTAAAAAATTCCTGATCATGCAAAACACTCACATCCTTGGTTTAACTTGCATTTCACTGTGGCCTTAAAGGTTTTGTGCTCAAAAATCTTTTTAATCTGTCTTATTAGGACTGTGTGGGTGCAAATTAATCCCATTTGAGCAGTGAGCAAACACCCTACCCTCTTTTACCAGATCTTTAATGTTTGCACTTCTACTTAACCTTTCTAACCAACTTTTAATGAGTCAGAAAAGAGAAAAAATGCAAAACACTTCTCACTATTTCAGTAAAACTCATCTAAACATCACAACTCTACAAACTAACTTGTTGGTTGGCTAAGAAAATTACTTATTGGGGCTTTTTACGAGCTCATAGAGGAAATCATAGTATAGAATTCTCGTCAAAGTTCATGCAACACTATAGCTTATTTAAAAAATAAGCTGAAAATAAAGGTAACCATTAAGAAATTGTAAAAGAAACTTAGCTGACCATCATAGATAATAACGTGGAAACAGATAAATAGCTTCTATCCGAGGCCTATTAAAAAAAAAGAAGCACACATTTAGGTGACTCAGCAGGCAACAACTGTTTTGGAGGGATACAGAGTCCTCCTGTTACGGTAACAGGCAGAGGAGGTCTCGAAATGTGAAAAAGAACTCCCCCTTCATTACAAAATTACACACCATTTGCCCCTCATTCCTATCCAGTTGTCTGGGTAACTGCTAGCTGTAATTTGGGTTAATTCACTAGCTCCCGAGCCCTTCCTTTCCCCATTGTGCCCCATCATAAAAGAGATATAACACAGATGCACACACACAGATACACATGCACACACTTGTACAAACTAAGTTTCTAATGCAGTGACTCACACAGTAAGGGAGACTAATCCGCATTTTGTTTGCTTCTCCTCATCACGGCTGGAAATAGGCCATGTGTGGGAATATCAGTGTAGGAGATTCAGTGCAAATCTAAGCTTTAAGCTTTAATCTTTTCATTCCTAGCACCTTTATCGAGCTGTTGCAATAATTTAGTTATTAAATTCTTTAGCTGGGGTTCTACTGTTGTCAAAAATTGTATAATATTTTTAAAGATTTGCACAAAAAGGACACTTATCCTTTCTGACCCTGCCCTGTGTTGAAGGTGGGAGAGATGGAAATGGGAGGGCTACTCTTTTTGCTGCTTTCAGAACAAAAGGAATGGAAAATTGTGTGTTTTCCCATGGGGTAAATATTGAGAGAGTAGAGATATAAACGCACGGAAGAAAGGCTTTTCTAAGCAGCCCGGGTCTCTGTTGCACTGCCAAAGGCCTGTGCGTCACTTGATCCATTGTTTAGTGTAGAGAGGTCTCGGTGAGCAAGCGGCTGCCTCCCCGCTCCAGCTGCAGACTCTCTACTGTTTATGTTTGCAGGGCCCTTCGCCTTGAAGTGAGGCTATACAAGCAAAGCCTAGCCATATGTGAGCACTGGGCCCTCAGAGAAGTTACTTGCCCTTTATTTTTCAAACCATCCATCTCTCTAAAACTCTCTCTGTCTCGTTTGTCCCTCTTCTTTCAGCTTGTTTGCTTTCCCTCGCTGACAGTCCAGCTCTTCCCTGACAGCCTGCTCTTTTGAAGAAGATGAAGGATTGGAATTATCTTCTTGAGTTTCAAAGAGCCCAGTCCTGGATGGCAGGAAAGCTGTAGGTATTATAACTGCTGGGAGAAATAATTACCCCCCTGGAACTGCTCAGTGGGAATTAAATGTTCATGGGCTCAGCAAGAAAATCTGAAAAACAAGATTGGTAATTATGTCATAGAAATATTTCAGCTTCTATGAATGTTTGCCCATCAATACAGATGAGCATCACTCCAAAAAAGGCAACATGGAGTTAAAGGTATAGTATATACATCTGGGCTGTTTGGCCAGTCAAGTATGTAAGTGTATGGACTTTTTCAAAACTCCTTTATCCGGGTTAATTGCTACCTTCGTTTTACTTTGCAAGCACAAAGGTGGATAAAGTTCTAGTTTCAAACTAAACACTTGAGTCAACCTGGAATTTTTTTGTGTGTGAGCTTGGTTTAGTGTGTAAGTTTACGCATGTGTCTGAAGGTTAGTAGTGCTGACCTTGGCTTCTGGGTGGGCTGCAGTGGCAATGTGCTTGTCTTGGATCATCTTTGGACCCTTCTGTTTACTGAAACAACATGCAAGCAGTGTCCAGGGAGGAGAAAGGAGTCACACAGGGAGCATCCTCAAAGGCTCTCCTTTTCTTACCCGTGCTTCAACACACACACACACACACACACACACACACACACAAACGTACACACAAGAAGGTGTCTTCAAGAGCCCTGACCACCCATTTCACCCATGGTCATCTTCTGTGATAAAACCTTTTTCTTGACCCCTTCCTTAATGAATTCATTATCTGCTGGAGGCTTTAGACACTCTGAGTTTAATATGTGTACCAAAATCTGACCTATCTGATGGTTAAAGCCCTCATTCTGTGTGTGTAGAAAACTCTCCCACACACTGTCTGGAAAATAAGTGAGATATTAGCTTTGAGAACCGCACTTGACGTTAGAGAGGCTTTGTAAGGGAAACTATAAATTAAAAGGTGTCATAATTGTGCTGCCACCCATACCCATAAATCGCAGATCACCCCAGGTGAGGAAAGTCCCTGCTGTTGAACAACCCAGGTAAACATCCTTTGATTTCAGCTGCAGGTAACACACACGTTGCTCAGACTGCAGCTTTGAAAGTAGATGCATTTACACAGATATTTCAATTTAGCACGCATGATGGGAAACCCCCGGTGGCGGGGAACAGTGTTGTGATAAAAATGGTAATTTGACTACATTTGATCGCCGGATTTCTGCTGCAGCGCTATAGCTCTGGAATCCCAAGGCACGATGAAACCTTTACATTTCGCGCCCTCTAGTGGCCATGACGAATCTTTACACGATCACAACATCCACCCATCGTATTCTTAACAGCTCAAGTTCAGGGTCTAACGGGGCCTGATGAATGATTAATAATAAATCACTCCAATGATTTATTACAGCTCGTAGTATTTATGAAAAACACTACATAAATAAAATTCAGTTGACCTTAGAGAACTCTGAGAAGACATCAAATCACTCAGTTAAAACACATCTTTATTTTTCATGAAGTATGATTTACTAGTTACTCTTGTGTCACCCTGTTTGTGTTGGTATGATAAATACTCCTTTCTTTTTTCTTTCCTTTCATACATGTAAACGAATATACATAAACCAAAGAAAAAAACATTAAAAAATTTAAACAACACGGCTAATTTACATCTGCAGTCCAGGCCAGGTTAGATTGAAGCTTTACCATGAACAATGATGTGCAACAAAAACAAACAGCTCAGGTAGGAATACGTTAAAAGCGTCCACACACTTGATTTACCATCGGCCATTATTCGCGATGATCAATCAGGCAGCAATACATTTTTGATAATTTGACAATTTTGAAAGACTTTGTGGACGTGAGTTTGGCTCCTACACTATTTGTAGTTGCTGTGAATGTACACAGTGGAAATCGAGGATTTTCTGTCTTAATATATTACAAAACCAAAGTCATATGTATCAATTACAGATAAACTGATGAGCTCACAGATTCTGAGATTTTCTCTTACCATGAATATCCATACCAATCAGTGTATATGTTTCCTACAGTCATTGATCGATACCAAGAGAAGTGAACAGAGTTTTGATTTGTGAACAGGTCATTATTTTCCTTTCTTTTTTTTTAAACATTCAGACTAGGAATAGACTGTCTAAGCTCAGGGTCACTCTGACCTTCCTCCCCTTCTCACTCCTTCTTTTTTCTTATTCCCGACACTATCTCTCATGGGGAGGATCATTCATCACGGTTGTCTAAACACCCCTGTCTCCGTGTGATTAGTGACCCTTTTAGGTCAGACATCACTGAAGCACATGCTAATTAAAACAGCTGTACGTGTCAGCATATATACATACACAGATGAGGGAAGGTTTTGTTTTCTTTAAACACTGTATATCATGCTGTCTGCAGCACACCCTTCAAACTAATTTCTGAGGATGCAGGTAGAAGCTGATAAGTCTCTGTCCCGAACTCCTGCTGTGGATTAGAAAAGAGTCTGATTCTGAGATGATTGCGTCTTCCCATCACGCGAGCAAATGTTTTCTTAATCTCAGAGGAGAATAGAGGATGCTAATGACAGTTAAAAGTGTGTGTGTGTGTGTGTGTGTGTGTGTGTGTGTGTGTGTGTGTGTGTGTGTGTGTGTGTGTGTGTGTGTGTGTGTGTGTGTGTGTGCGCGCGTACGGATGTGTAGGAGTGAATTAATGGAACAAGACAGGTCCTTCCGTTTAGCAGATAAGGTGTCATTATTATTTTTATTACTCATATCTCTACAAGATATGTAGACACACACACACACACACACACACACACATTTGTCACTGCTATCAGTGCTTAGTCACGTATGAGAAAGTTATGTAAATTTTAACCTTGAATTGCATCAGAATTATTAACTGTGTGGAGTAAGAGATTTATATCTTAACCGTAAAACTGAAGGTGCAAAGAAGGAGAAACACGACATCATTTTTCTATTGACAAGAACACTCATAAATAAGTAATAGTCTGATTACAACAAAAAGCAGTGCTTTGGCAAGTTAACAGTTACTTTGCATTTGGGTGGAATAACTTGGCCTGAGGGTTTTTTTTTAAAGCAAATTGAAAAGCTTGTTTTTGAGTGCACAGTATTACATGAAATAACACTAATTACTCAAGTAAACTTGAAAAGCACCATTTGTTCAGTAACAATATTGTTTAAAACCAACAATGGTGATATTTCATTTATTTGAGTGAACAAACAACATGCATCAGTCCCTATAAGATGAAGACGTGGAGATTAAATTAAGAATGTAATTTATAGACATGTGTGTTTTACATGGAAACAGTTCAGACAGTACTACTGCATTCATATTAATACAGTTAGTTCCATAAGTATTTGGACAGTGAGACAATTTTGCCTCTATACACCATGACAGTGGATTTTAAATCAAACAATTAAGATGTGATGGAAGTGCAGACTTTCACCTTTAATTCAGGGGCTGTTTGACAAAGGCAATGCATTAACTGTGTAGATGTTATAACTTTTTTTTTTTAGTACACAACCAGTTTTGTCAGTCAACTGTAAAAATTAATTGGGCAGGCGAGGCCGTTTCCAGTGTTATTCTGAAGCGGATTCTGAGTGTTGAATGTGGATTTAGTAACTGTTCACTGGAATTTCAAAGATGTCAGTACAAGTAAGGGAGGCCATAGACTGAAAAAAAACAAACAAAATCATCCGAGAGATAGCAAAAACTTCAGGAGTGACCAAACACTGACCGGCTCAAGAACACCAAAATGCCTGAAAGACCACACAAAGATTACAAAAGTAGGCGATGGCAGAATCATTTTGATGGTTAAACAAAAAACAGGAAGAAAGAAACCTTTTCAACATCAACCCAGGTCGAGAACACTCAAGGTGGTAGGTGCGTCTAAGTCTACAATCAAGACATGCCTTCATGAACATAAATACAGAGGGTTTATAGCAAGATGCAAATCGCTGTTTACAGTCAAGAACAAGAAAACCTGATTAGACTTTCCCAGAATGCATAGCTCCACAAAAAAAAATATCAGTCTTCGGACAGATGAAACCAAGATTAACCTGTTGATGGAAAAAGAAAAGCAAGGGGAGAAGAACTTATGATCTGAAGCACACCAGCATGTCTGTCACACATGGATTTTGATTTAGACCAATCCAGCCTGCATTCGATTTTGCTTGGCGTAGTCTTGTAAGCCTTGCATCATAGGTTCTGCATAGAGAATCTTAAGTGGAATAGTCTGCAGCAACCAGCCCTGTACACACATGCACACACACATACAATACTGCAGGTCAGTCTCTTGGTGGCAGTTTTTGGCATTATGTTTGCGACTCTAAGTCTTACCAGAACTGTATGACAGATGCTTCCATTTGTTTTGTCTCCAGCGCTGACGTACTGCAGTGAATATTTTACAAAGTCTTCTGGTGAAAAAGTTATCATGTTAGCTTTTTGGAACCCAGCCATTCGAGTGGATACCCCGAATGGAGCCACTGACTGAAAACAGTGCATGAGAGGGAAAGATTTAGGACAAGAGGACAAGAAATAAAAGACTTTAAAGTTAGTTTAAAGAAAATAATTGCTTTCGTTTCATAAAACTTGAGATGATGTCTGAGTGAGGATCAAAATACCTGGATAATAATCCCCTTATCTTTGTATTCAGCTTGTAGACCTTGAGAAAATCTTTCCACAAACACCTATAAGAACGCAAATTAAAATGTGAAGGATCATACGTCGCCTGGGCAGAGAGACTTAAAAGTGTGCCGCTGATGTGAAACTTGCCTTTGATGCAGCATACAGGGTGTACATGGGACATGGGATAGAAGCAATTCCAGAAGAAACATTCAATATCATCCCTTTCCCTCTATAAATACAATAAACATACAAACAGATATAAATAATTAAACAACACTTATGAGCACAACCTCAGTATTAATTAGCATGTTATAATCCATCACTTTACACATTACATCTAATGAAGAAAACATGGGTAGGAAACCTGTTTGCCATGCCTGGGAGAATAATTTTGCACATCTGGAAACAAAAGAAAATAAGTTCAGACTTGAGTCATATGAAGCAATGAAAAGCATTAACTTGTTTTAGAACAATACAAATAATCCTTAAAAAACAGGGGTGTCAAACAAAATGCCCGGGGACCAGAACTGGGCCGGCAAAGACTCCAATCCGACCACTGGACAGCTTTAGAAAATGTAAAGGATGGCATAAAATGTGGAGTTTTAACTATATTTTAACTCTATACAAAAGTATGTAAATAACAGAAAAGTCCCCGTTCATTCACTATTAACTATAAAAAAAATGTTTGGGTGCACAGTAAAAAAAAGATAATAAACAAAGAACATTTTTTGCAAATTAACAAAAACTTTGTGCTTTATAATTACAGGACAGTCTGGGTGAAGCTACCGAAACTTTGTCTGTAATTTAATTTATTACTTTATGTCGTTTTTATGTAGAAAACTGAGACATACTGCTGAAATCATACTTCCATATCTCAGGAATCTGTTTTAAACTTCTTTAAAATGACAGAAAGGGGAAGTTCATTGATCTGGCCCACTTAAGATCATAGTGGGCTGTATGTGCCACTTTGACAACCCTGCTCTACAAAATCCTTTACGTGCGCTTCCTTTACTGGCAAACCCTCTCAGATTATACTGATGATTATATACTGTCTTCATCAATAAACAATCAATATGACTTTAAATTCATTGTTTTGTAGTAACAATAAAACTATGATCTTACCTTGGCCATCGTCTTCACATTGCAGTTTATCACTTTGGTAATTGTCTGAAAACATAGATGAACATGGGTCTCAGATAATTTCTTTATTTATATCTAAAGAAATGTATTTGGAGCTAAAATGCTCTTCTAAAAACATGTTATTATAAACTGAACCCTCTGAGGTTCAACATCAGGATGCTATCTGCTGTCAAACTTACTACCAATAAAAGTAATAATTATGCAAATGGGGTCAATCCAAACAATCTATAGTTAGTCATAATGTTGTAGTGGTATTTTCTTTTTTTGTTTTTACTTATTGTACATGGAGTCGTGCACAAGGTCCTGGATCTGTTTATTATACATTTGCACACATATGCAGGTGATGCTATTATATCTGCCAAAGCCATAAAGAGAGTCATACAGAAATCACAGCTAGCAGGTGAGCATGGATGATTTTTTTAGAGCCTAATCATCAATGGGTTTTAATAAGGAACAACAAATATAAACATATACACAAAAAACTAAACACCTTTAAGTATAAGCTGCTGAGGTACTACTGACCTTGTCCAGCTCATCATTCTCAAGGAATCTGTAGGGAATGAAGCAAGGCAGCGTTCCTACATTGTTGACTGGGGTAGAAAAAAGCGCGGAAAATAACTGATATTATTTTCTTAAATAATTAGGGTTTTTTCCCCATTTTTTTTTGTCTCTAAACACAAAGTGCCTGTGTTGATTTGCAAATTTTTATAAATTTGTGTTTCATTTACAGTTGTTGAATATGTTGAATGTTTAAAATGACCATTTCATGAATAGTGTTAGCTCACTGTGAATGACATGTCTCAAAAATGTTGGAATGGTGGCAGCAAAAGGCTGGAAAAGTAAATGATACTAAAAAGAAACAACTGGAGGAATGTTTTGCGGCTGATTAGATTGATCGGTAACAGGTTGGTTGTCTTTTTTGGGGGAAATCTTTGCATGTTCCAGCAAAATATTGATCAACTCGATTCTGCATCAACTACAACTGCATTGTCTGGGTGCTGACAGGCCTGCCGATCTTCCATAACTTTCACCAAAGAAGTATGACAAAGGAGATCCAGGGCTGTTGAGCAGCTAGAATCCTATATCGGACAAAACATGGAACAACATTCATCTCCCAAAATTCCACAGTCTGTAAAATCAGCAGATTTACAAATTGTTCTTAAAAGAAGAGGGGCTGCTACATTGCAGTAAACATGGCTCTGCCCCAGCTTAGTGCTTAAAAGCTAATGTTTTTCTTAAAATGGTGTTTAAAAATGAAGATGTTTTGTTGTAAATAAAATATGGGCTCATGAGATTTGCAAATCATTGGATTGTGTTTCTATTTACGCAGCATGCCATCTTTTTTGGAACTGGATTTTGTATGGAGGCACAAATAAAAGCTCACCTAAAACTCCTATGTTGAGGTCCTTCAGTTGCTCTTCAATTTCACTAAAGATATTTTCTTTGGTAAAATCTGTTGCTATCACTTTCACCCTCTGCCCTGTGGCTTCTCCTGTGAACAATGAAAAGACAAATATTGTGCACCGTTTGCCTGGATCAACAGCATATTAGCAGATATCATACATTTTAGGAAGCAAAGAAAATAAAACATGCACATAGATACCTATCTCTTTAGCCACTTGATCCAGTTTTGTTTTGGTTCTGCTCATGACTACAATGTTCATTCCCCGCTGAGCTAGCTGAGATGCAATAGCGATAGTGGAAAAGTACATATGAAAACACAGTTACACAGCAAAAAGTAGCAAGTGTGCCTCAAAGGAACAGTAGTTTAACTATGGTGTGCTCATTTCAAATTATTATACATATAAGTATTTGCTAAAATATAAAAAGATATTATGTACAGTATGTGTATTCGTTTTGTTTTATGAGAACACAAGCAGAGTTATTTAAACAGTCACTTACTGCAAATGCATATGCTCTTCCTATTCCCTCTGAAGAACCAGTCACCACTGAAAGGAGGATGGAGAGACTGAAAATTACAAATGAATCCCTCATCAAATCTCCTGCAGTTTCCATTCTGACCACTAGAGGCACTGTACTGCACAGAACAGTACAGTAATGCACTGCCTTACCCATCTTCCTCTGCTTTCAGCCAAATCCCAGGATTGTTTTATTATTTGTTTACATTAGTTTAATCCTCACTCCATTCTGTTTGTACAAACTGTGCTAAAACAGCATGTTCCCCTGGTGTGATAAAGAACTGATAGGAACAGCTTGTTTCTGAGTGTTCACTGCTCTCCCATTTCCTCCTGGCCCTTATTACAAAGACCACAGGCTGTTTTCATCACCGTTTTCAGACCTAAATGAGAATTCATATCTAATTATGTTTTACAGCACTGAGAAAATTGTGTAAAGCCATTAAAACATTAAAAAGATCCCATGGTTTGAAGTGTTGTTAGCACAGGGGGGAAATGAGTAATGTGACACTGCCTATTAACTACTGAAACAGGAACTGAAATTAAGCCTCCGTTTTAATTTGTTCAG
This sequence comes from Astatotilapia calliptera, assembly GCF_964374335.1. Lineage (NCBI taxonomy): Eukaryota > Metazoa > Chordata > Actinopteri > Cichliformes > Cichlidae > Astatotilapia > Astatotilapia calliptera. The sequence continues at coordinate 25,937,548 of NC_137433.1, forward strand.
CTGAACAAATAAATTGAATTCACACTTTTACTACTTAATTAGGAAAGTATCAAATGACAAAGAAACCTCACATTGAGCCTCCGTTTTATGAAATGCAATCCGCTAAGTTTTGTCATTTATATTTCTTCTTTAGTGAAAACCACAGTATACACAAACAGGCAGCAGTATGTTCAAATAGGGCTTTAACATGTAGATATACATACTGAACTATAAAAAACAAACAAACAAACAACCTAATTATATCAACTTAAGAACTACATTCAAGACAATGAAACAGTGAAAATAACCAAACTGAGCATGTGCGGTGAGGTTATGTGATGAGAAGTGGACGTTTTGATTTTAATATATGGTGCTCGTGTTAAACATGATCAAAGTTTTAAATAATATAGTCAACATAAGTAAAAGTTACCGCAGTGAACCAAAAGCTCAAGTTTCAGACTGCTCTAAATGCTCTAAGCCAGGAGAGTCAAACACAAGGCCTGAGGACCAGAATTGGCCCAGCAAAAACTGCAATTTGGCCCACTGGATAGCATTGGAAATTTTAGTTTTAGTTTTTTCAAATAAGTTTTATAATGTTTCCTGTTGATAAAGACGTCCCTCATGTCTATTCATCCTGCACCAAATAATTAAATAAACAATTAGATGACAGAAAGAAAATCCACTTTTTTTTTATATTCATCTATAATACAAATTTCTGTTGTTAAACTTCCTTCGACTGACAGAAATGGGAGTTTCTTTGTACCAGCCCACTTATGGTAAGTTCAAAGTGAGTTGTGTGTGATTCTCAATGTTTGCATGGAGCAATCAGTACAAAACAAAAAAAACTCGAAAAGAGTGCGTTCTTAAAGGGAGAGGCACTAAAACTGTGATCATCTGCACTATGCCCCAGGAGAAGATAAGGATTATTACTCTAACATTAGTAAACACATCCGCTTTATAAACTAAGCACACACAAGCACAAAATCCATTTAGTGATTATCTGGAAAGAAAACTATAAATGCTCAGGCAAATGGTCCTAACAGGTATTCAGTCAGTGGCTTGCAAAAGTATTCGGCCCCCTTGAACTTTTCCACATGTTGTCACATTACAGCCACAAACATGAATCAATCTTATTGGAATTCCACGTGAAAGACCGATACAAAGCGGTGTACACGTGAGAAGTGGAACGAAAATCATACATGATTCCAAACGTTTTTTTTTTTTACACATAAATAACTGAAAAGTGGGGTGTGCGTAATTATTCAGCCCCCTGAGTCAATACTTTGTAGAGACACCTTTTGCTGCAATTACAGCTGCCAGTGTTTTAGGGTATGTCTCTACCAGCTTTGCACATCTAGAGACTGAAATTCTTGACCATTCTTCTTTGCAAAACAGCTCCAGCTCAGTCAGGTTAGATGGACAGTGTTTGTGAACAGCAGTTTTCAGATCTTGTCACAGATTCTCGATTGGATTTAGATCTGGACTTTGACTGGGCCATTCTAACACATGGATATGTTTTGTTTTAAACCACTCCATTGTTGCCCTGGCTTTACGTTTAGGGTCGTTGTCCTAATGGAAGGTGAACCTCCGCCCCAGTCTCAAGTATTTTGCAGACTCCAAGAGGTTTTCTTCCAAGATTGCCCTGTATTTGGCTCCATCCATCTTCCCATCAACTCTGACCAGCTTCCCTGTTCCTGCTGAAGAGAAGCACCCCCAGAGCATGATGCTGCCACCACCATATTTGACAGACAAATTCCCCCACCTGAGCTATAGATCTCTGCAGCTCGTCCAGAGTCACCATGGGCCTCTTGGCTGCATTTCTGATCAGCGCCCTCCTTGTTCGGCCTGTTAGTTTAGGTGGACGGCCTTGTCTTGGTAGGTTTACAGTTGTGCCATACTCCTTCCATTTCTGAATGATCGCTTGAACAGTGCTCTGTGGGATGTTCAAGTGACTGCACTCAGACCAAAGGGGGCTGAATAATTACGCACACCCCACTTTTCAGTTATTTATTTGTAAACGTTTGGAATCATGTATGAGTTTTGTTCCACTTCTCACGTGTACAGCACTTTGTGTTGGTCTTTCACGTGGAATTCCAATAAAATTGATTTATGTTTGTAGCTGTAATGTGACAACATGTGGGAAAGTTCAAGGGGGCCGAATACTTTTGCAAGCCACTGTAATCTCTCCAGCGTGTCCTGTGTCTGCTTCAGGGCCTGCCCCCGATGGGACATGCCCAGAACACCTCACCCAGGAGACAATATTATTCATATAGCGCCAAATCTCAACAATATAAAGGCACTTTATATTGTAAAGAAAACAGAGAAAACCCCAATATTCATACGAAATCATATGACCCCTTACGAGCAGGCATTTTGGCGACAGTGGGAAGGAAAAACTCCCTTTTAACAGGAAGAAACCTCCAACAGAACCAGGCTAAGGGAGGGGCAGCCAAAGACAGAACAAAGGCATGCTGTTGAAGAGAGTCAGAGAATAATAATAATAACTAATAATTAATACAGAGGGGTGTATAAACACATAGTAAATTTAAAAATGTGACTGAAGAAGAAACAATGCATCATGGGAATCCCGCAGCGGCCTAGATCTATTGCAGCATAACTAACAGAGGATTCAGGGTCACCTGATCCAGTCCTAACTATATGCTTTATCAAAAAAGGAACGTCTTAAGCCTAATCTTAAAAGTACAGAGGCTGTCTGTCCCCTAAATTCAAACTCGAAGCTGGTTCCACAGAAGACGGACTTGAAAGCTGAAGGCTCTGCCTCCCATTCTACTTTTGAATACTCTAGGAACCACAAGCAAGCCCGCAGTCCTAGAGCAAAATGCTGTAATGGGGGTGATATGGTACTATAAGGTCATTAAGATAAGATGGGGCCTGATTATTCAAGACCTTGTATGTGAGGAGTACATAAAAATTTAAATTCGATTCTGGATTTAATGGTGAGTCATTGAAGAAAAGCCACTATATTAGAAACATGCGCTCTCTTTCTTACTATAACTGCAAATTAGAACAATTAACTTTTCACATAGTAACAAGATTTTATAATGCTATAACACAAAAGAATAAAAATAGTGTTATATTGTTCCCTTGGTAGAGTGGCAAAAATAGGCTGCCTTAGTCAATGTCCTTTTATTTTGTCTGCAGAAACTGAGTTACTGTTATTTAAGTTTACACAAACTTTATCTAGACTAACCTCAAATCTGGTATTTCAATATTCCTTGATTACTCAAATATTTTTTAATTCAATTGCAACAAACCTGAAATACACTATGTATGTTTTTGTTTTTTGGGGGGGTTTTTTTTACAATTTTTGCATCCACCAAAATACAGTGGAGGTGAAAGGAGAGCATTTATTTAAAATACTTGCCAATGGACAGGAACCATTTGAATAATCCCTATGAAAACATAAACTATGTGAAACACAGATTGTCCTGTATCATGATTTTTAAAGAAGAAACATTACAAGATGTACCCAAAAAGTTGATTCTCTTCATCTGGACGTAGTATTTTCAGTGTGAGTTCTTTGGTCTCAACTGCCTGCAAATTTTTCCAACCTTATAAACAGCACATTTGCGTAATGGCTTAAACTAGCACTACTGGCGAAAAATGGGCTGTGAGATCAGTTTCTTGATCATTAAGATGCAAATTGTAATGACCATTGATCAGCAATGATTGATCAATGGTCCTATGTACCACAGAAGAGCTAACTTGTCAGGCCAGGACTCCACAGTCTATTCACACCTTCTGAATTGAGGAGCGGGCCTAAGGGTACATCTTTCCCCATCTCACAATGCTCTGTGAATGGCACTCATGACCATTGATCAGTGGTCTTTGATCAGTAGTTGTTGATCATTGGTTGTAAAAATTTGCATATTAATGATCAAGAAACTGACTGCACAGGCCATTGTTCACCAGTAGTGCTAGTTTATGTCACTGCTGCAGTGGGAGTTGTGTGGGGTTGAAGGGAAAAGGACCCAATCGCAGGCACTGACGATGCAATGAGTGGGCTTTATTTACATGAGGTGATAATACAGACAGAACAGAGATGGGATGGACGGAAACTAAGAACAAACCTAAACAAATATGAAACCATAACTCAGAGGAAAACATCTGTGGTGGAACACGGGATGACACGTGGAGGTAACACAGACAAACCAGCGATGAGCACACACTATAAATACACACAGAGGAAAATGCAGAATGGCAAACAGGAGGGCTGAACCTAATTGACCTGATGAGACAGGGGAAACGTGAGCTGAACACACTGACATAAGACACGGACCTTCACAATAAAACAGGAAATACACAGAGACGCAGACTGGGGGTAAGAGAGAACACTGAGGAGCACGAGGGAGAGCACAGACATGACGGCCTGGGGAAACATGGAATAGAACACAAGGAGGGGAAAACAAGGCACCAGAACTCCAGTACACAGAGGGGGACAAAGGGGGTAAAGACACGAGGGGAAATCCAAACTGAACAACTAAGGACCCATAGACTAACTCCTTAGAGTAACAAATGAACTTAAAACCGAAAAAAAAAGAAAAAGGGGGGCGCTGGGTCAAAATGACCCAGGACCACGACAGTTATAGTCATTACGCAAATGTACTGTTTATAAGGGTGGAAAAAATTGCAGTCAGCTGATACTGAAGAAATAACACTGAAAACGCTATGTCCAGATGAACAGAATCAACTTTTTGGAATTTCCTTACCTGGATGCATCAAGACATTACAAGATGCAATAAATTATTTCAGCATATTTTTATGCAGAACCTCCACAAAACTATTCTGCACTGATGCTTCTTAAAATTAAAAGAAAAACAAAGAAAGCCATCTCGGATGGATGGATGGATTAGGGAAGGTTTTTTTCAGCTCATTCACAAGGGGTCGCCATAGCAAGTAGCTCCCCATGCTTGATTTGGCAGAGTATCTACACCAGATGTTTTTACTGATGCAACAGCAAAGGACTTGTCAGACAGCTGCTGCAAGTAAGCTGCACTGTAGGGAAATTGTTCCACTAAGGAATATAGTATATAGTATATAGTACATATATACTATATATAGTATAGTATTTGTAATATTTGTGCAAAGTTGTCATTTACGTTCATAAGCTGACTTACTACCAGAGATGGGCAGTAACGCGTTACTTGTAGCGCGTTACTGTAATCTGATTACTTTTTTCAGGTAACGAGTAAAGTAAGGGATTACTATTGCAAAAACCGTAATTAGATTACTGTTACTTTCCCGTAGGAACGCTGCGTAACTGCGTTACTAAAACCGTGATTTTTTTGCGAGAATATCTCATGACCGTGACAACAGCTGTGTGCAGATCAACAATGGATCATATGAGTGCGGGAGAGAGTATGAGCGTGCAGCATTTAAAGCGTGGAAGTACTGACCTTACTTTGAGTTTGATTCCATAAAAAGTGACAAAAACATTAGTGTCCGTTGTGCGTGGGAAGAAAACTTCTTTTTACAGCGAAAAAAAACCCCTAAACTTCCAAGCAAGCGCCGAGTGTGCTATGACGTAATGGGAAACTCACAGAGAAACTCGCGGATTTTTCCAGTGACCGGGTAAACCTCCACTTACGCCACTCCTGCTTTACAAGTGAAAATAGAGCAACAGGACCCTAGTCTTTGATGTTATTTATTTTCTGCTGTGTTTTACTTGCATCTATTTGAAAGAGTGTAAACACACACAAAAAATATATATTTTATGTGCTGGAATGTGCAGAAAATAGGTTTAAATGTTAAACAAATTTCTTCCAGTCCGAGAATGTTGCATATAATTAAATTTTTGCATGATGCATAAAGTTAAAAGGTTAAAACTAATAAAACAAGTTTTAAAAAGGGACTTTTCCATTTGATTACATTTTGTATGATGGATTATGCAGAAAAAGTAGAATTGGGCTGAAAGATCTATCGCTTTATCACCTACTCAGGTTGTAAATCGTGTTTTTAAAAAGTAACTAAGTAATTAATTACTTTTGAAAATAAGTAATCAGTAAAGCAATTGGATTACTTTTTTTAGGGAAGTAATCAGTAATTAGTTACTGATTACTTTTTTCAAGTAACTTGACCAACACTGCTTACTACAGTTGTCTGATGAATTTTAATATTTTTTGGCAAACTAGCAGAGCAGATCACTTGTTTTCTTGATTTGTTGATGTATGTCTATATCTGTACTATCAACATGAACTGAACAGGTTCAGTTGATTCTGAGAAAGTCTTTGTAGTATTTCATCCATAAAAACAATTTTCGCTTGGGGAAACACTTTGTTTTTCAGACCATAAAAACAGTCGCACATTTAGAATGAGCATGTTTCTTCTAAATGAGCCAACTTGGAGCTGGACATTTATCGGCCTTCCTGTGCAGAAATGTTCAGCTCAAAGGATGTCCTTTTGCACGCCCATAACACAATGAGAGGATTAAACGCCTCTGTTGACACTGCAGCACTGGAAGGGCTGGAAGTCATGAGGAAAGAATAACATCTCAGCTACCCTTTGCTGGTCAGCACCATAATATTTCAAGAGAAAGCTTCTAAATGACATGTACTGCAACAAAAATGACAGACAGCTACACTAGAGCTTCACCCCTGGTCCTTTAGTGTATTACTTCAATAGATTATTAAAGATGTCTAACCCAAGAACAACTTCTTGTCCCTTCACAATTTAATTATAGTCCACCTTTTTGCAGATTGCAGCATCTGTAATTCATGATTTCCACTGTTACTCAAACCTGAGCCAGTCACAGGAAAATCACTCTTCTGTGTCATTTCCTTCAAATAACTTAAACAAAACAATATTGTGGCAAGCTCAGACATGTAGACGAAGACTTCTGTATTCAACTTGCTATTCCTGCATTAGCTGTAATGCTAAACTACAGCGAGCACAGCCTTTAATTAGGATCACTCCGTCATACACCACAGCAGTGAGAGGTGGTAAACGGACACAGCAGTCTAACTCACGGTGCTCCGCTGGCTACACCAAACACAGAAAACACAGCAGCTGTAATTTTACACAAAAATGGCAAATCAACATCTGATAACTGTAACTGCCATTACAACAATACAACTTAGAACACGTTAACATCAGATATACGTGTTCTAAGTTGTCCTCTAGCCAGCGGCCCTTTCCCCTAGCCCACTACAATATATTTAAAATCTATTTGTGATATTTAATGAAAAATATGAAACAACATTTTCATAAATTAAAAGGGTCCTTAGCTGGTAATGTTCTTTGAAGAACCATAGAGTCTTTAAAAAGAACCATTTAAGAACCATTATTTTTCTGAGAGTGAAGAAACACAGCATTATGTAGTTATATAACATTTGGTTATAAAAAAAAATTGGATTCCTCTGTGACAAACTGAATAAAATCAACATACCCAAAATAATTTGAAACCAGACATGACTGTGACATTTTCCTTTATGCAAATGAGCTCTGTGAACTGCAGCAGCCTGTGGAGGCTTCTCTTCAAAGACAAATGTGCTGTTGTGTGAGAGTGATGCAGCAAGAAAGACTGTCATTTAAAAGCCAGCAGGATAGTAAAACTGGAAGCCAACTTAAGACATTTTCCAATATTAAATTAATGTTGAGCCTATGCACTCAACAAGGGCAACAAGGGAATAGAAAGTCTATTTGTCCCCATTGTTAACAGTGTTTCTAAGTGCCATATTTGTCCACTTTATACAAAAACTGTGTGATCTCACAAAGCTCGCCACAGTTACTTCACTTTAATATGTCACAGCGAGTTCATTGTACTCTATTGTAAGAGTTGAGTAGCTTGCCATCACCAGTGTGTGAATGTGTGTGTGAATGGGTGGGTGACTGGATGTGTAAAGCGCTATACAAATACAGGCCATTTACCATTTACCATTTGAGTAAATAAATACTGAAGGATGACACAATGTTTAGACACAGTGTTTGCAATGTTGCCTCTGTCCACCAGCGCAGCGGATATTAAATCAAATAACATAAATGTGATTTAAGGGCAGAATTTCAACTTTAATTCAAGTGGTTTAACTTTTAGGAATCACAGTCGTCATTGTGCATAGTTCCCTGTGTTTAGAAACTCAAAAAGCTGGACAAACTAAGATCATTTTAAGTTATATTGAAATCTTGTGGACATCACCAGATGTTAATGCTTTGCTCAGGCCTTAACTGCAACTACATTCGGTTTGCTTTTCTCTCTACCTTCAGATTTTATTTTCAGTAACTAAAAAACATGCTCTATTTGACTAATATCAAATGAATTATTTGTCTATTGAAGAGTATCCCATTACTTTGGCTTGAGAAACTCTTGGGTTGCTTTTGCAACATGCTTTGGGTCATTATCTATTTGCACTGCCTGATAGGTTATGCAGCACATGGCTGAATCTAAGCAGAGCGTATAGCCCTGCACACTAAATAATTCATCCTTCTACATTTATCAGTCACATTATCAGTAAACAATAGTGATTCACTCACAATTAGAACCATACACACACATGTCGTAATAATGCCCCTACCTGGTCAGAGGGCCCGGTGGCGCCAGTGTTAGGCAGCCTCGCCTCTGTCAGTGCGCCCCAGGGCAGCTGTGGCTACAATGTAGCTTACCATCACCAGTGTGTGAATGTGTGTGTGAATGGGTGGATGACTGAATGTAGTGTAAAGCGCTTTGGGGTCCTTAGGGACTGAGTAAAGCGCTATACAAATGCAGGCCATTTACCATTTACCATCTTTGTCAGATAAGGCGGTATGCTTCAAATCACGAGCAGTTTCCCTTGCTATCGTTCTGGTACAAGTTAAGTTGAGTCATAATTCTTACTCTCATGTATATATGTTTGGCACTGATCACCACCTGCACTCATGTATATATCTTTCTACGTAGCACTCATAATTCTTATTCTCATGTATATATCTCATGTATATCTCATGCACATATCTTTCTTTCTACATAGCACTTTAATTCTTATTGTCTGCACTGAAGCACCGCAGCAATTTCCTAATGTTGTAAACCTCAACATCTGGCAATAAACCCATTCTGATTCTGATTCTGATTCTGATCTATCTGGTTTGCAGGCTCTGCTAGATGTTTTTTGGCCTTACTGTTTCTGTGTATGACCAGTGATTTGCATCTCGGTGTAAACCCTCTGTAATTACATTCATGAAAGCATCTCTTGATTGTACCTCTTGATGATGATTCACATACCACCTTAAAAGTGTTCTTACCTTGGTTAGATGTTGTGTTTGGGTGCTGCTGAGCTGCCCAGTGCCTTCACAACTGATGGTTAGGTTACTCCTGCATTTTTAGTGTCTCTCTGGCAAGCTTGTTTTGGTTGTTCAGCCTAGTGATTCCCTCCTTCACTTGCACTGACATCTTATTGGTGGACAGCTACCAAATACAAGTACAGCACTTATATTTGAAAAGCCCACATCTCTTATCTGCCTAATTATTATGAAAGAAAAAAAGAAAATGCCTCACCTGATAGTGAAATAGTTAATTGTCCTAATTATTTGTGAGCTTCTAAAAAATGGGGCATTGCCATTTGAGTAACTTATTCTTTGTTATCAATAGATCCATGCACATGCACAACACCGCTTAGGCTTCTTGAAACTAAAAATGTTTAAAAGGTCTGAAGAGGGATACAAATGGGGCTTTCCAATTATTGGGAGAAATAATTGGAGAGGGGTGTCATTTATGCAGCCGTGCTGTTCAGATGTTATTCCTCTGGAATGAAAGTGGGAAGGAAAGTGGGCTTTGGGAAGAAAAGCAAGATCAGCCCAGTGTTTTTATTAGGCTTCTTTGAGCACTGTGAGAGAATAACCCCTTCAGAAGATGCCAAAGCAAACCTCTTGAGTGAATGAAACTGCTTCTGGACCTGCAGAGGAATGTCACAAGGAGATTGACAAGAGAGCAAGTATTTGCTCATTTCCTCAGCCGCCTTTAAGTTGACTCTATTCTGTAGTTTCATTTGGAGTGTTTATGTTAGATTTGTGGTACCCACTTCGAATGTAAAAGCTTCCTGCTTATTATTCTTAATCCTGTATATCCACTCACTACAAAAACACTTCAGGGTAAAATGTTTTGGGAAAACACTGAAAAACATGATTGGTTTAAATCAAACCTTCAACAGTAATTTGCCATTTTCAACCCGAAGGTTTGGCTTTACTTCTCTGTTCTTGAAATCTGAAAATGTTTTTCCTATTCTTAATTAGAAACAGTTTGCATATATAATTTGCGTATCATAATTTGCACTTTAACAGCCCTTTTTACACAACTACATGCCAATCTAAATTATTACAAGTTTGAAAATGAATGGAATATGGTGCATTTTGTCAGTAAGCTTATCACTACATGTAATTGTGTATAAAATAAATGTAGTTGTTATGTTTTCTTTACATTTTTCGGAAGAGTAGGCTATAGTGTGGTAAGGTAGAGGAATATTTCTGACTCCCTGTACTATACCAAGTTCTTCCTGTTAAACTAGTCACACAGGTATGACTTGTCGTTATGCAGCTTTTTTCCAATGTCAACTGATGACGCGGATCATTTTGCTCATCTCAGAATGGATGTTATGTGAAAAACATGCAGTTTATGCTTGATGTTCCATACATTTTGATATTGAATTTGAATTGTGTTTTCTGTACATATATCAGCTGCCCTGCAAGTATATAAAAAAAGAAGTATTTTAAGCGTCGGGACTTGCCTCCTTTGGGTATATCAGCGCACAAGCGCAATCTTGTGTAACGATGAAATGTTAAAACAAGTTTGGGCAGGGGACTCACGCTATTGTGACCTACTAAATGCACTTTTACACACAAGTTGATCAACTAAATCACTTTCACTGCTTAGTGTTCATGGCACTTGCAGATTCTGCCATGTACACTTTAGCTTATTAATTAATTCAAATAATGTAGTCATTTAAAAGTTCTAATTACATACAGTATACACATAAATGTAGTGTTGTATCACAAAACGTGATACCTATGTTGGCTTGATACTACGTAACCTACTGAAGTTCCAGGATTTATTTATCATAGTATGACCTACTGAAGATTGTATGGTATTCATTACACATGGCACAGACACGCACAGCACAAACGCATACATGTGGACATGCATAAACATGCTGCTCACCTGCCCACTCTCCCATTGAGGTGAAGAAAGTTTTTGGCAGTGGAAACCACAGTTTTGGAAAAAGCATCCTACTGAAAAGCAGTAGCCTCACTCCATAGTACACCACAACTCCAGTACCAAGAGAAATGAAAAAGAGTTCCATGAAATCCATGCTTCTCTGGTACAGAAGGCTCAGGAGTCAAGTGTCTGTGAGTCTGTGAGAGAAACATTTTTGTTCAGCGGGAAAGACTGACACAAAGAGGGAACGAGGAACAGGATCCTCCCATTTAACCCTTGTATGGTGTTCGGGTCTGTGAGACCCGTGTTCAGTTTTTTTCAAAAGAAAAATTAAACAATTAATTATTTTTTCACGTGTAAATGTATTGTGTCTTTCCACTCACTCCACTTGATTATAACTGATTTATTTATAACATTTTATATAAAAGAAAAACGAGAAGCACATTAATTCATAAATGTGATCTAACAAAGGTAAAGGGAAAAAATTAACCATGTTTGCTGTTCATATGTCTTGTAATTGGGATGAAGTAAACATCTGTTGAGTAATTTAACATAAAATTGTTTGATAGTGTTAATTTGGAAAGCCAAAACTCTAGCGGGTCCACCAGACCCATGAACACTGGCTGAGTAACAAAAATACGAACACCACACAAGGGTTAAAGAACATCTCAATATACACACAGACAGGCAGACAGTCACACACACACACACACACACACACACACACACACACACACACACACACACACACACACACACACACACACACACACACACACACACACACACACACACACACACAAACTTAGGCTGGTAGGTATGGAAGAGTGCTAAGTGTGTAATTAAATCTTATCGTGTTCTGAGCAGCTGCATTATGACTTCATTTTCATTTAAAAAAAGTCTCACTCACCTTTAGCGCTGCAATGTCTGATCAAGTATTTGTAAAATTGTCATTTCTCATTTTTTATTTGATATTCTTTACTTGAATCTGCAAGTTCTGTCTGCCTTTCACTTTGCTGCTGTAACACGTGAATTTCCCAACGAGGGACAATAAAGGATATTTCTCTTCTATTCTGTTTGTATCAACAAATCCATTGTTTGTCAAAAGTGATCATCTTTCTTGTCGTTATAATGTCTAGAAAGCTTTTTTCTTGACATGCGTACCATAATTGTAAGTTATCCCAGTTAATACACAGCCTTCAGTGAAATGGCCACCGAAATTCAAACGAAGACTGATAGGGATTAGTGTCACTATGATTTACAGTTAGATAACTGTGTGGAAAAACATGTTCTGCATGTCACCTGACAATGGGCTATGTGCAAAAAGGCGAACTAGTTTCTCACAGTACTTGTACTTTCTCAGATACTTAAGTGATATGTCTGTAATATGTCTGCTTATTGCCCAGAACACATTAAAGGCTATTTGACCAGCATTTTCCACACAAATATCAAGTTACTCTGATTTTGAGAAATACTGAAATAGGGCACATTTAGTCAGTTGGTGTCTTGCACTGAGTAGGTTGCTTTATGTGGTAAACTATATTTATTTGATGTGATCAGTAAATGCATAATACTTATTGTGTGGTAAACCACAGAGAGGAATGAATACTCTCTTGGGAGCCAACATAAATGTGTGATTGCATGATTTGTTTATCTCTGGTGTCACCGATGATAGACTGACAGAAATGTGGTCCACTTTGTCTTGTATAACTTCCAGGTTTTTAAAATAAGCAGTTTTCATTTATACATTGGTCAAGATTCTGACCTGATAACCTAAAGGCTGCGTGCCTGTACATCTGCTTTGAAATATCTCTGCCACCTAGTGGTAAGAAAATCTAAATCAAGCAGTTCGAGATTATGTGAGAAGATAAACTCGTCTACACTCTACAGATACACTCTACAGATAACTATCCTGTGTACTCTGGGTTATGCCTTTCCCCCCAGTGAATGACCACATGCCATGTGCAAGATTAGAGAATTCCTTGAATACAAGCCACATTTAGGGAGCAGAGATGTCAACAGGACTGGACTTGGATTATTTTTTGGTATGTATATATGTGTGTGTTCCCCTCAGCTGGTGCTAGCAGCAGCACGCTCCTCTGACTGTGAGGCCTGGTTACTACTTGTTGCTGGTACTACTGTTCACGGTGCAGCAGCCCCGACAGCTAACATGTCTGTTAGTTTGGCACATTTTATTGCATCTATTTTTGTTTTTACTATTTTCTCTCAGCTTTCCAGCTCCACCTTCTCGCCATTTGATCCATGAGCACACAGCATAGCTATGGGAGGGGCCGGTCACGTTACGAGATTTGATTGGGCAATCCAGTGTCAGTCATGAAAATGAACCAATGGACTGCTGTCACTGCTTGTTCGGCCGGTGCATAGTGGCCCTTCAGGCAAAAAAGTGATTGTTTTTCAATTTCTTTTTTCCAGTTTATTTTTTTTTCTTTTTTTCTTTTCAATTTTTTTACGTTAATGTCTTTACTTGTATTGGGAAATAGACTTTATGAGCATGATTTACAAATGGGGTTATATATAAAATTTCAAAATTAACATTTTTCAAGTGATGACTTTGTGTTATTGTACCTACTTTATAACCAATCCAACCATTTAAGGCCACTTAAAATATCCTTATAGACCTATTGTTATATTTGTTGCAAGTTCTGCTATTCTCTTGGCCAGATTACTCTTAAAATACATTTTTTAATGTAAGTGAGACCTTTTAACATGATAAATAAAGGATATATAAAAGTCGCTTTGCAAAAAAGTGATTGCGGCTTTCACCTTGTGATAGGAATGTCGTTTGTGGCTCAAGATGACTTGATATCATTCATGATGGACTGGACACAATTGACATATAGGCCAAAAAGTTATTTATAGCAGTTTAAATACAGGCAATCACTTTTTGGCAAAATGCTGGAAATCAAGTTTTGGCACAACTCAACCCAAAAGTGCATTGTTCCACCGAGAAAATGATGAGTCGTAGCGCTTTAGAGTTTTTCAGCAAATACAAAATGAAGTTTTTCTTTGGTTTTCTGACTGAGGCCAAATTGTGAAGAAATTAGCGATGCTATTTAATGAAACAGCATCACATAAACACAAGCCTTATAGGACAGCCGGCCTTTTCTGAGAAAACAGCTCGAGATCCTGGGGAATCATAATGAACGACAAACAGTACAGAAGGTATCATGATTATAATAATTAATTAAACCTTAACAAACAGTAGATGTAAACAAATAGATATTTAAACAAAATAAAAAAACAGACAAAACAATATTGCTCACAAAAATAAAAGAAATATATATACCTGTGTCTTTAGTTTTAGTCAAATCTGTTGACACTTAAAATCAGAGGACACACTGATCTATTTATTGAATTTTATATTACAAAGCCACCTTCACAAAGTGCTGTGTTTGCATCACCCCTGAAAACTGACCATATTGTCAAATTATATATAAAAAAGAAACTTACAAACAAACGTCTTGATGCATGCTCAATCATCCTGGTAGGGAAATCGCTAAGACTGAAGACGTCACTTGGATGAGCGATGGAATGTTTTTCCCACTGAAAACGCTATGTCCAGATGAACAGAATCAACTTTTTGGGACTTACAAACAAACAAACAAACAAACAAACAAACAAACAAACAAACACTGAACTGAAATGAGAAAGCCCACCCTGGAAACATACTAGAACTAATGTACTGAACTGGAAAAAAAAGATAATTAAAGTAAATCAGGAAATTAAGTAATCATGAAACTGTATATCTGAATAATGCATGGTCTCTATGCAAGTTTAAATAGACAAATATTAAACAAGATACTAAAATGTCCTTTATGTGCTTGGCACTATCAAAAAGAATAATAATATGTCCTACTATTCTTATGCAGATGATACACAGTTGTGCTTTTTATTTTTCTTTAATCATCTAACTACTGTTCACAGTTTAATAAGCTGCACTGATAACATTAACTGATGGATGTATAGAAACTTTTCAGAACTGAACAGAGACAAGACAGAAATATTTGTGATTGCACCAAAAATGTCAGAAACAGAATTTCGTCCATGTTTATCTTCTTCTCTCTGAACACAGTGAGCAAGTCAGGAACCTTGGCATTATTTTGGAACTCAGTTTGGATAATTATACAAATAAGGTCGCCAGAACAGCTTTCTACCACTTAACAAGTGTATGAAAAGTTAGAAAATATATTTCTGAGACTGACTTTGAAAAATGGGTCTATGCATTCATATCAAGCAGGCTAGACTACTGTTTGCCAAATCATTAGTAGGGTTACTTCAGCTTGTTCAGAATACAGTGGCCAGAGTCCTTACAGGCACATTGAAATTTGAACATATTACTCCAGTACTGAAGTAACTTCACTGGTTTCCAGTTCAGGACGGAATTAACTTTAAAATACTTCCTACAAAAACAAACAAAATACAAAAATTCAGCAGCCAGATTTTTTGGTGTCAGTATACTAAACAGCGATTGGCTCTCTTTACTCATGATGAAGCAGCCTGCCGCTGATCCTACGTCATCAACACGCGCCTGCTGTTCTCCCCGCGCCATTCCTACAAGCGTGTGTTTCCACCTCTCATTACATTACCACTGGCAGCGCTTTAGCAGCCACTGTTACAAGCACAGATTCTGTTTTCTACTGCTTTTCTTTTAGGTGAGTCCAGCTTCATATGTCTTTGTAGAAATATTTAATTGGTTGCCAGGACAAATACTACTGACGGACGTTGGTTTGGATAGAATAAGTTCAAGCTTGCTAGCTAGTCAGCCTAAAGTTAGCTTTGGTGTTTTGGGGTATATGCACGATTATGAACTCTGCCCACCCCGGTTCTTTAGTGAGTGAGCGGTATTTTGATTATAGATGACGCGCACTGGGGCAAGACTACAGCAAGTTGGACTATATAATCCTACAGCAGTAGTAAAAGGCAAATGTGAATCACATTAGTTTAAAAATTCTGCCCCACTATTACCCCACGCCACTGAGCTTGTTTTGGTTCCTTCTGTGCTTCAGAAACAAACTAACCCACTGCGTAGACATGCTAGCGACTGCGTTTGTACAATCATAACAAATCCTTGCTTTGACTAAAGGCCTGTAGACACATAGCTATATATAGTGTAAAATGTCCAGGCGTGTGTTACCGTAGCTTTAGTTGGAGGTAAATCAGTAAATGTACCGATAGCCCCTGCAGTTGCCACCCTAGCTTTCTTGTCAACCGAGCCAACATTTGACAGCAAGCTAGTGTTAGCGACAGAAGCTACGGCAAGTGCAAAACAATATTTAGCTGCCTACCGCTGGATTAGCCTCATGTGTTGGCAATTTACGCGTGGGTGATATAACCCCCAAATCATATCACGATATTCAGGTAGTAGCATTTCATGTATGTAAATTAAGGGGTATTTTCTATCATTTTCCAATTAGCTGTTGTCAAGAGTGATTACTGAAAGAAGGTGCCAGCAGCCTTAAATCCAGTGACACAGCATATGATTTAAAGTATAAAATAACACTTTAGCTTAACAGTAAATAAAGCATCTTAACCTTGTAACGCTTCAGAAACTGCACAGCATCGTCAGATAATAAAACTAGAAAATATTTTCTGCGTGGGATGATCTCTCCTGCGTTGAGCTTTTTAACAGAATGCGAAACGCCCAGCTTTTCCACCGTGCAATTTTACGTCCATCTTTTGCTCTTCATGTGAACTAGTGAGGGCTACAACAGTGGTAATTGGAGTGATTTGTTTGAGTCACACATCATTAGGTGCTGGTATAATCTTCCTTTGTAGCTTGGCTGTACTCAGTGGCCTGTTTCTGTCTTAAGTGGCAAAACAAGTTTGTTTCTTCTATCTTCAGCGGGAACAGCTTTCTTTCCCTCTTTTGTGCTTTGTTGGAGATTATTGAAGTAGCTACCTTTTGAGCTACTAAATAGCAATTTGAGGTTGACACATTGGTCTTGCTCCTGCAGTCAGACTTGCCCCAGGTTTGTCTCATTACACTCACCAAGGACCGTGAATAGTTATGCAGATTTGGATTGTGGATGAACAAGTTTAAGGTTGTGACCCTTACAGTGGTAAAACAAAAAAAGCAGTATGTGATCAGAACAGAGCACATTCTCATACTGTATGTCACTGTAGGGAAAACAAAAAACTGTCTTAAGTGCTTTGTTTCTTTTTGGGCCGTGGTGGGTTTTTTTTCTGGTAAAAGTTAAAGCATGTGTCATGAAAAAGAATTTTGGTATATTACAGTGGTCTACTTACTACCACCATTTTAATGATGTCTTTAACTAAAATACCCACCAAGAGTAAGCTAGATAATCCTGAAACTATCTTGAGATTCAGTTTCCACTCCGGAAATTGCCACTGAAACCATATTTAAATCACTTTAAAATAGTTTAAAATGTTGCTCTGTAAACCTTCTTTGTATAAAACAGCCGTCCACGACAGTGAGATTATCAGTATATCAGTAGACAATGTCCTAGCAAACCAGGCAGCTCACACAGGTCAGTTTTCTAAATGGATGATATTTTATTACATTACAGAAAAGATAAGCACGACTTAAACTCATAATGCTACTGATGGAAGTCAATCTGCAGATTCTGTGTTATCAGAATTTGTTTCAGTAATGCTTTAATAATGTATTCCTCCTCACCAGAAATTTGTCCTATAACATCACTAACCATAGGAAAATAAGTTATTATATTAAAGCATATATTACCTAAATAAACATTTTTAATAGATGGTATTTAATAGGAACTGCCTGGCAAAATCACAATGCCGTCATTGTTCATCCAAAGGCTTATTTCATTTGCCACTACATGCTCACTTAAAGCCCTTCCATTAGTACCTACTCAGGTCAGCTCAGCAGTGCTCGACATGGTTTTTTAGTACCTAAGGTAAACTTGGTGTATACCTTAGGTACTATGTGTGGGCTACCTTGGTAACCCCAAGTCCAACGGATGTAACCTTTTTGTATTTTAGTATAATTTTATTGTTTTGTTGTTAAATTTGACTGCAGAGAGCGGAACATCTTTATTTACCTTTTGATCAAACCTCAGCAGTATTGGTCTTGCATGGGGGAGGAGTTTGGGGACAGAGCCTGTCCTCCTGTGCTTTTCTCAGAGGGTTGAGTGTAACGTTATTAGCTGCTACTGCTGGAGCCAAGACTAGGCTCTCTGCCAAATCCGCCCTTCTATACAACATTTCAAAAACTGGATTTTATCCAAGTTTCTAATTTTTTCCCTCTGCTTTGCAAGCATTTCAGTGCTTGAATGCTCCACATAACACTCATTGTCATTTCGGTACCAGCTGAGTTTCTGTTGCTGCACCCTGTTTTTTTGTTTTTTTTAAAGCTTTTAGACTGGATTTAAACTCTACTAAACTTTAAACAAGAGAAGATTAAACCAAAAACACATTTTTATTTTTTTGTATCATATTTTTTTATTTTATTTTACTGACTAATCACTATTTAACTTTAGTTTCTGCAGTAAACATACAGTACTGTCTAAAACTCTTGAACCAACCTTCATTTCTGTTGCTTCCAATGAGTCGGACTTTCTTAGTGTTTTTTTTTTCCTTCATGGCCTTGAGTGATAGTTCCCCAGTATTGCTACAGGTCTGTCTGTCATGACCATTTTCAGAGGAGGGTATTTTTGTTGAACGACTTACTATGACCTATGAAGCATTCATGTCGAAAGAGGCACCCAATTAAAGGGATAAAGCAGTGTTATGTCTACATACAGTGGTGTGAAAATAATGTTTACCCTCTTCCTGATTCCCCTGTGTTTTGCATATTTGACACACTTGCATGTTTCAGATCATCAATTTTTTTTGTATTAGATGAAGATAACCCCAATGAATACAAAATCCAGTTTTTAAAAGATGATTTCACTGATTAAGGGAGGCAAGTTATCAAAATCTACCTGTTCCTGTAAAAAAGTAATTGCCCCTCCTGTTAGATCATGAATTAACTTTGACCACATTTTTTTGGAAAGCTGAGTTCAGTTTTACTAAACACACTCGGGCATTATTACTGGCAGACCTGCTGAATCAAGAAATCACTGAAATAGAATCTGTCTGACAAAGTGAAACAGGCTAAAAGAGCTCTAAAAGCAACACATCATGCCACGATCTGAAGAAACGCCTGTGAAACGAAGTCACTGAAATCTGTGAGGCGGAAAGGGTTACATATAGCCATTTGTAAGGCTTTGGGACTCAATTGAACCAAAGTGAGAGCCATTATACACAAATGGAGAAAACCTGGAACAGTGGTGAAGCTTCCCAGGAGTGACCGGCCTACCACAATTACTCCAAGAGCACATCGACGTCTCATCTAGGAGCTCACAAAGTACCCAGAACAACATTAAAGAACCGCAGGCTTCACATGTCTCAGTCAAGGTCAGAGTTCATGATTCAAAGAAAGTGACTGGTAGAGCAGGGCGATATAACCAAAAATATTTCTCACGATATAGATTTGAAAATTTGCGATAACGATATAACTGACGATATAATTGACACTAGAGAAAATACTTTACAACTCCACAATTTTATTAGTGCAAAAAAACCCCCATCAATGTATTTTCACTTAAACAAGCAGCTGTTTTTTTACATTAAAGTTGTATAAAAACGTAACAGTGCAAATTCCTTGCTGACAGTTTAACCAAAAGGCATTTCCAGTGGAAATTGGCCGACATATCCTCAGCATAACCATGTATAATATCCACAAAACTTAAAAAGAGGCTATACACACACAATACGGTAATATTTTGTTGAAGCACAGTACGTATCACTCCGCGAGGCTCCTGCCTACGATAGCCGTAATGCCCCGACAATCCATCAAGCGGTGTGGGTTCGTAGCTTAGCAAAGTCGTACTAAAACATTTGACAGATTTTCGAGCGCCGTGTACGACATAAAATCGTTTCGAGGTCAGTAAACGCAACCAGAATTCATACATAAGGCACATGGGATTATAAGGGGCACGATTTTCAGAAAAATCAAAGGTTTGATTTTAAGTGTGCCGTATTTACCAAACAACACGGTAATAACGACGGTCCGCTGCCATGCTCTACCAAAAATAGTGCTTTGTTGTGTATCTGACGGACGAAAGCTAAACCAGTTCCACACCACTGTCGTTGCACCATTTTTACAAACCAATTCTGGTTCATCCGTTTCATTCAACGATCCGCTTTCGTCCTTGTCTTTCTCCGTCACCGCCGTGCCTTTTTCGCCATGTGCGTATGAAAACAAAGGCACTGCGCATGCGCGTTTTACCCATATTCTATCGCGATATTTCATTTCCTTGTCGTTGCCCAACATTATACTGGTATTACCGTGAACGGCATGATATGGCCCAGCCCTAGTGACTGGGCAAAAATGGCTTGCATGGCAGAATTCTAAGACAAAATCCACTGCTGAGCAAAAGGAACATAAAGACTCATCTCAGTTTTGCCAGAAACATCTTGATGATCCCAAAGACTTTTGGGAAAATTCTCTGTGGACTGATGAGACAAATGTTGAACTTTTTGGAAGGTGTCTGTCCCATTACATCTGGCATAAAAGAAACAGATTCTCAGAAAAGGAAAATCGCACCAAAAGTAAAATATGGTGCTGGTAGTGTAGTGGTCTGGGGCTGTTTTATTGCCTCAGGACCTGGAAGACTTGCTGAATTCTGCTGTCTACCAAAACATCCTTAAGTAGAATATCCGGCCATCTGTTTCTGACCTCAACTTGAATATTGAATAAAAAGGCAGTTCATGCTTGAAAATCTTACAATGGGGTTGAGATGAGCCAAAATTCCTCTCTGTAAAAGACTCATTGCACTTGTTGCTGGTAAGAGTGGCCCAGCCATTATTAGGTTTAGGGGGCAATCAGTTTTTCACACAGGGCCATATAAGTTTGGATTTTTTTCTCTCCCCGTAATAATAAACACCTTCATTTAGAAACTGCTTTTTGTGTCTAATATTTAAATTTGTTTGATGATCTAAACATTTAAGTGAAACAAACATACAAAAATTAGCAAATAGTATTAATAGAAGGGTGACTGTCAAGACGCCATACTTAAGGAAAGAAAATAGAAATAAAAATATGACGTAAGTTACAGATGTCAAAACAAGGGATTTTTATTGGACTGAATTATTGGATTCTTTGGAGTGAAATCCTTTTTTGCCATTTCTGATTCAGTTTGCATGGAGATGGTCAGGAAAGCGTTGTCAACAGTCACAAGAGTGGAATGTGAGTTGGAAATGAAAGTGTAGAAGTACCCCTCCCTGTAAATAAAAGGAGAAAATCTTATTTGTCAAGTGCTTTGTGAAAAATAAGTGAATATTATAATCAGTTGGCTCTGCAGAATGAGCCTTTCATCCTGCAGATGAACTTCGAATTCCACCGTCTTAGACTGCAGCTGGTGACAGTCCTTATTCTGGTCTGCAGGCTCAGTAAACTCACTGTAGCGGCACTTGAATCAGTAGTCACTTTCTGCAGTTTCCAGTTGGAGTGACCCTCCAGTTCGCAGCAGTTCTGCTTCCACTCTCAGAGAAAGCAGAAACCACATTGCCACAATAACAACCTGGACACTGATCGCAGATAGCATCATTTACACAGGCAAATAAGGGGGGGAATAAGCTCGAATTACTTAAAGTATACTTGGTAACTCTTATTATGTCTGGGTGGCCCACCAAGGTAAAGTTTATCTGTGAGGAAACGCTTATCAATTTGTAGGTGAATGTTTATCTTAAATCAAGATAACTGTGCTCACAAAGTCGACCTTCATTAATGTCTTTAAGAATTGACTGGTACTAGTCTTACTATAATCAAAATTAATAATGGTAATGTATAATGCATGGACTGTGCACTACAATAATTATACTTTGTAATGTGAAAATTGCACCGGCCGCAATGCTCCTGATGCATTCTTAATGCACATGTAGTTACAGACGCACACAGTGTTTTGTGGTGCAGGATATTTACTTTTGGACTGTAGATGGCAGTCTTGTTGTTCCCTATGCTGTTTTTCTAACCTAGTCATGAAAAGTCAGCCACCATACTACTAATGATTTCACGGATGGCACTTAGTAGTATGGTGCCAATTTAATATGACTGGTTTGTTAAAAGGATTATTTAAAAACGTTTTTAATGTAATGTATTTGGAATAACACTAATAAATGTATTTTTTTATTCATATTGTAAATGGCTCATTTTGTTTTGTACTGAGGAGAGTGTTTTAAAAAAAGGGAAACAAAATCTGTTAATCCCTTCATGAAAGGTTGAGCTCATAATGAAGGATTCATGTTATCAGTGTAGGCCTGGTTAGGCAACAGTTCATTATTCAGACTGTGAAAGTGACTCGGGTACTTCCTTTGAGACTGAAAAACACCTTTGGACGTGTGAAGCTGGGGTTCTTGAATTCTATCTGGGACAGAACAGCTCTTTGTACAGCCGAGATGACTGTCAGTGTTTCTATTAGGTGCGCTTCTCTTTATTCGGATGGGTTTGTTTCTTTCCCAGTCAGTTTGACAGTGATTTCAGCACTGCTTGATCTATAATAAAAATAAGATGGAAAAAGATGCAGCCACAGACAAAGCAACAGAAATTCCTTGTACTGACATTTTTTTTTGTAGATGTAATTTGACTGCATCAGCTTTAGCTACACTGAAACAATTTTGAAAGGTTTTACTCCAGCTCAACCAGAACTTTTCACGGACAGAAAAAATAAATTCTGCTTTCTGTCTGTCTTTCCTTCTCTCCCTCCCCTTTTGTTTTCCTTCAGATATATCCAGCTATGGATATGGACAGTGCCAGTTCAGTGGTGCTGCAGGCCTTAACCCAAGCTACCAGTCAGGACACAGCTGTGCTCAAGCCTGCGGAGGAGCAGCTCCGGCAGTGGGAGACCCAGCCAGGCTTCTACTCAGTCCTTCTGGTGAGGCCATGATATCAAAGAAGAGAAATAAAGTCTACATCAAAACCACTAAAACTAATAAAGATCTTAATAGGGTATTTTGCTGAAAGTTAGATGCCACCGGGTTTAATTTATCTGCTGAAACGTATCATTTTAGGGCTTCTTTGTTTTCAGATGGATGGAAATATTTCTCTCGGCATTAGAACAGGACACTGAGGAGTAAGATATTTTCTGTTTTAACAGTCTGTCCAGTCACCTTCACACGAAAGTAACTAACAAGTTTTTTCTTTTTTAACCACATCAACTGTCAATATGCAAAAGCATGTGTGGTGACAAAGCTGGTAAACAATGCCCTGACCGGCACCTACCACTTGGTGTCTTTTCACCACAAAGCCCTTGTGGATCCACAGTGGATCCTCACACATTTTTGTTTGCTGTCTAAACCATACAATACAATACAATGAGATGGATTTCACTTTCATCTCTCTCTGCATTTTGTAAATAAATTGGCTCAGGTTGTGTTCTGCAAGGGTAAGCTCGAATGATTATTACATTCATGGAACAGTTTATTATTTTCCTTTATATTTGCCAATAATACACTGTAGATTTGTGAGACAACACTGCATGCGATTTCCTTTTCACGTTGGAAGTCTCTCCGAAAATTCCTTTTGAAACTACTTCTCCACGATGTGAAATATAGTGAAACTAACGATAGCCTTTGTTTTCTGTCTCCTCTCGTAGTCCTGTTGCGTCTTAGACACGGGATATGTTACATTCCGGGTTTTACAGTGACATGATCTTATTATTCAAACATTGATGATATTTGTTGATGTTACAACAGTTACTGAATGAGCCATGCTTCTTGCACAATGAGTACTATGGGTGAGGTCTAACAGTACATCACGTAATATTAGATGCATTAGGTTAGACTTCCTCTTTTAACCGTATTAGAATAAAACATTTTCACAGCTACTTAGGGTGTCATCTTGCAAATTATCTATCTAGTTATGCTAATGCATCCATGCACACTTTAGTAACCTTTAGTAAGTCACAGCAATTAGTAATGTGTAAGTTTGTAAAGACAGCTTTGTGAGGTGAGGTACACAAAGTAATTTGATGTTAGCTTCTGATTATTCCGGTCTTTATTTTGCGGTGGGTTTTTTTTTATTTTTTATTTTATTTTTTTAAAGGCAGTAAATGTAGTTACCACTGTTGTGCTATGTGACTAAAGATGCTGAGCTCTCTCTCTTTGGAGAAGCATAAGGATGGATCCCTCCGGATGATGATGCTGCAGGTATTGAATCAGTGCTGCAGTATTAAATTGATGATGACCCTGATGAAGGCTACAAGCGGAAACGTGCTGCTTAAGCAATAAAGGTCTTCTGTATACTCAGTATTGGGAAGGTTACTTTTAAAATGTATTCCATTACAGATTACAGAATACATGCCCCAAAATGTATTTTGTAACATATTCCGTTACATTACTCAATGAGCGTAATGTATTCTGAATACTTTGGATTACTTAATGTATTATCATGCTTTTTACAACTACATGAAAGTACTATTGTGTGATTTTTATTACTATTACTGAAGGCTACTCGCCATTAGGGCTGCCACAAACGATTATTTTGATAGTCGACTAGTCACCGATTATTTTTGCGATTAGTTGACTAATCAGATCATGCATCCATTGGACGTACAGCTTATTGCACCAGCATGCATCTGCTCTTATATAACTATCATTAGCTCTGGGAAGACACAAAGGACGACTGTTTGCCTTTCCTGGACTGCGCTGTGCACATTGAAGAGAACGGCAAACTCAACATCGAAGTTTACCTGAAGCCCACACACACGGACCAGTACCTCCTCTTTGACTCCCATCACCCTTTGGAACACAAACTTGGAGTAATTAGGACCCTACACCACCGGGCAGAACATGTTCCCTCTAAGCCTGAAGGAAAAAAAGAAGGAACACACACATGTAAAGGAAGCACTCGTGCGGCTATCCTAAATGGGCGTTCTTAAAGTCAGCAAAGAGGCACAGAAAAGAAGACCAGACACCAGCGAGGGAGGATAAGAAGGACAGACGCAACAACATTGTCATCCCCTATGTAGTCGGTGTATCAGAAAAACTCAGTTTTCTCCAAGCATGACATCCCGGTGCATTTCAGACCCAGCAACACGCTCAGACAAAAACTGGTTCACCCGAAAGACAAAACGCCAAAACACAAACTTAACAATGTGGTGTATGCTGTACAGTGCAGCGAGGAATGCTCAGACCTCTACATTGGAGAGACCAAACAGCCACTTCACAAGCGCATGGCACAACACAGAAGAGCCACCTCCACAGGACAAGACTCAGCAGTCCATCTGCATCTTAAGGATAAAGGACACTCTTTCGAGGATGCCAATGTTCACATTTTGGACAGAGAGGACAGATGGTTTGAAAGAGGAGTCCACTGTGAGCGACCATCTTTGAACAGAGGCGGGGGTTTACGACACCAACTCTCTGCCATCTATAATCCAGTTTTGAGATCCCTTCCCAGACGCCTTAACGCCCACTCACATCCTGGGCCATCTGACCTCAGGAATTCGCATGATAAGGTGGGGCCAGGTTTCACAATGAACACACCCGAAACTCTGGCTGATTGGGACCCACACCCAGTTTCACACCTTGGCTCAGGCGATTAGAGGATCATCAGGGGGTCCTTTTGTCCCTCTGTGGGGGGTTACTCCTACTAGGTTTATATCTGGGACTCTCCACCATTTGACCTTAGAACTGAAGAAGCTTCTCGGATGAGAGGTGAAACGTCTTCAACTTAAAGAAGTCCAGACGCTTTTCTTTGCAAGCTCCTTTGACTAATAAGAGTAATATTAAAACTAACCAGCTGCCGCCATTGTTGGAAACTGAGCTGGGCTGCGCTATGAATTCTGGGACAGGGCTACTTCTTCTTCTTCGGGGTTTAATGGCAGCTGGCATCCTTGTACATGCAGTGCTGCCATCTTCTGATTCAGTCCATTATTACACTCTTAAATCCTACTACTTATTCCTGCGTCTTTTGGGATCTTACAAAGCGTCAAACGACGCGTCGACTATTAAATTAGTCATCGACGATTTTAACAGTCGACGTAATAGTGACTAGTCGACTAATCGTAGCAGCCCTACTCGCCATACCAATACCAACTAGATTTTTAAATTGTAATATATAATGAGTAACAGTAGGTTGACATTAGGTAAGGCTGCACTTTTTGCAGCGATCTCGTACGGAAAACTATTCCGCGCGTATATAAAACAGGTCCGTGGCTCCGAACCGCAGTAAAGGAACCTCTGACTAATACGTCGGGTTCCGTGTCGGGCTCCGTGTCGGGCTCATAGCCAAAAACTAGCCTTACTTTGTTGTTTGGGTCAAGTTTGCTAGTGAGAGACAGAGAGAGGCGTTGAAAGGCTGCTCCACCAGAACTTATTGTTTTGGAGGAAAACACGAACACAGAGTACAGTCGAGTCTTAAGAACTTACTTAGAACTGGGCTATACTGCCCATGAGGCTACATTCTTTAGGGCTATGCCTGTAACACTCTGCCTATTGCTTTCATATTAAATCACTTTTTGTACAATAATTTTTAATTATGCGGGCCGCAAGTGGGGGTAACATGGGCCGCGAGATTGAGACACAGGCATTAGAGCCTCTTAATATGTGTTTTGTTTGGGTTTCCGCCGGCGTAGAATTACCAAAAATAGAGAGGGGACAGCCTAACATAGGAAACAGGAAAAGACCGCCATGTAATCCTTTTAATTCAACAAAGTAACTGTATTCTGAATACCACCTTTTTAAACGGTAACTGTAATGGAATACTGTTACTCATATTTTGTATTTTAAATACGTAATGGCGGTACATGTATTCCGTTACTCCCCAACACTGTGTATACTACAGGTGTTGCTGGATCTTCCATCTCTTTAGTAACCAGTTAGCTCAGGAAAATAACTTTTAGATTTACCGGTACAGCACTTAAACTGATGCATCTAATGTAGATACCTAATCAGCAAATTATATTACAGCAAGTCAGCGCAATTAGGCATGTAGACATGACCAAGATGACCTGCTGAAGTTCAAACTCAATGTCAAAACGGGAAAAAATGTGATTTCAAGTGACTTAGCTTGGCATGGTTGTTGGTGCTAGACAGCCTAATATTTCAGAAACTTTGTAATATCCACTGAACAGCCGCTCTCTGGACAAAAATGCGTTGTTGCTGCCAGAGGTCAGGGGAGATGGCTTCACTGCTTCAAGCTAATAGGAAGACCACAATAGCTCCACTTGTTACAATCAAGGTATGCAGAAGAGTATCTGAACACCCAATATGAAGGTGACACACTTGCCAGCTAAGAATAGGAACCTACAGTTCACACGACATCACCAAAATTGACAATAAAAGGTTGCCCCATACTTTGGGCCCCTTAGTACCAATTGAGCATTGTTTAAACACCCGAGCCTACCTGAGTAATGTGGTTGCCCATCTCCATCTCTTTTTGACCACACTTTTTTGTGTAAAGGCTGTTTTCGTTCTCATTTTCTGATTGCTGCTTCCAGTAGGAGTAATGCACTCAAATTCACAAAGATCCAAAGATTTCTTTTGATATAGCACTGTACTTCAGAGGCCTTCAAAGTCTTGAGATCGTAATCCAACATAGCACCTGTTGGGTGTGGTGAAATGGGAGAGTCACATTGATGTACAGCCAACAAATCTGGTGCAACTGTGTGATACTATTGTGTCTGAGGAATGGGGTCATGTTGTTGAAGCTGTGCCACAAAGAATTTAGGCAGTTCTGAAGTTTTTTGGTTTTTCCCAAATGCTTTTTCAACAAAACAAGGGAAGCATTTCTAGAAATACTAGTTTTCTTTAGAAAGCATAGAATACTTGTATTTACACACATTAACAGAATTATTTAAGAAAAATTAAATATTACCAGTGGCAATATTATCAGCTCTCTGGAAAACTAAACTTTTTATTGAGCACAAAGCACTGCTGTGAACTGATGTTTTAATGCTTGAAGCTTGTAAAATCAAGTTAAAACTGAAGGTTATCTTAAAAAACAGTATAAAAACTTGAGGAAAAAATATGATACTAAAAACAAAAGAAATCAGATTAAATCAGACTTGAGAAATAGAGTTGTTGGTGCTTACATATAAGAAGATGGATATACAAAGTTATCAGAGCGTATAGTGTATAAGTATTGAAAAATTGAAGAGAGAGCCACACAGTATAGAACAAACCTGGCAGAGGAAGGAAGCAAAAGATTTGAAGGACTCTAGAAAGAAAACTAGTGAAAGCTGTGTCTAAAGACCCCAGAACAAGTGCCAAGACATTAGTGGATGACTAGCAAAGTGTCAAAGAAGACGATCCTGCACAGAAATGGACAAAGAAAGGTTTGCAACCTTGCAGGAAACGTGTGAGACTTGTTTAAAGCTACAACAAGTCACAGCGGGCTGTTACCCAGAAAAAAAGGATACACAATACACAATTGTCTATTAGTAACAGGGAGGCTAATAGTAATAGTTGACCCTGGTAGTTTTTGTAAAATAATAACAAGCTGGTTTTTTGCATATCTCATATGTATAGGACCAACTACGAGATTTCCCTGAGGTTAGTTAGGACATAGAGAGATGGCGAGGCACAAAGTGAAAGTTCCTCCTACATGGAGGTTTTTTTTTTTATTTTTTATTTTAGTTTGTTTGTTTTAAATTCCCACCTAACATTATTGCTGTTCAGGGCATTCTCCAACAAGCCTGACTGAGTGAGCTGAGCAACTAACGATGTGTGAGACAGTTCTGTGAGCCTGTCTCTTCCTGGATGCAGTTCAGACTTGTGCCATTTTAAAAGTGATAAGTGAATGCTAGCAGAGCCAGCCAAATAAGATTGTAACTTTTATGGAAAGGAAATAAATGTTGCTCATGAAACTGATGCATTCAGATGGCCTCAGATTAATGGAGGAGAATGCACATCAGAATGTGACATTTGTTTCTCTCCTTTAATGGCCCATCATATTTGCAAGTGTAGGATGGCCAAGATGTTAACTTTGACCTTACATTGCAAAAATGTAAAACACATTTTTTTTCCCCCGTGTGAACTTTTAGACATAGGTACAAACTGTAGCATAATTGGTGGGGACATACAATCGCAAGGTGATTTATTATTACATTTGTAATACTGAAAATCACCACAAACTTTTTCTTTAACTCACTTTAAAAGCGTGTGTGCTTTGATGTTTTGTGGAATTGGGGGGTGGGGTCATATTGCTAGACCCCATCTCAAAAATCCCATCTTGGGTCATCCTTAGCTTTGAGTTCAGTGTTATCTCTGGAGTCACAGATGATTTAAATTTTCACGAGATGTTCCTGATACCACGGTCCCTGGCAATTACGCCATGGTGTGCTGTGTGCGCGCTGTCTCATCTCATTTAGTATGATAGCGGTCTCTTAATCTCTCACCTCAGAGATGGTACAGAAGGTGTCAGTAAATAAAGAGCAAGGGAACCAAAGCAGCTGAATTACTGTTTCAGAGAGGAATCTGATGAGGATTTTGTTTCTTTCTTAACTTGCATAGTTAAATAAAAAAAACAGATGGATATTTTAGGTTTGCATTAAAGCAAAAGTAAAAGTTATGCTTTTTGAAAAATCACGTTGTCATTTTATCTCCCAAACTTGAAAGGACTAAGTTTCCAATCTTTGATGTTACTGTTCTCTCTTTATGGAGCCTCTGCCTTTGCCGTGTAAGGAAGAATGACTTTACACAGCAGTATTTTCTGTGGTTACGTTTTAAATCTCAGTGATTTTGGCATTTATGATAAGTAAAGCTGCATTAGTTTGGTCACTTGAGACATATTGTAACATAAAGTCAGTGTGACCTGGATTTTAACGGTGCTGTATCTTAAAGGGCTTGTAGCCATCAGAGTACTGTGTAGTCCTACTCATTTGAGCTAACAAGGCACTGTGAGCTGAGCTGATTATGTTTCTTTCCCACAGAATATCTTCAATAACCACATGCTGGATGTGAATGTCAGGTGGCTTGCGGTTCTGTACTTCAAAAATGGCATCGACAGATACTGGAGGAGAGTTGCACCTCAGTAAGTGCTTGCTTGTGTCACGTTCTCTGCTGCTAATCAGCCTCTCTATTCTGCCTTTCCATTTTAGACCTTTTCTTTTCTCTCCTGCAGCTCATCGTTTCCTTTCTTGTCTCTTCCACTCCTGAAGCATGTCTATTCATCGGTCTTAATCTCTTTGCCTGATTTTGAGGCTTTATTTTCAAATCTTTTTGTTTCATATTTGCAGTTGCAATTTTCTGTTTTGTCACAGCCTCCATGTCCTCCATTTTCCCATTGTCTTTCCTTCACTAGTTTTAGCTTACATCTGCATTTCTCTCTCCATCACTTCTCACAGCTGCCATTTTCCCCCTTTTTTACCTTCTGTCCTGATTATTCATATCATTGTGATTTGATTTTATGCTCGGTTTATTCTTTTGTGTCTCTTTTGTCTGGTGTAAGATCGGATTTTAGTAGTCAAAACCTACAAATTTTCTTCGGGTACCTGACTAGCTGGCTTTTGTAAGGTTTGAATGGACGTTTGCTGTTAAACTCACAGGAGAGGAGCTGGTTGGAGGTAATCGGTTCTGCCTAAGCACTTGTGGCCACTCTTTGACTGCTTCGCATTGTTGCAGTTCATTTCTGTTGTTGTTGTAAGTTTGGTAAGTTTTCTGCTCTTACCAAAGTTGAGTCACTCTTGTCAGTAGTTCTGTAAACTAAATTTTACTTGGAGTGCTGTGGTCCGTGGATTATTGATGCGATTACTTTTGGACAATGCCATTTACCCAGAGGTTGGATAGTGTGTGACTCAGCACAGTTCATGTGGTGTCAGTGTATGAAGTGTAGGCAACATGACATAACATTTTTGTTACAGCAGCTTACAGTAATAGACTTTAACTGAATTAATTTAAAAATTGTTTAAAAAAAAATTAATCTGTGAGTGTGTTGCCAGATTTAGTTAACTTGAGGTTTTGAAATACTTTGTCCAGGTACATTTACAATAGTTATTGTTTCTAAGTCATTAGCAAAGCCACATTTTTGCGTCAGTCCTTTAAATAAGCAATTATTGAACAGCAAGCCTTGGATTTTTGTCTCACTTTCTGAAGGGACTTTTAGGTACAGTACTGGGTAGAGTAGTAGATGATGATAAATAGTTTTAACAAGTCATTGTTAAAAAAGCTAATGCCCATTTCCATCCAAAATGGTGTTACTAGATACCATTACAGGCCGCACCAACTCGGCTCTGTGTCCTGGCTCATTTTAGCACGACTGTGCCACTTGGAGCTAATAGTGCCGTCATCAGTGTTAATGTAACACATGTGCTGCTGCTGTGACAAGCCCAGAAATTCTCCTATGAAAAAGGTCAACTTCCTTTTTAATGGACTTAATGAAAAAGCCTAAATTAAGATGGTACAAATGTAAAAGGTAAAGCAGCTTTACAATCAAATAATAATCAAATATTAAAACTACAGAGATGAATACAGTTAAAAATATGACATTAATGGATAATACAGTAATTTACCTGTTTACAGTTTCCCGCTCTGATCAACAGATGTTCCAGTGACTTCAAATTACAACATAAAAACTTAAAGCTGAAGAATTCTTACTTAACCTAATGTTAAACTGATAAATCTATTTGTTACATTTATGCCATCCCTGGTGTACTGTCAGCTTTGGGAAAACCGCTGACCTCGATGCAACCAGAACCAACATTGTACAAACGAAAAGGACATTTATGCAGAACCGGGTGATTTACATTTTTAGTTGGAATTCGGTTGATTTAGCTGAATTGTTATGATGAGTTAATTTTATGGAGTTGTACTATAGTGTGCCCTAGTTTGGCAAATGAATGAATAAATATTGTTAAAGTAGGATTTAAGTAATTTGCTTGTAAAACAATAGAAAGCTGGCCTATATTCTCCACTGTTGCTGAGGGAGTGACTCACTTGAGCAACCTGCAGTTCTTAGAGAGGTTTTTACACCAAATCTGCTTCTTGTTCTGCATTTATTCAAATGCATTTTTGAAAATACATCTCCCTGCAACATATTATGTGGCTGGAAACACCCACATAATAGCCAGAACAACCTAATAAAATTTGGAGTTGAGTGTTTCTCTTTCAGGAAATTTTCAGTCTGTGCATTGTGTTAAATCTTTTTGTGTCTCTCACTTGGTTGATATTTTCCACCCTCAAATCATCAGATTTTCTAGCTCCTTGCAGACTTACAAGGACAAAATGGGGCTCAGGAGCATACTTGCTTACGTTAATATATCTTTTAATCTTTCATCCTGTATTTCTTTAAAGCTTGCCTCACCCCCGTATTCCCAAAATATGTGTGTGTAGCAAATCTTGTATTACTAATTTGCAATCTCCCTGCAAGTAATTTGACTTCCACCCATCTCGCTTCTCTTTCTGCCACGGGTTACAGCATGAGTCACTCCTCACGGTTCTTCAAATCAGATGCTTTCAATGTGCCTAACTTCAGCAGCAGCTGAATTAGAACAGGGTAACTCATCATAAAACAACATATTTTCTTGCATATTCACACAAATTGTGACTATTTTGCGACCTCCAAAGTATATCTGGTTTGGAGGACAGCAGGTTTATTCAAAGTTTACTAATTAATTAATGCATTTCACAGGATCTTCACTTAATAATGTAGCACATTTAATTGATTTTAATAAATCCCTTACCAAGTTGGCTATTTTGTCATATTCATTATTGCCATAATATTAAAGTCTGTGATTTACACGTCTAGAATCCAAATTGAGATAATAGGGGTCTCTTAGGATATGTGCTGCATTCAACAATGCCAGGGCGGCTGGCACTCGCTCCTCGTAATGCGACATGGTGGCTCAGTAGTTGGCATTCTTGCCTTCAGCTAGAAAATTCTGGGTTTAACACTTGGTCCTGTTTTATTGTGGATAATTTGAATGAATATTCCTGCACACTACAGTCTGATTACTGTGTCTAAGATCAAAATGAATTAAATAAATCTGCAACATGAGGTACATGAATAAAGACATTGTGCAAAAAAGTAACAGTTTATCTATATTAGGTCTACAATTAATGTGCAGTAGTATGCAAAAGTCTTGAGCCACTCCTCATTTCTTCATCTGCAGTGATTTATTGAAAGGTTCAAATATACATGGAAGTACAGTATGGAAGGTCAGTATTTGAGATGACCACCTTCTTCATCACAGTCTCTCCTCTTATGCAAGCTTTCTTATGACATCTTCAAGTAGTTTTAACGAATAGTTTTCAAGCTTCTTAAAGGACATTCAAAGCTCTTCTTTGGATCTTGGTTGCCTTTAGTTTCATTTACTATCAAGATGATCCCACACTGCTTAAATAATGTTGAGGTCCGGGCTCTGGGGATGCCAGTCAGTGACTTATTATTATTATTATTATTATTATTGTTATTATTATTATTATTTTTTTTTTTTTTTCCTTTCTGCCTGTCCCGTTTGGCTCTTTTGCCATCAGAATTGTTGTCTAAAGGCAAAGAAAGATGCCCAACGGATTTACTTTACCAAATTGACCATCCCAGCCTTGCCGTAATGGTCCATTTGATTCACCTTTTATTGTTTATTTTATTTTCACTTACTGAATACGGGACAGACTTGACTGGGGGAAAGAAGGGGAGAAAGAAAGAGGGAAAGAGAAACAGCTGAGAAGAGGGACAGGGGAGAAGGCAAAAGACAAAAACCAACAGAATGGGCAGGAAAAAAAATGCATATATCGATCACCTGGGTCACCTGCTGAGAAAGAAAAAAGAAAACAAGCAGAAGAGAACAAGAGTAATAGAATAAACAACATCACAATGATATATGGGAATATGACAGTAAATACTAAATATTAAACATTATTGTGCAGCACATAAGATCAACAGAACACAGTGTGCTTTGAGGTAGGAGCCAAAAAGGGTGTAGTTTGTGGGTGTGATCACCCGTGTGTACACCTGTGAGCATGGACGCGCTTGTTTTTTTTAAAAGGTTCCTTCATGTAATGATCTGCTAGAGGGTGTGGGGGGGCCACAGCCCCGTCCTCCAGGGCATGAAGCAGGTATGGAGGAGATCAAGACTCCAGACATCCAGAGGCCCCCAGAACACAAGAGACCAAGGAAGACCAACAGAGGGGCAGCCGCGCCACTGTCCCAGAAAGAGCTGAGGAGAGTCCCAGATGAGGGCTCACTCAGCAGCCGCGGAGCACAAGCCAGGGGGAGTTGCAGTGACGCGCCCGTGAGCTCCGCCGGCAGCCAGCCGTGCCTGAGTGACCGAGCCCGAGGCCGGGGGCACCCCACCTCCGAAGTGGCCCGAGCGAGCCCCAGGCTCCAGGCCCCGATAAGCGGCCGCCAAGGAGTGAGCCGGTGTGTACCTGGACGCCCATCCCCGGACACAAAGAACCATCATGTCCCCAGATGTCCCCAGATGTCCCCAGAGAGGTGGCGCCTGACACCCAACCTGACATATAGACACAGACATACAGGCACACACATATACAAACATCCATTCCCACCCTCATGCTCTCATATGCACTTACTCCACACTCAACCAACGTGGAGACAGACATAAAGGGACGCTGTACTAGAGCTGGGCGATAGAACGATAACGATATGTATCGCGATATAACTTTTACTCGATAGAGAAATTAAGCTATTGCGATAGACCTCGCCGCTCTTGTCCTCAAAAAAAAAAAAAAAAAAAAAGATCAGCCAATCCAAATTAAGTAGCGCAGAGCCGAACCAATCACAGCCGCAGCGTCACGTCGCGTGACTTGTTACGTACAGCACAAGTGCCAAGCCGCACGTGTGTTTGTTTGGGAAGCAGCCAGCGGGTAATGGAGCCAGCGCGTAATGGAGGAAATGAGTGTGCCGACTAGAAAAATCAACCGAGCGTGACCGAAGAGAAAACAGATGATGGTTCCAATGCCGGAGAGATTGTCGAACGGAAGAGCCATAGAAGTTCCGTAGTGTGAAGGTATTTCGGCTATTTCAAGTCTGACAAAAAACAGAGTAGCGTGCACTGTAAATTGTGCCGAAAGCAAGTCTGGAAATACAATAAACTGGTGCATGCGTCACACTGTGCGCCATGTTATTGTTTCGGTGAAATTAACTTCTACAATACTGTTACTGTTAATTCTACTCTCTGCAGTGTTTAAATGCTTACATATACACACAGTTACTGTCCCTCCACACATACGACTCGGTTCTGCTTCTATGCCCCAGCTTTGTTTACTTTTTCCCACCGAGGCTTCTAGACTTCTGATTGGCCAACATTTCTGCACGGTTAGGAATCTAGCGCC
Organism: Astatotilapia calliptera; assembly: GCF_964374335.1. Lineage (NCBI taxonomy): Eukaryota > Metazoa > Chordata > Actinopteri > Cichliformes > Cichlidae > Astatotilapia > Astatotilapia calliptera. The sequence goes on from NC_137433.1 coordinate 25,972,943, forward strand.
ACCTGCTGCTTTGGCATGTTCATAGCAGTGTTTTCCTTCATTTCTGCCTTTATGTGTGGACGGGATTATTTTTTAAAACGAAAACGGAAAATCTCCGTTTTCAAAAATACCCGTGTACGTGTGGACGTAGCCTCAGTCACTGACTGGAAGCGCTAATTCGTCATTCGGCTTTTGTCAGACTAAAGTAACTGTTAAAACTGTTTGAAAAGCTAAGCTATACAACAAGGAGAGATTGAGAATTTCCTTTTAGTTCTCAGTTTATTTGATATTGACAAAAGTTAGTCAGTTTTGTCTGTTCTTCTGTAAAACAAACTAAGATTTATTTTTAGAATTAATGTTTTGTTTCTAAGTGGAATTGACAATTTAGTAGTCTGTTTCGTTTGTTCTGTTTTGAAACTTAAACGCTTTAGCGGCTGCCTTTTGTGTAGTTTGCAATATTTGCCTTTATTTATCTGAAAAAGTCTCATGTTCCTTAAGTACATCTACCCTGTTGAACTTATTATGGGAAATAAATATTTAAATAAAAACAAGCTGCTGATTATTTCACATTTTACTTGTGAGCAACGGCACATTTAAATCTTACAAATATAGTTATTTGGCTTATATCGTGATAGATATCGTTATCGCCTGAAATGAAAAAAACATATCGTGATATGAAAAAATCTCATATCGCCCAGCTCTACGCTGTACACACGATCACACTCCCCAAGCGTACTCTACAAACCGGGTCTAGGTACCCTTGCCCCTGGAGGGGGGAACTGCACCCAGACCCAGGTGGTGTTACCCTTTTCCCTGCGGTGGGGGGAGGCAGACCGCCCTGACTCCGCAGCAGCAGGGAGGCCCCACACTGCAGACCGCAGTCGGACGGCCAGCTCCTCCTACTAGCCCCCCCGCTCCAGCAGGTCGCAGAGAATGGGGGTGAGAGAAGACTCCAAACCTCCCTCCACCCGCTCATTGTAGGGTTGATGCATGTGTGTTCTAAGGTGCATTTAAAACCCAGGAGGGCATGGAGCTACCTGCCAGAGAGCAGCAGGTAAGCGCAGTCCCTCCTGCTAGCCCTCAATGTCTACGTGTATTTAAAATTGAGAGGTGGGCAACGACGCCAGGGGTGGGGTGTACACCCTGATGGTACTTTGGATTCCGTGTATCGTGCCCACCCCCAAGATCCTATATGTATGTGTAATGAGAGTGTGAGTAATGTGAATGTCTAAGTTGTGGGATAAAATTGAGGCAGAGGCAGCCAGAAGGGGACGGGGGGGGGGTAGCCTCCTCTGCACCCTGGTGACATACCCCTATATCCAGGAATGTTTTTACTACATTGGCAGGGTGTTTGGGATCATTGTCATGTTGAAAAATGAAGGTGTTGCCAATCTGATGCTTTCCATATGGTACTGCATGGTTCTTAAGAACATGACCATCAGATACTGTTCATGTGCAAGAACGTCTGGCTGCTTGGAAGTAAGAAATGAAAGGTGGTTTAAGGTTTTTGCGCAGTACTGTGAAAGCAAAATTACTGTGGGGCAAGATTGTTTTAAAGTAATACTGAAATACTGTACTCATTTATCTATAGACGCTTTCAAATGTGTCTGTTTTTCTATATTAAGTGCTGCCTTTGTCTTTTTGTCAGCTTTATTGTTTCATCTCTCTCGACCTCTCTACTTCCTCTGAACAGCTTTTTGATTGGTTTGTTCGCAGTGCATTATCAGAAGAGGAGAAGACGTCATTGCGTGCTGGTCTAATCACAAACTTCAACGAGCCTGTCAATCAGGTGAGCAGGGAAAATAAAGAGGGAGAGGGAAATAAACATGTTTGATCATTGTATACTGATGAATAAAACACTGATTTTGATTGAAGTGCTTTTATCAAAACCAGATAAGTTACAAAGGATCTGACTGACAGCATTAAGATTTTTTAGGCTGTCACAATGCGACTCCATAGAATGAGATTTGAAAGTGATGAAAGCTGCTAATTTTGCATACTGGGACTTAATTTGAAGTTTCTTGATAGACATTTTTTTTGGGGGGCTGTGTGGGGAAGGTTACAACAAACAAATAATTCAGGAGTCAAGCAGCGTAATACATCTGTCCCAGGGGGTACGTGGAACTTGGCCCTAAATGATGGCCATCCATCTTGGTTTCTACAGGTTGTATGTCCCTGTGGGACAGCTCTCAAACATCAGGACTGATCGGGTCCATATGGCAAGCAATGAATACGATTTGGACACCATATGTCTCTCTAGTCACAGCCTCTCGTGGAGTCCAAATTTCATGAGGGTGCTTTATGCTTGTGAATGAGAGAGTGAGTGTAACTTGTGTACAAATTGACTTACTGATGCTTGTGAGGATGCAAGTTTAAATACTGAACTGTGTACTGCAAGATGTTCTGAGATAAATCTTTTATACAACCATAAGAACAAAAACTCACGCAAGGTTTTCACATTAAAAAAAACAAAAAAAAACAAGCTATTTGGAGTGTGTTCAAATAATATAAAGAGTTTTGATTTTTATCATAAAATGTCCATTAAGTCTTGAGGTATAAAGTGTCTTTTTCATTTTGAGCTTGAAATTAATCTCGAAGTATTGAGTGTCTTACCGGCAGTTTGTGTTGGAGTAATGAGTAGACTTGAGCGATATTTGCTCAGCTGTTGGGCTCAGTGGAAAGCCAATTTAAAAAAAAAAAATATGAGAAGTGAAGCTGTTACCAGATCATGTGATGCACATTGCAGATATAGCTCAGGCACAAGCACTCTATTTTAAAAATCAACTTAATCCATGCAACTGATTCCCTATCTGTCACCAGATGCATGTACTATGTACACTGTGTTGACTGTAAAAAGTTTGATATTCTGTGTCCTATTTGTTCGAGCTACTTATTTTTAAAAGAGAACTACGTAATAAAATTCCCATCAAGTTTGCTCCACCTTCTGCGGTTTTGATTATGCTTTGCCCCTGGTCAACTTCTCTTTCCTGCATGTATTTTTTATTTTATTTTTTTTCTCAACAGATAGCAACCCAGATCGCAGTACTGATAGCCAAGGTGGCCCGTCTGGACTGCCCCAGGCAATGGCCAGAGCTCATCCCCATTCTGCTCGAGTCTGTGAAGGGTCAGGATGGCCTGCAGCAGCACAGAGCGCTGTTAACCTTCTATCATGTCACCAAAACTCTAGCATCCAAACGACTGGCGCAGGACAGGCGGCTTTTTCAGGATGTAAGTCCACAATATTAGCTGGTCCAGTGTTGATACAAAATTCTATTACAACCTTTTTGTTCTCCATTGCTTCTTATTCTTATTCTTAGTGTTTTTTAGCTGTGTTTTGCTCTTTATACATCAGTTGTATATACCTGAATAAAAGGTTATGTTAGGTAAACAGTGAAACTTTCTGGATTTTTATACGTTGCAGGTTGCAGACTCCTGCTCTCTGCAATATAACTTTTTTTTCTTTGTTGCTATTTTTTTCCTCCTTCAGAAGATTTTGAAAATGAATAGATGAATACTAAGATTATCCTGAGACTTTTTAGGTTTTGTCTCTACGAGATGCTGTTTAGCTTCTGTTAGAAGCATGTTAAATACAAGATTTATAGCAAAAATATTCCCTTGTCATACATGACTCAAGCATGGTTGACTTGTTTAGAAATGGTTATCAGCGTTTCCGTGTCTTTGTTGATATTGCGTTGAGACAAATTAACTTTTGAGTAAGTATTTCTGGTGTTTCTGGTGAACACAGCGTACATTATACAATATTTTTCTTTCATGCTTGATTTAAATTTGAGTTTAAAAAAAGGCCATTTGTGGAGAGAAAGATTTTAGAGGAATGAGATGATCAAGCAGAGGGAAGATGGGGACCAACAGAGGGTGAAAGGACATGAGAGCAGTGGCTGAGACCAAATAGTTGGATGCCAGGCAGAGGCGTCCTGTATGCCAAAATTTCTGCCCTTAGGCAACACAAGAAACAAAGGCAGCCTGAGCCCCCATTAAACAGCGCACTCATTTAATGATGCACTGATGACTTTGACACTGAATCTCCTCTCTTCCTCCTCTCCTCTTTTTTTCCTCTCCTCCTCCTCTCTTCTTCTAATAATCATGTGTATACTTTGTCATACAAACATTTTGCTTATGCTGTAATTATATTCTCGGATAGTAATTGGATAGTAATTCTAAGACTGGTAACGCTGCTGAAAGATTAAAAGTATCACTGTAGTGTTGGAGGGCCATTAGGGAGAGGACTAATTCAGAAATCGGGTTCGCCTTAGGACCTTACAGACCTATACTTAAAGGCACCTTAATAGTTTTTAATTTTTTTATGTTCTTTTTGATTCATGGGGTAGAAAATGCAAACGGCAAGGATGTACTAGTTTTTTTTACACAGATGTAGCACAACGAGGAATAAAAAGGGGGATAAGAAGGTAGACTACAATGCACCTGTCGACTGGAGTAGGTTGTTATATTTTTTGAATGTCTGTAACATTTGGAAACTGTGTATTGACGCTTTGATGCGATTTACCTGTTGTGCATTCACAGAATGTAATGAAACTGTAAAAACCCATATAAACAATAGCGTATTAGTCTACTGAAACACCAAGACTGAGGAAGTCATGAGAACAATATGAAGTTGTTTTCTGAACTTGGCTCATCACTTTTAGGCTCCATGGGTTGGATTAGTCTGGGATCTGAGGAATGGAAAACGACAAGCTGTAGAGAAATCTCTCCAAAGAAGAAACTTGCCAATCTTGCGGTTTTTCTAAAGAATATATCAAAGCCTATGCTGTGCTGTCAAAGTAGGGATTTCTCTTTGAACAGCCGAACATCAACTTAACCACTGATTCTCAGATTTTTCCCACTTGACTCTTGAGTGTTACCAAGAGCGCAAAGTTCCTCTGGCTAGAAGTTGCTTGCTTTCCTTGTTTGATATATGGTGTTCACAATTTTCCACAGAGTAATTTTAATGTGGGTTTGTTGTTTATCTTAATCAAATAGCAAAGACTTGACTGTTATCCCACTGCAATGTTATTGTCAATTTTGAATAGTTAATGAGATTTAATGGTTAGAATCTCCCCCCCCACACACACACACACACACACACACACACACACACACACACACACACACACACACTTACTCCCTTCCTTTGGCAGATTTGTTGGATGTTCTAAGCAGACATTGTTACACTTGGCTGATAGAACTGAGTGCTTTTTATCTACCTTTGATGATCTTGTTTTGCATCTACAGGAGGCTGCTATCATGGAGGGCGAAAGTGTAATTGGTTTGAGCCCAAATAATACTGAGACTATAATTGGAAGTTCATTTGGAGCTAAATTAGACCTGTTATTCACAGGTCCATCTTTCCTTCCTGTTTGTTTGAGTGTATCACCAGCAATTGAGTTTCTGATGTTCCATGTAGGGACACGCCGATTTAATAGCCGCTCGCCAACACCGACCTTGTTGTCACCATATCAACAAATAAAATGACATTTTCTGATGTCAGTGGCTGATGTTTACCTGTGGTCACATTAATTTACTGGCAAAGTGATCCAAGATGGTGTGCTGAAGGGAAATTTTTAATGTTAATAAACTAATAAACAATAAAAAAACAGGTAAATAAAAACAGAAGTAGGTTCTTGTACAAAGCTACACTCATATTAGCCCAGAATTTCTTGCGCATTTATGTTGAGTGAAATGACCTCAAATGCTTTCGAGACCCAGATTAACCCAGGTGTGCCTGACCAAAATGTTAATGTGTATGTTGGCAGCTGGCATCGGGCATCTACAGCTTTGCATGCTCCCTGTGGAGCCATCACACAGACTGCTTCCTCCAGCAGATCTACGCCAGAGATGAGGCTGCGGCACTCAGCTCGCTGGAGAGGACACTACTCTCTCTTAAAGGTAGCAACACTTGCACAGACACATGCACGCATGCCACAAACCTGCATTATCATGCAAAGACATGCAATCACCTATTAGCACAACATGGTAATCTAATCGTCATGATCCCACCATTTGATTAAAAACATAGATAATTGAACATGCAAACATGGAAGTATTAATATATGCAGCTACTTAGTGAAACACTAATTATGAGGAGATGTTGAATATAGTTAATTTTTAATTAGTGAAAATCCTGCATAGTGATGTTTTTTGTGCTCCTTTTAGTGCTTCGCAAACTGACAGTCCATGGATTTCAAGAGCCACAACAGAATATGGAAGTAATGGTGAGTCTCAAGTTATTTCAGCTGTGGCTGCTTTAGTACCTCTCATATTTGGGAAAAGCTGATATTTTTCTGTTGGTGTTTTGGGTCAAAAACGACTCCAATCACAGCGTGCAAAATATGGATGGCCACGATGATTGAAAGTGCCTTGAGCCTTGTCTCGGTTCAAAGAGTCCGGAGCTCTTCTCTCACTTCTAGTGTGAAGAAAGTTTGACTCCATGAAACTGTTAATTCAATTTAGTTTAAATCTGGTTTAAAAAAAATCTTTAGCATGTGCCTGGATAGGGCTTTGGTTTCCTCATGGCTCAGAGTTAATGGAATCATTTGCACAAACTGTCCCAGTTCTTTGAACTCCAGTTTCATATTCTGAGTATCTCCTGTTTGGTGAAAGAATAATAATGAATGCTGAACAAGAATAATTGATAAACCATGTTCCTGGTTATTTTTTGAAGGATTAAGGCTTTTTGAATTTGATTTTAGCCAAGAAAATTCATGCTTGGAATTTTAATGTATTTTAAGTACCAAAATAAAATGGAAAACATTTTGGTGCATTTACCTGTTCTGTACCTAAACGAATTGTATCTTGAGCACATTGTACAGTCCTATAATGCTGCTAACTATACTGAGGATAATTATTTTTTTATCAGATAACCTTTTCAGTATAGCAAATTGAATGCACTTAGGACTAAATTATCTACTAATGCAGTGAAAAAATAGATATAAACCTTTTAGGCTTACTGATTTAAAGCTTTCAGGTGCTACTTAACATTCAGTGAAGGTAAGTGCTCTTGAGGGTCTGAAAAAAAATTACCTGAAATCGCTATACTGTATATGTAGGCAAGTGAAAAGAACATAAATGAATTCCATGTAAAACTGTGATGAGCAGTATTTCTTATTTTCCTGGATTTATGCTTTTTTCACCTAAAGGATGCCAGCACTGGTATAACCTGTGGGCTGAAATATATAACAATATAGCCTCGGACAGATGTGACCTCATCAGATTTTTCATTAAAAAAACAACAACAACAAAACTTCTCAGTTTTTGTTTATCTTCTGTGAATTTTAACTCATAGTAAAATGTACATTTGTTACATAGTCATACACACAGTGTGATTAAATTGACAGATCCCAAACTGTTGTATTTTTGTTCTCTGGTCTTTTTTTGAAAGCACTGAGTAATCATCTATGGTACAGGCTGGAAAATGTTAGTGAACCTCTGTGTTAATGACTTCCCCAAAAGCTATTTGGAGTCAGGGTTTCCAATTAAGTAGATTAGATTGGAGGTGCGGGTCGTATGTTGTTGCACTCTGTGAAAGTAAAGGCAGTCAGTAACAACTTTGACATTAAAGATATGCTTGAAGCTATCCAGAATTGCTGGCTATTAGTAATTTATGATATACATATATATAGGTTCTGTCAATCTATTAAAGCCAGAACAACTGAAAATTAAAAATAAATGTTAGTTGCCAAAGGGGAATTCAGTTTGTCCTTTTGTCTTTGATACAATGTAAGTCGTCACAAAAGGTCAACGAGTCATTAACATTAAAAATGTGGTCTGTTGTTGCTGTGCCGTTTCTGTCTTTGTGCTTCTGCTGTTATGTTTCTGTCATTTCTGATTTTTATTGCTTTATTTGTTTTTTCCTGCTTTTTTATGCTTGTAGATGGCAAGGACATTTTTATGACAGAAAAAAATGTTTACTGCGCCCTGTTTCTCCACTAATGAGACGACAACTTAGCCTCCAGGCTGAAGGTTATAAGATGGTCACAATATTTTCATTAAACGGATGTTTGCCTCATGCTTTCACTGGTTATTCCAGCTCATTGTAGTGTTTTAAAGTAAATATTTCATATTTAATTTACATTGTTGCTTTTCTTAGTAATTACTGCTTTAATAGCTGTTTTCATTCTCCTGGTGCTGAATAAACACAGGAATATGCCTACCTTGAATCTACTTAGGCAACCATGTTTTAATATAACTCACTATGTTAAAATCAAGTTCTTTAAAAATATTAATATTAGGCTCCAAGTGTGCACTGGAAGAAGTTCTGTAATCTTTTAAAAATAATTAGGCGTTGAAGGTTCTCACAGAAACAAGTAAACAACATAATGCCATTATGACTAAGCACAGAGCAACTATCTTAAACTGTTTAATGCTGTATTTACACTTGGAAAAACAGTGGTTCGAACCTGACATGACAAAAAGGATTGCCATTGTGTGCAATGATCTTGTTGCCTTTCAAATGATTGCTGAAAAGATGGGGACCAGGTCTGCAACTACTCACAGTGAGGTGCAGTCTTGCGATTGAATGGGGTCAAATTTGCAATCTGCTTGTGATAAGTAAAATTGGCAAAATCCTTTGTAAACGTGTTGCCGTCTACATACGCAGAAGTTCACATTAATTACCACATTAATTACTTACATTCAGAGTCCAGCCAGAGTCTTGTAGATCTCAAAGAGAATTCCCTCCTCTGATAGGGATGTAGCTGCTGTGGGTGGAGATTGATCTACAGAATGATATGGGCACTCAGCAGTCTTGCTTTTACAGTATATAGGAATATAATCGGAAAACAACCAGTTAGCAACCATTTGAGTCGACTCCCCTGTTGCACAGAGATGCGTCATAGCCAAGTTGTGCTTATTGGAGCAGACTGTCTCACATTGATTGCAATGTGTTGGGCAATGGCAATTATTTGAAAAGCTGTCTGAGAGTGATTGCAGTGAGTCTGAGTCAGACCCTTGATTGTTTGGAGACAAAGGAAAAAGTTTCCTTTTTCCAAAATTTTATTCCTTTCTTTTTATTGGACATAACTTAAAGTTAATGTTGGGGGAAAAGAGCTGATTCAGAGTGGGTAATGTCTCTTAAATCAATTAAAAAAAACACTTAATAAGAAATTACCTTTTTTTCTGAATAGAAAACTTATAGTTATTCACTCTTTTGCCACGTGTTAAACTTTTTAAACCTCAGCTCAAAAGACTGATGGGCAATTGTCACTACCACGCGGGCGGGCGGCATGGACACGCAAGTTTGTGAGTATGATAACTCAAGAATAAGTGCACTGAGGAGTTTCAATTGATGTCATAGGTGTGTCTATTAGAAGGCTGAGGGGTAGCACTGGCAGTTGCCAGTATTTTTTAAATTGTATCTAGTAACAGGAGTCTAATTTAAATTGTTTTGAATGTTTTTAGCTACTGCTCCATGTTTTTTATTGAAGTTTGTCAGAGAGTTGTGATGGTTTATGGATGTGTCATGCTTATGTGTTGATTAGTTCTTTAAGAATTTGATGAGTTGTCACCTCTCATTTTGCTCTTCCTTTGATGATGGGTGTGATGATGAAGAAAACCCTTTTAATTCATATTGCATGATCTAATTTCCAGTTCCCTTTCAAGGTCATGTTTCTGTCAGGAACTGAAATGAAGTGTCTGTAGGTTACTGGGTTGCTTGAGTTGCTTCATTGATTTTGATAGCTGATGTGTGTCAAATGTTCTATAACAAAATAATAAGAATCATGCTATAAGATGAGCCTGATATTATGTGTATAAAGGACACCTTTTATATGCTATAACTTATGTTGATTGAGCACCTTTTCACATAATAATAAATCTGTAACCCTTGAAAATTTCTAGTTTTCTTTCAGATTTTAAGTCATCAGTAACAGATAAACTAATGCTGCTCGTTCCTGTCAGTCTACATTCTAGACATTTAATTTGTACTGTTTTGCTCAGGCATTATTATTACCCAACAATAGCTATGAACCAAAAAAGACTTCTTTTTTTTTTTTTAAATATGTTGTGACACTCGGTTTTAACTAGGTCCTCTTCTTATGAAGTTATGAGGGCTCAAAAATACTGAAAAAATAAAAAAATGAAATACAGCAAAAATTCAACCCATTCATAGCTTGATGTTATAATTCTGCATTGTTTTATTAAATATACAAAAGTTGGTATAAAAAAAACAAAATAAAACAGTTAGCCACTTATGAAGTGGTCAGGAACTGACTGACTTTACATAGAATGATCCTAAAAGGCTTGGTTAGTTGGTCTTGCTGTAGTGCTCACTGAATATAGAGACTAATTTCTTTGTTCTCCTCATACAATAGTGTGGATTTGTTTTTGCTTCCAAGGAACAAAACGAAGTGGTGTTGAGCAATAGTTCTGCAGGCTTTGTGAAGGTCTTTGAAAGTTTTTCTTTGGACACTTTCTTTTTTGGTCATTTTCAGTCCAGTTCAGTCCAGTCCTTGTACCTGACCATTTTCAGAGGAGGTATTTTTGTTAAAGCCACTTAACGCTGACCTCTGAATCATTCAAGCTTTAAAAAACACCTAATTCAAGGGATCAACTAGTGTTGTGCTATACGAATAAATTTGATTTGATTTGTGTCTACACATGACAGATAGGATAGCGAAGAACAAATTTTAAATTGTCTTTTACTGAAAGCACATAATTTGTTTCCATTTATTTAGTTCAGTGCATAAAACACCCCACCAAAGATGACAAACTAATATTTTTGCACCAATAAGGTGATTCCCAAAGAGCAATTAGCTGAAAACATGATATATCATGGCATGGTGTGCAGTGCCCTAAAAACAAACAAACAAAAAACTGGTTCAAGTGGATGATAAAAGAAGTGAGAAATGGATCTGACCTTTCAGCTGATCCATCTACTGTTCACTGAAGCTTCAACAAAAATGGTCTCAGTTGAGGGGTGATAATCAAGAAGCCATTTGAAAGGAAGGGAAATAGGAAGAAAAGGTTTGAGGTATGACAAATTACACAAGAACTATACTGAAAATGAGTTCTAACTGGCAACAGGTCTTATGGAGTGATAAATGCGAACTTGAATTTTCTTTAGTTTAGATTGATGTCAGTATCTACAGGGGAGACCGAGAGAGGTAAAGCACTGAGTGTGTACAGTAAAACACAGTGGAGGCTTTGTGGAGGATCCACCATCAAATACTGTCTGGAAAATGTTGTTGGTAGGCAATAGCTTCATTCTTCAGCATGGGGGTTATCCTAAACACACTGCCAGTGTAGTAAAAGCATATCTGCATAAGGTTAGTGGTTCGATGGCTGGTTGCTCCAGTCGATAAGTATCCTTGGTTGAGATACTGGACCCAAGTTGCTCTCCAATCTGTTCATTGGAGTGTGTGGAGTGTTAGATAGAAAACTCTTGGGTAGAAAAGGATTGCAAAAAGTGCATGTTAGAGCTGGGCGATATGAGATTTTTTCATATCACGATATGTTTTTTTCATTTCAGGCGATAACGATATCTATCATGATATAAGCCAAATAACTATATTTGTAAGATTTAAATGTGCCGTTGCTCACAAGTAAAATGTGAAATAATCAGCAGCTTGTTTTTATTTAAATATTTATTTCCCATAATAAGTTCAACAGGGTAGATGTACTTAAGGAACATGAGACTTTTTCAGATAAATAAAGGCAAATATTGCAAACTACACAAAAGGCAGCCGCTAAAGCGTTTAAGTTTCAAAATAGAACAAACGAAACAGACTACTAAATTGTCAATTCCACTTAGAAACAAAATATTAATTCTAAAAATAAATCTTAGTTTGTTTTACAGAAGAACAGACAAAACTGACTAACTTTTGTCAATATCAAATAAACTGAGAACTAAAAGGAAATTCTCAATCTCTCCTTGTTGTATAGCTTAGCTTTTCAAACAGTTTTAACAGTTACTTTAGTCTGACAAAAGCCGAATGACGAATTAGCGCTTCCAGTCAGAGACTGAGGCTACGTCCACACGTACACGGGTATTTTTGAAAACGGAGATTTTCCGTTTTCGTTTTAAAAAATAATCCCGTCCACACATAAAGGCAGAAATGAAGGAAAACGCTGCTATGAACATGCCAAAGCAGCAGGTGGCGCTAGATTCCTAACCGTGCAGAAATATTGGCCAATCAGAAGTCTAGAAGCCTCGGTGGGAAAAAGTAAACAAAGCTGCGGCATAGAAGCAGAACAGAGTCGTATGTGTGGAGTGACAGTAACTGTGTGTATATGTAAGCATTTAAACACTGCAGAGAGTAGAATTAACAGTATTGTAGAAATTCATTTCACCGAAACAATAACGCGGCGCACAGTGTGACGCATGCACCAGTTTATTGTATTTCCAGACTTGCTTTCGGCACAATTTACAGTGCACGCTACTCTGTTTTTTGTCAGACTTGAAATAGCCGAAATACCTTCACACTACGGAACTTCTATGGCTCTTCCGTTCGACAATCTCTCCGGCATTGGAACCATCATCTGTTTTCTCTTCGGTCACGCTCATTTCCTCCATTACCCGCTGGCTGCTTCCCAAACAAACACACATGCGGCTTGGCACTTGTGCTGTACGTTACAAGTCACGCGACGTGACGCTGCGGCTGTGATTGGTTCGGCTCTGCGCTACTTAATTTGGATTGGCTGATCTTTTTTTTTTAAGAGGACAAGAGCGGCGAGGTCTATCGCGATAGCTTAATTTCTCTATCGAGTAAAAGTTATATCGCGATACATATCGTTATCGTTCTATCGCCCAGCTCTAGTGCATGTATAAGTGAGTGACTAAAGCAGATTGAGCGCTCAAGTGGATTAGGAAAGAACTATATAATAACCAGTTTGGTGCATAAGAACAATGGAACACCAATCATCCTAGATTGGCCTCCCCAGAGCCTAGACCTCAACATCACTGAAGCAATGTGTGATAAAACCGACATAAAGTTCGGAGAACTGTCCTTTAAAACTACTTGAAGGCTGCAAGAAAACTTGCATAAGAGTTCAGGCTGTGTTGGAGAATAAATGTGGTCATCCCAAATGTTGACCTTCAAGCTCATTAGAAGTGTGCAAGCTCTCTTTTTTGCCTTATAGACTACATTGCCATTTGTGTACATGTTTTAATATATTGCTGTTCCCATTTCCCTAGCAAACTTTTAAAGGAACAAAGCGGTGGACTGATACTTTTGCACATTACTATATGCCATTGATTTTAGTGTCCAGTGTATTCAAATTCCACATTTTCAGAAGAATGAGCTGTGCAGCCATCTCTTCTAAGTTGGCACTTCCCCTGAACTCTGCTTAGTGTGTCACAGCTCTATGGCATCGTTTATGGAGTTCATACTTGTGGTCCCATTAAAAAGTTGTTTTACAATGAATCTCTTTACACATGACATGAGCGTTCTGAAAAGATTACGTTTGTTTTCTTCTCACCACAGTGACTGCATTATTGCAGAACTGCAGTGAGTTGGAAAATACTGTCTCTAAGAATAAAGAACATTGTCACTCTGCACACAGGCTGCCACAGTGATGAATTGTAAAACTCATTTTGCAGTTGATAATCTTCCTGGCTTGATTGTCAAACAATCACTAAAAGAGTGAGGATGCAATAGAATTTCAATAGAGCTTGTTCGACATAGACAAAAAACACTAAAGCTGGATGAATAACATCCAGGAGCTTTCCAGCATCTTGGTGTCACTCCATTCCAAAAAGTTCTGCATTAAAAAAAAGGCACATTCACTTGTGCCATTGTAAAACTGGTCTGTGCCCATATACCTGATCACAGAGCTAAAACATTCACTACTTAAATTGCCACTTACTGCCTTTCCCTTAGATCTTTTCTCAAAGCGAACTAGCCTATTTGACACTCATCTGCCTTTTTCATCTCCTACTTCTCACACTACTGCTGACATACCCATCTGATGACTATCACTCTGTATCCATTTTCCATCTCTGTTCATTTTGCTGACATTTGTTTGCTTTTCTCCTCATCCTGTGCATTCTTCCCTGGCATTGCTATTAGCCTCATTTCCCTTCCTCTTTAGTTCTAGAATATTTTTTGACATGGCTGATTTGATTGAAAATTATTTTCCACCCCCTTTTCACAGTTTGTAATTTCCTACATGCTCCATTTTGATATCCTCCCAATGCACCTTGCCTATACCCCTCTGTCTAAATCCCACCATGAGCATATCGAACGCTTGCTGTGAACCGTGTTCTCTGTAATTTTCCACACTGTCTTCTGTGCTCCACTTGTGACCCCCCCGTTTCTTCACTCACTCTTTTTAGGACCTTTAGTTGTTGACTAGACTGTGTTGGCTGAACGCGTGATTAATGCCACTGCTGTTGACCTCAAGGGTGCACATTATTGCAGAACTAAACAGTTGTGTCTCCATCTATCATCTAATTTCCCATGCTAAGCCATGACTATACCAGGCTACAGAAAATTGATTCTCTTTCATACCGAGTAGCTGGCACCTTTTTATTTATATATATATATATATATATATATATATATACTCCTGAGTAAAGCTGCAAGCATCCCCACCTACACAGATACCAAAAGTTATTCCCTTGTCAGTATATATCCCCTGGAGCAATACTAATGAAGCCATCATCAGTAATTCAAATGCAAAAATGTCAGAAATTAAACTTTTTTTCACCCTCTCTTCCTTTTTAGGGCTTCCTGAATGCAGTGTTTGAAAGGCTAAAACAGTTCTTGGAATGCTGTAAGTATATGTTGCTTTCTTTTTCCTCAAGTATATGATTGTAGGCTTCACACTTCAGTAAACGTGTTAGTGGTGCTTCATGTAGTGCACGCAGAAGGCATTTCCTGAAAAGTCTCCGATAATTTATAATTTCTGAAGTTAGGTGGTCGCATTGAAAATGAAAAGTTCAGAGAGAGTCATCCTAACGAGCCTTGTTTTTCATTAATTTATATTCTGAAGTATTGGAACATGTCTAATTACAAGTTTTTTTTTTTAATTAAAAAAATAGTTTGAATTAAAGACATCCTAATCTATGAATATTTTATGTCTTGAAAAAATTAAAAGACATAATGAATTGTCTTTGATAATCACGTGCGTGCGCATGTGAACATACAGTAAGTTCACGGAATAAAAAAAGCACGACATAATCCCACCTATCAGCCGCTCCTATCCTATTATTTGCCTCTTTTCCTTGATATTATGTTGCTTTAGTTGTGATGATAGTTCTTTACTGTGTCGTTTTTCAACGTTTTCCTGACCTGTAGTTTTATATTCTGGTTATGAGCAGCAGTTGAATTTAAAACAGTATTTCTTTCACTTCACAAACTTTTAAACTCAAAAAGACAACATTGCTATTTAACAGTGTATTTAACGAGTTTCAACAGTGCTGCTCAAAACAATCTGAGGGTGAGTGGAATGTATCCTGTGTTTTAATTAATCACAGCCTTTGAGTGGGGACTTCTTTTGATGGAAGGTATTTGCAATTTTGGGTCATGTTGTTCTAGGTACTAAAGTGTCACAGAAATTCATCCAGGAATTTAGAATCTACTTTTAATCTAATCTCCAAAGACCCCTTTTTGGTTTTCTTTCATCTGGATCACGATGGGCCTGTGAGGTGTGACTACACGGTTGTTCACGATTAGTCTGTGATCAGCAGACAAAAAGCCTGTTGCTTCTTTGTCAGGAATGTGTATTTTTCCATTATTTTCTGTTTGATAATAAAAAGTTTCTGGCTCTGTGGACAATAAACCATGAATACTAATATTCCCTCCTTAATACTAGAGTTGACGTATGCTTAGCTATTGTGTAAATAAATTGTCTACTGATAGCATAAGACAGTATCTGCAGCCCATTCAGGTTGCACAAGTAGCTTAGCTCCTCCAGAATGTACATGGAGCCAGTGCATGGTGTTGGAAGAAAACTCGCTTTGTTTTCTAGCAGTTTCAGGAGAGTAGGACAGGGTTGTAGAACGGCATCAACCCAGCTCTTCAACAAAAGGTGACAAAATGACTTCTAATGTGCAGGTTCCTGACCAAACTGTCAGAAAAAGACTTCATGCAACACTCATGAAGTCCCAACATCCTTAGTGGGACCTGTGCTCACAGCCCAGCACCATGGACGTTGGCCGCCTGTTTTACCTAATTGAAGTTGTGGCTTCTGTCAGAACCAGACTCCATAAAGTCCTGTTTATGGAGCCATTGATTTTCTTGTGATGATCAAGTGTTCCTTAAGTTTTTTTTGAGCAGTGCAGTTCCATCAGTTAAACAGGTTTCTCATGCCCTTGTGCTGGATTTCTATCCACTGGGAACTACTTGGGTCATTGGCAGCTGCGTAAGCTTACTTTTCTTCTCATCTCGCTATTTATGGTCTCTTTTTCTTTTGTATAAATGTTTGTCATAGCATCCAATCAGTTTGAGATAAATCTCAGGCACAACTCCACCATCTGCCGTAGCAGCAGATGTTGAAAAATATCATTAGCAGTATCAGCCAGTACTATCACTTCTAATATTCACCCTGCTGATGGCAGTGGAGACAGGATCATGGTCCTGTTGGTATTTTGGCCTGACAGATAGGGGAAACGGAAAGACAGCTCAGTGCTTGTGGTGAGAAATATCAGCTCTGCACAGTCTGATAAGGTCAGCTATATACACTGGTATCTTGGGGACGATGTTTGTGGTCCATTCTGATGTCAGACTCTTTATCTTTGAGGTTTTTACTCAGATGGCCCGTCTATTTTTGTCAGTCACTATATTCTTGTAATATACATGTATATATTTTTTTCTTAGCTGCTTATCTTTTAATAACAATGAATAAATGTTTAATTCTTCAAATATGTTTCTTTGCTTAGTTAAAGATATTTTTGATCGCTCAGATATTGGTTCCTTAGTACGTGGGTGACTTTGCACATCTAACATTACCAACTGTTGCATATCATCAGAGAAACAATAGCATGAGCACGAATTCAGTTAGAATGCAGTGGGCTCTGAAAATTTGTATGGCTCAAGAATATGTGGCCAAAAAAGTAAACAAAGCAAAATTAACCTATTTTGCTTTTTTAGTGAAGCTTTTGTCATTTCAAATTAGTACATGCTGATGGAAGTTTTAGTGTGTATGAAGCTGAAGGAAACAATGACCTTGCATGCTCACAAGTGGTTGGAGGAATGTATGAGACTGTTGTTGGCAGAGCTGATTTCATCAATGGGTTTGGCAAGAATGTATACTATAGAGGACATCTTTATTGCCTCTAGAATCAGGAGTGGTTTTATGGAGCCAAAATGTACATCAGAGGGAGCGAGTCATTTATTTTCTAATTTTTAATATTACTGTACTTTATTATATGCATCAGCGCTTGTAAAGGACTCATGGGATTATCAGTCAGCAAGGTGTAGTGGGCATCTGACTTTAAAGAAAAGGAAGTCTCAGCTGGAGAGTCAACTTTCTTGCCCCCCTTTCTTTTCTTTCCTGTCTTCCTTGTACTGCAGCTATTGATGTAAATGGCATTGTTAGCTCACTTGGGACAATAAGAGCAACATGTTTTTGCAATTTATTTTATTTATTTTTTTAAATTTTTGTCCATCAGTCTGAGATCCTTGAAAGGGTTTTCCCCTATCTCTTGATAAGTAAAATGTCAGTTATGTTTTCTACCATCGGTTAAAAGCATCTCTTTTTGGTGTATTACATCTCGTAGTGATTTTAACTCATATTCCAAGTTGATTGATGAATGTGTCCCTAGATATTGGGCACTCTGCTGTTCATTCTGCACATACGAGAATACCATTTTTATGCTGATGAAATTGTATTTGATGCATAGATGTCACTGGAATTAAAAGATACTTTTAAAGATATTCAGACCTGGATTTTAATATAAAATCCTTCTAAGCTCTTAAGAAGCAAAAATGTGAATCTGACTGAGAACCTGAGGAGACCATACACATGCAGTAGGAACTGAAACTGAAGATCTTGCTTAAAAATTCAGATTTTTTTTTTTGCCTTCACAATAGAGTAAACCCTCTATAAAAAATAATGCCATTATACTGCCAACACAGGATCTTTAGAGATGATATGTCTGTTAATGTTAGGTCGCTATCACTGTCATCTAGCAGGCAGTCTTTATCTTTAAGGCTTTTCTGCCTAAGCTCTGAGATCTTAAACATTTTTATTTCAGATGCAAGTAATAAACTTGTAATCACTGAAGAGGTTGGCCTTGAAGTGGAAAATACTAGAATAAAATACTAATACTGATCTCAAAGACGTCCTAAATAAATTCTTCCAAAATAGAGCTAACGACTAATTCAGAGTGATTCGGTTTTCAGTTTTTTCCTCCTCCTTTTTGTCATTTGTGCATTGAATATCCAGGATTATAAAGCTCTTAAAATTTTTATTATTGCTTGCTTTCTTTTCTTTTTTTTGTTTGTTTTTGTTTTTAAATAAGAGTTTAATAAGAGTTGGAGATGCAGCTCCTGCTTCCTACCTTTTAGTCCAGTATCTTGGATCTAAATGAAATGAGTTCCTAGAATGCTGCATGCATATATTTAGTGTAATACTGCTTTAAGTAACAAAGCTATGTGATTGTTTTATATCAGGTCGCCAGGTTGGTTCAGACAGCACATGCAGAGAAAAGCTGGAAAAGACCATCATTTTGTACACTAAAGTTGTGAGTTGACCCGTCTATTAATTTATGATGATATAAATGACTGCATTAGTTGTTCATGAATAGGTTGTGCATTCTGCCTCTGAGGCTGGCCTGTTATAGCTTCTTCTTTAAAATATTTAAATTTACCACTGTTTTTATGTATCTGTCCTTGTGTTCTGTCTACCCCTTCCTCTCACGTAGTTGTTGGATTTCCTGGAATACCATCCATGCGCATTTATACCGCTAATCCAGCGTTCCCTGGAGTTTGCTGTTACCTACGTGTTCACGCCTGCAGGAGAGGGAGTGACCTTTGAACGTTTTATTGTTCAGTGCATGAACCTCATCAAGATGATTGTAAAGAATGATGCCTACAAACCCGCCAAGAACATTGATGGTAAGTTGTGAGTGTCTCGGGGAAAGAGGAGTCTGAAGGGTTGGAGAATAACTGAAAAATATACGTGATAATACTAAAAATGAAAATGATGCTCTCTGTAGGTAATAAACATTTCATTTTAGGTTTGTGATTTAAAAGTCAGCAGAAATGCCACAAGCCCTTGAATACGCGTCACTGACAGCGAGTTTCAATAGCACAGGGCTATAACGCCATCGGTGTCACTGTACTTTATCGCAGCTCCATGTATTTTTTCTTTTCTTTTTTCTTTTCCCAAGCTGTCTGAGGTTTCTAGTGCTTCATTAGCAAATGGCACAGCAGTTGGCCTTTCTTGTGTCAGCTAGCATAATCTCTGGGGTTCCTTACTCGAGAACTTTCCCATTCTAACAATCCAAGGTTCTGGGTTTCATTCGAATATCTGACTGTGTTGTTGTGTCAGAGTTGGTCATGACTTCAGGTTTGCTTTCCTATAACAGAGAAGATAAATGAGGAAGTTAAAGGGCTGTTTAATTTTCTTCTTGTACTGTAACCTTAAATCATGCACAATTAATACAAAATAAAAAATGAGCAACAGAGCAGATTTTTTTTCTTTTTCTTTTTACCAGAAACACTATTAAAATGAATTATGATTTTGAAGTTAATGAGCAGACAGCAAAAATGAGTCACACTTGAGGATTACTTCAGCTGCTCGTTGCCTAAAATTAAGAGATTTTGCCTTGCAGTCCTTATTTATATTTAGGAATCTTACGTACTAAATGTCTGTAGCAACACTACTGCTATAATACAATGTTTGTATTGTATTAAGTAACAATATTTTGAAGAAAAGTGTCTGTGTTTGTGATAACTTACGACTGAAATGTTGTCTTTTTCCTTTATTTATTGTTGTATTTCTCCATCCTTCAGACAGTAAACCAGAGAGCCTGGAAGCTCACAAAATCAAGACTGCATTCTTCACCCACCCCACACTGACAGAGATTGGACGTCGGCTTGTCTCACACTACTTCCTTCTCACAGAGGAAGAGCTAGCAATGTGGGAAGAGGACCCTGAGAGCTTTGGTAATATCACATCTACAAATATGCTCGCAAATTTGAACTTGTATGGATTTTGCAATGTCTGTTTTTTTTGTGTATTTTAAATTTTGATGTATTAGGGAGAATCTACAGCATTAGGTAAATGATTGCTACCATCATATGACCATATTATATTAATACCCTTCATCCATAAATTGGACAGTTTGCAGATTTAAAGCAATTTAAATCAATATTTTGTGATTTATAATACGTATTTTTGATTCTCCTTAAAACTGTCAATTGACATAATTTATAGGGTATAGCTCTTGGTGCGCGTTTGTAGTTATAGGCAGCATTTGAGATCTTGCTATATTTTCAAAACATCATAGTGTCCTCACAGGCTTTATGTAATGACACTGACCACTCAGACATAACACTTCATAAAGCTAAAACCACAAGGGCCCAGTGTGGGAGTTCAGTCTGTTGACATTTGAATCCAATTTTATAGTCAGTCAGAGCCACATATTAGAGTGTGTGTGAGAAAACACACTTGCAATTTCAGGGCTTTGTCATAATATATATGATGTTTCTGTTGTGCAGTGTCAGCCATCACCTCCTAATCAACATTTTCTAACAGATAATTATTTTTTGTAACTGTTTCAGCTGTGGAAGAGACAGGTGGTGACTCTTGGAAATACAGTCTGCGGGTAAGTATATTTTTATATGCATCTATATATATGTGCAGAGAAATTGTAAATTAATAGGGTAGCTGTGGCTCAGGAGGGTAGACCAGGTCATCCACTAATCAGAAGATCAGTGATTCAGTCCCCTCTACCAGTACGTTCATGAGCGTTTATGGATAGGTGAATGTTTTGCTTTGCTTTGAGTGCTCAGTTAGAATAGGAAAGTGCTATATGAGTACCAGTACTTTGAACTGTTACATATATAGCACACTGAGTTGGTATGGAAGAACAGTCTGTTCGATCTTATGCTCAAAAGAAGGAAATTAAATATTTGCCTCATCATACAAAAAAATAAGCATTAGAGGAATTAATAAAGCAAAAATAAATCGATCCCCTGTGTTTTTGGGTAAAACTGAATGTCGAGAACAGACAGAAATCAATTATGTCTGTCTTTACGATCATAAAAATGTAGATTTAAATGATCATAACAGCCAGTTTCATTAAAGTTAATTGCAGCGGTATTGTTACATATTTCTATGTGTGCTGTATTTTCAGAAATGCTGTGCAGTTCTGTGGTGGTTGACTGTATACATGGCAGCATCATAAAACATTTAGTGGCGCCTGGAGTTTTAAAGGTTGTCATGAGTCTAGTTAGTTTTAGAGGCTGTTGCTGATGCATGACATAATCTTTTATCCATGGTCCTATTTCTTCTCTATCCCTCTCCTGTGTTGTGCCCCATTCCACTTACTTTCATCACTTCAGATGACAAATGTCTGCCCTGCTGTTTCTTTGAAGTACAGTAACACATTCTTTCAGTGAACTCTAAGCCTTGTACAAGTTTTTATGCATTTAAGGCATGCAGCAGCAGAAGAAAAGTGGCATTATGGTCTAAGAACTTATTAAACATCTAATTACTTCAGTTTTGAATTTTTCTAGAAAACAACAATTTTGTGAATTTCCATACCTTTTAATGCATCGGTGATTCTGATTTTTTTTTTTTTTTTGTTTAAAATGCAGCGCTATAAAACTGAATGCCTTAGAGGATGATTTTATTTATATATGTTGGAATCTAGTAACTTCTGAATTCACACATCAATTCATACATGTGCATGGCAATTAATTATGAAGCTTTTCTGTTTTTGAGAGAAGTTTTAAAATTGCCACAGATACGCTCATAGCCTCAGGATCCACAAATGTATGCTGCAACTGCTGATTTACAATGGATTCATATGTAATTTAAAACTTTTGTTTTTTTAATGAACAAAAGAGTTTGCTGCTTTCCAAGTAGAACACTTACTTTTAAAAATTGTGCATGTAAATATAGGCTAAAATAAGCAACCACTAAGCTTAGTGGCAGACTTGTTCTTTTCTCAAAATGCATTTGAACAGCTTTTTAGCATATTGTGAACCTCAGGACGGATCGTTTCTGTATCAGTTAGAATCTGTTCTGTTTGTCCTATTCTCATGAAGCTGATTGAAGTACCGTGTAAGAGGACCGGTTATGCTACCAGTATATAAGCTCTCACTGATATTGTGGCAAATGGGCTGTTTTCACAAACGGCACAGACCATGACCTCTTTCTTACACCTTTTTAATATGCTTTTTCTAACCCAGTAAACTAATGAAGTTGTCTAGGCCGTTTCTTTATTGAGCATAAACACCCACAAAAATCTCCTAACAGTGTTATATTGATTGCATTTCTATTGAACTGGGAACACAATGTATTGTTTATTTATTTTTGTCGCACCTTTTTGTATGACTTTTGTTTTTGTCCTTATCAAATATTAATGCGATAGCTGCACTCCTCACCTTATCCCACCTCTAAATGCCCAGCAGAACCCAACGTGCTGTTGAGACTAAAGAATTGTGATCCTATAAAAAGTAACTGTAATGACTTGCGCTAAATGTGATGCTGCATGTGTTAATATTCTGTCAACTACCTGTCTCTATTTTTATTTGTTCTAACTTATTTCTGTATTTAGCCCTGCACAGAAGTACTGTTCCTGGATATCTTCCACAACTACAGCCAGACCCTGACACCAGTGCTGCTGGATATGGTTCAGAATCTCCAGGGTCAGTTTAAGCATTATACCTACAAATCACATAGTCTAATTTCATTCCAGTGAATTTTTAACACCTTGGCAATGAAAACTGTATAGGCAGGAGCCAGTCAATTGGACACATTTAGCTAAAAATAACACACTCATACATCTTTATAATGCATAAATAGATTCAGTTTATCATCATTTTAGAGGCTGTTTGTACAAATCATTTTGTAGCCTGATTGTGGTGAACAGTGGTTTTTTTTGGTTATTAACCTTAAAAAACTAAAACAAACAATAGAAAAGGCAAAAATGAAACAAACAACGTGCAACTTCTCCCATCAATATGTGACAATTCATATCCCAGGAGGTCCTTTTTAGGGGAAAAAAGTGCAAGTATCACAGAAACAAAACACAAACTTTAAGAATTTTTTTTTAACAATAATTTTTGTGCCAAGTAATCTTAATTTCAACTTTTTACAAAATAAGTGATTTTTTTTTTTAATTTAAGAAGTTTGCATAAGAAGTTATACTTGTGTAAAGACTGTGTTGAATACGTCTGTTCAGCTACAGTATATTCCCTTACTCATGCAGCTGTAAGTAGAGAAATTGGCCCTGAGTCACTAATATTTGCATATAAATTTTACTTAAAGTGTGGAAGAAAAAGTAAACACACAAAACTACCATCAGATTCATGGAATATTCTGGAGTTTGTTCTTACTGCACTGCTTATATTAGCGATTGGCTCACAATCTGCAACACCTCCATTTCTCTAGATAAAGAAACATTAACTTTGGAACGTTCTGTGCAGGAGAATTTCTGACAAAAAAAATAAAAAGATTAAAAAATAGTGCCAGAGAAGGTTCAACTGTCCACCGTGTTTCCTCTGAAATGACAATGGTAAAAATGGGAAAGAAAAAAGCAAGGCTCAGGCTCCAGTAACAGAGGAGATGAGTTCTGTATCCCCTGAGACATGCACTGTGGCTGATATTGAAGGCACAAAAAAAAAAAGGTTTGACATCAAAGTTTGTGCAGGGGGGGGCTACCAGGTAGACCAAAAGAGTATGAAGGGAGCAGGTGAAGGTATGGCTCATGTATCAGTCAAGATAAGAAACTCACTGCTGTAACTGAAACTAGAGTGACAAGTGATAAATGACATCATGAAGTGTTTTTAATAATTTTCATACATTTAACATAAGAATAGGATGAAGACAAAAAAACGTAATTCCCCTCAAAGGGCAAGGGCTATACTAAAATTTTTATAATCTTTATATTACAACATGATGTAGGCCTGTTATGGTATCTTTGTGACGTGATTGGGCATTGCATTGAAAAAATAAAATGTCTGTTGTAGAGCTTTCTCCGTGCCCTTTCATATGAATATTTATATTACTTGACATGGTTTTTTGTATCCCCACCCAAGTATCGGCAGTGTTTAGTGACAGCTTGGAGTTTATTGTGGGTGTTGAGTAGCCCGATGGCTGATGGGAAGAAGATATTTTTAGTCTTTATAATAATATAATAATAAATATTAATATTCTTACTTTTGACCAAATTTTAGGTGACATCAGTCTGGAAACCTAAATAAGTATATATTATTTGCTCATACACATGGTCTGAGGCAGTTTGCATAGTACAAACAAGTCTATTCACATCTGTTGATGAAACACAGATTTAGTTCAATATTTAAGCTTAACAGTCAGTATGAACTCTGCTATTGGCTGTCATTACGTCCACCTTTCTAAACTCTCGGTCATGTACACACGCAAATTTGGCACACTGCTCCTCATCTCATGGGGGTACTGGTGTGTAGCTCTTGTTCTGTTGCTGAATTGGTCGTGCTATTGCTCGCTTGGGTGGATTACAAGGTCCACTTCTGCCCTGTCTCTCGAGCTACTTTTCATTTTAAGTGTCAGAGTGGAAATTGGTTTTGCTGGAGCAAGGAAAACACCAGTTTGGGTAATTCTATGGTTGAAAGAAGACATCTATTGATTTTGAAACCTGAGTATACAACTAGAGAGCAAGAACAGCCCATCAAAATGGCTTAAGCAAGACCGATGTGACGTGCCTGTTTAATTTCCAGTTGTCAGTTACATACCTTACATACATTCCGCTGTCAAAGAGCAATACTGGGACAATAGATATGCTGCTATATTGCTAATGTTATTGATTCTGCCTTGTTACTGAAATTAAATCCAGTGTATATTTGTGTCTTTTCAGGCCCAACCAATGTGGAAGACTCTGTTCAGTTGCTAATGAAGGATGCAGGTCAGTCAAAAGCTCACGTACTTTTTACTCCATTGTAATTATTGCTCTGTCATGCTGGGAGTATCAGAGTTTGACTGTTCTAACACAAAAATCTTCCCCAACAAAAAAGACCAATTCCAAAGAGCTCTTAGCTGCCTATTGAGACGTCCCTCCCTTGTCAGTAGTAAAATATAAGATTGCTACTTTTGCACCACTCCACTGTCCATCTGTACATCATATCATTAGTCCTGGTTTTTCTCAAAATAAATGACAGAATATGTATCTAAAGTGTTAAACTCCTCTGAAACTGATCATAGACACCTAAATGATTATATTTCCCTTGTTTTTGCTGGTTTATGGTTTTGCTCTTTGTTTCACAAGTTGCCCCATATTCAGCCTTACATAATACAAGAGAATTAAAATAATGGAAAAAGTCTGTTTCTTTTTCCGTAAATCGGATCAGTCTCTCTTCGTTTTGTTTTTTTTATCAGTCCTGTTCTCTGCTTTTTGCCATTTCAAAATTCATTACTTCTGAAGATAAATTATAAATAGTAACAGCCACTATTTCTTGTATTGTGTGTTCTTTTATCCCTTTTTATATTATATTATATTCTCATTCTGTCACTCTTTTTCTAATCATCTTTTATTTTATTCTTTTATTGCACTCTTCTTCATTTTAATAATAATAATAATAATAATAATGGATACTTTATTGATCCCCATGGGGAAATTACTTGTTTTTCTCTGCATTTGACCCATTCACTCAGTGAAGCAGTGGGCAGCCACTAAGCAGGCGCCCGGGGAGCAGTGTGTAGGGACGGTACCTTGCTCAGGGGTACCTCAGGGTAGCCGTTCAGTGGATTCGAACCCCCGACCTTCCGATCATGGGGTGACCACTTTACCTACTGAGCCATCCCTGCCCTTTAGTCACCATTACACCAATTTCTGCCTGAAGCATAACCTATAGTATCATTATTATAATGTCTATGTTTCTATAACATGTACTCTTTTTTTGTTTTGTTGTTTTGTATGTTAATATTTGCCTGCATATTTGAAGCATATTCAGCCTACTGTTAGCAGAATGAAAGCTTCACAACAAGCATTAATTTGTTGGAAACCACAGCTACATTCCAGTAACCCCAAATGACTCTACACCGGCATTTATCTGACATGTTTTACCTTACCAGTTTTCAAGTTTGCTAATAACATCTCAAGCTTGGTCAAGGCCGGCAGAGCCTGACTGGCTCTGAGCTCTGTAGCTTTAGCTTTAGCCATTTTGCTTTTATTCGCTTCTTTAAAATGTCCATGTTAAGTTGGATGAAGTTACATTTTTGTGAAGGTCCCCTGCAGTTTAATTTATCAAATTTTGCGTTTTCACTTGCGTCAAAGAGCCTCAAGAGCTGTTTGTCTGTGCTGCTGTGCATGTGTTGCACAAGCATTTAACCAATGGTTAAATGAAAAGGTTCTTGTAGGGCATAGGTGTCAAACTCTGGCCCGCGGGCCAAATTTGGCCCGCTGCCTAATTACATTTGGCCTGCGAAGCCATACCAAATGACTATTAGAGCTGGCCTACTGGTATTATACAGCTAATATATATATTGTTTAGTATTAAGCTTTGCTTGTTCCATATTCAGTTTTTCAGCAAAACGTGTTCGAGTCTATAAGAAAAGATTCATTCTTAAATCTGGAGGAAGATTTTTTTTTTCAATAAATATTAATGTTAGCCCGCGACTTTGTTCCAGATTTGAATTTTGGCCCACTGTGTATTTGAGTTTGACACCCCTGTTGTAGGGGAAACATGTCAGTCGTATTGTGAATATTGTAACCAGTGTAACTTTTTTCTCTGCAGTATACAATGCAGTGGGATTAGCAGCTTATGAACTGTTTGACAATGTGGACTTTGACCAGTGGTTCAAGAATCAGCTTCTTGGAGAGTTGCAAGTCAGCCATCACAGGTATTCTTTTTGTCTTCTCTAAATATTCTATTTTTAATTGTTTCTTCTTTTTTAAAAAAAAAATTAATTTTAATATTAAAGCACGCACTAATGAAAAAAAAAAGCCAGATCTAACTAAATTAGAAAAGGTTGACCACTTGACCGTGAAATGAGTTTTTGGAATTTCACTCTAATTATTACTGGTTAGATAACATTAAACAATAAAATTATTTTTTGGCCTAAATCACTAATGGCCACACAGAGGTAAATATACCACATCTAAGTAATTTATTAGCCTTCTGTAAGGATTTTATTTTTGTATGACATGGTTACTGAATTATTAAAAGGAATGTTGTTATTATTATTATTATTATTATTATTATTATTATTATTATTATTAATTTATATTTTGGGGGGAGGGGGGATACTTACCTTTTTTGAACATGTCTCATTTGACCACATCGGTCTCATTCAGGGTTGAAATGATAATAGTGAAGCAGCTTAGCAGTTCTTTTGTAATCGGTGTTTTACTGTATGCAAGCTCAGTTTCAATGTCTGTTATGTTGCATATTTAACACTCCTTCCAGTGTACTCAAGTTAATTGACTATTAACCTCTCCAGCTTTCTCACAGCCTGTAGCACATTGAATGCATACAAAAAAGCTCATAAGTAACAAATACTTGGGGTGTTTTTTCCGTCATGGTTATGTTAAAAAATACTGCTAGTTTTCACATCACTTTACAAGCAGCAGACAAATGCGGACATCAGCAGCACTCAATAGAAAAACTTTGTTTAAACTGTGAAAGAACTCTTTAAGGGCTCTACAGGCAGTCAGCTAAAGTTACAATGAGTTGCTACATGGATGGATTTAAAAGGTGTTAGAAAAGGGAGACACTGACCAGAGGTGAGATGGTGTGGAGATGAAGGACAATGGAAGTGCCACACAAACACACACACACACACACACACACACACACACACACACACACACACACACACACACACACACGAAACACAATCAAAGCAGCACTCAGAAGGTTGGTCACCGAGGGTTGCATGGTATTTGATGTCGCACTGATTCTTCCTCCAGGCTATGCAAGTGCAGATAACCCCTCCACTTTTACCTGGGGTTTAATCTCTTTTTAAAGCTTAATCCAGTCTATAAAGAAACAATACAGAATGCAGTTTTACTCTAAGGGAGGGTTTTAAATTTTGAGACTCCTGGGAAAAACACTGAAGATGATTAAAAAACAAACAAACCCAAAACCCATTATGTAGTCAAATGCCAGCTCTCAATTTTTCTCAATTTTTTGTGCACTCATGCAAATACACACATTAATGGTGTTAGTCGAAGACTATTTGAATTACTGCACCAACCAGAAAACACACAGGTTGCATCTTAACAAAGATTACAGTTCATCATCTGACCAAATGTGAAATATCATCAAAATTCTTACATTTTATTTATTGATGATTATAAAATAATTATGCACAAGATTCTGTCAAAGAACGTTAGACCTCTGACCTTTTGGGCATGGCATGAGTTTTACCTGATAGACTCTGTGTCATATTTGATCACAATTGGCATATAAATTCTTGAGTTGTGGTCCAAAACATTTTTTGCAAGGCCACAGTGGCCATCTTTTAATCCACTTGAATGTTTCTTCCAAATTTTAAGAATTTTATCCATGGCTGTCCCAATAAAGGGTGTGGATAAAATTAATGGAGCTAGAGAGCGATAGGGGCGAAAGAGAGGCACAACTTGAATCTGAAAACTCAGTGCCTGAAGCTACGGCTGTTGCTAGTGTAGAGGCATTAAAATTGATGCAAGTGACAAATTGAAATTAAAACTGCAAAGTAGAACAGTAATTAGAAGCCAGTAAGAAATTCCCTTTCGGCTAAAACTCTGGAAACATGTCATATGCGGTGCTCCTCAGTTGCTGGGAAGTGGTGAAGCAATGAGTCTCGGAGTTCTTTTTGCACTACTGTGTGAATGCACAATCAAAGCAGTAGACACTGCAGTATGGCTACTCAAAGAAGCATGACACTCAATGTGTGTCATAAATTTTACAAAATGTGTCTTTGTATTTGTTTTTAAAATAAAATACTTTCAATGTTTCATGATGATGGTGAAAGAGTGGCACACAGTGGAACAGCCTGTTCATTGCTTACAATATAAAATTCATTATTGTCTTTTATCTTCTCAGTAAAAATGTGATCATAAAAAGACACTGGCCTTATCAATCAGTCAGTCAATATTCCGACTCGTGGTCCACCAAAACAAAGCAAGTCATATAAAACATATCCTTGAGCTGTACTCGGATTCAGCAAAGACAAGGTTAGTTACATCCAGGACAGCAGATAAACTTTTCAACTCTCATTGATTTCTCTGTTGTGGTGTGCAAATGAAGCTGTGTTGCTGTCACATGGTTCCCACAGTACTTTGATGGGGCTTCTGAAGTTGGGAATGTGTATTCATCATGGATGGTTTAAAAAGGGACACGCTTGATGATCTCCCTTGGTGTGTGGAGTTTTTCTCTGTAGCAGTCAGAGGTTTCTGTTTTCAAGTGCTCATGCATGACTGCCTACATCTGTTAAAGGACTTCATCTTCGTGATGCTTGTCTTTACACTGTCAGTATATTATCTTGTTTTTCAAGTTGCAATGTAGTATTTATTTCTCAGCTCTCAGTGGGGTGTACTACAAATAAGAATACACTTGTGTAATGTTACTGCAATTAACTTGCTGTTTGTAACCTGCCTTATCACAGCCCGCTAACCCCCCTCCAACACACGTATGCACACGTTCCTGCCTAGTTGATCTAAAGCCACCTGATGTTAAAGCTGTATATTCAGAACACTTTATTATGACTGCAATCCAAACACTTTAAACTTCCAAATATGTGTGATCCGCAGGTTTTTTGATATACAGTGGATCTGAACTACTCATTTTATATAGTGTATCTATATATGCACTCCGTGGCTATAAAGTTGAAAGTCGCTGTTCCATACAGTAAAGGCCCACATTTGAAAGAGTTGTCACCCTTGTGGCACTTACTGAACCACAGAGCCGTCGTGCTCTTGGTATCAAAGCTAACCAAGCAAACATTAGTGCTTTGCACAGCTCCCCAAGGTTTATAAGTGGAAGTTCTTTTTTTACTGATGCTGCTTTGAAGTTCACCCCAAAGGTGTGTAGGTGGATTTGATACTGCTGAATTGTGGGGTCCAGATCATGAAGTGTTCTATTGTAGACTTGTAATTACTTGTAGTGGCCTGTGCCACCTGACTTATCTCTGCTTTGTTCAACTTTCTGTGATTTGTGACATTTTTGAACGTATCACACCTTTAAAATGTTCTAATAGTCCTTTCTGTTAAAGAACTGTATTGCTACAATTTTTGATGTGATTATTACTATATTTAATACTTGATATTGTTACTAATTACATGTTTGTGCTTATGGAAATGATAATAATCACTTTATTTGCTAAACTAAGGGGTTTTTCCTCCTAGTGTACATTATTGTACATTATTGTACTTTATTGAGCCCCGTGGGGAAATTGCTCTCTGCATTTAACCCATTCACTCAGTGAAGCAGTGGGCAGCCATTGGGCGCCCGGGGAGCAGTGTGTAGGGACGGTACCTTGCTCAGGGGTACCTCAGGGTAGCTGTTAAGGGGAATCGAACCCCCGACCTTCCGATCATGGGGCAACCACTCTACCTACTGAGCTATCCCTACCCTCGAGTATACAAAAACAAGCAATTAAAGTCTAAGGTTCTTAGATCATCTTCTGTTCTGATTTCCATGCAGGTTTACACTATTGTGTAGTATACCATTTTTCTTCCCTGAATAGCAACACCTAGCCAGTTGAGCAAAGTTTTTCCATCACTGTCATATTTCTGTGTTTTTCATGCCACTTAGAACTAGGGCTGGCACAAACGATTATTCTGATAGTCGACTAGTCACCGATTATTTTTGCGATTAGTCGACTAATCAGATCATGCATCCATTGGACGTAAAACGTACAGCTTATTGCACCAGCATGCATCAGCTCTTATATAACTATCATTAGCTTACAGCTTTAAGTGTTTAAGGTATGTGCTAACTAAAAATGAAGACAAGATGATAGTTTATTAAATTTTAATGAAATTTGCAGACTGTTTCGGTGAAGTTTAATAAACTCCTTGCTATCTAAAATATAACAGGACACCGGAGTATATTCTCGAGCATCTCACACTTCTGATAATCAGTTGTCTGCTTGACGTTTATTCGGCTGTGTAAAAACGATAACTTTAATCTCAGAAAATCCTACAAAGCTTCAAATGACGCGTCGACTATTAAATTAATTGTCGACGTAATCGTGACTAGTCGACTAATCGTGGCAGCCCTACTTAGAACTCACTTTTTCATTTTAGTAGCTTCATACACTTTATTTGGTGTAAAGTAATTAGACGGGGAAAGGGACTCGTTAGGAAATAGAGGGTTTGGTTTCACCGAACTGTGTTGCAGTTCATCTTATGAATGCTTGGGCGAAACTTTAACCAGCCATAACATGTACTTGCTCAATTTTAATCAGCATGCTTGACCTAACCTAAACATCTAAAAACTTTAAAATGTATCCATTTATTTAAGCGGGGGCCTTACATCTTGTGATAATTTGAGTATGTAAAGAGATTAGGGCAGTATATACACACACACACACACACACACACACACACACACACACACACACACACACACACACACACCAGCCACTACTAGCAACAAATAAAGCACAGCATCAGAATAGCTAAAATAGCTCTCTAACTTGGCAGTGTCAGTAGGAAGAAAGAAGCAGAGGGGACAATACCTGTTTGGTATTTGCAGACGTCACATTCAAAGCAGGTTTTCTGGCTGACACACTTGCTCGATGCACATTTGTCACTGTTACCAGAACATTCCCAGATGCTGCACTGTCTGCCTTCCTTGGCCCTTTGGGTATTCACGGTTGGAGTGTTTAATATGGCGTACATATTGTGATCTCACATTTTCACACATAATAGAATCCCAGAGATCCACAGTAATATGTTCAGGTGACAGGTATAATTGTTATTAATGCAAGAAAAACCCGTTTCTTGCAAATAACATTATCATTGCAATAGCTGAATCAATGTCTTTGGCAAAGTCCTTTCACTCACAGGATTTTCTGTTTCCTGCTTGGATACAGTTTCTGTGCCACTTATCATCTTGAGTTGTTTCTTTAGGGTTGAATATATTCTTTAGATCAGAAATCTGCCAAACTTTTTTTTCCATTTTAAAACAAATCAGCATTTCAGGGCTGTGGGTCCCTAACCGTTTAGTAAAGTGTTGCCTAAGAATGCAAACTTAAAGTCTACAGTTCATGGTGTTTACAACTGAGATCTGAGTTACTTACAAGACTTAAAAACAACTTGAATATAATTTGCATTCAAATGATATTTGATTGTGAATTGTGATGGCTGTATTAAAGACAAATCACCCTCCATCTAATGCTTCTGAGCCGCTCATCCAGTACAAGCTATGTACAGTGGGGCAAAAAAGTATTTAGTCAGCCACCGATTGTGCAAGTTCCCCCACCTAAAATGATGACAGAGGTCAGTAATTTGCACCAGAGGTACACTTCAACTGTGAGAGACAGAATGTGAAAAAAAATCCATGAATCCACATGGTAGGATTTGTAAAGAATTTATTCGTAAATCAGGGTGGAAAATAAGTATTTGGTCAATAACACAAATACAACTCAATACTTTGTAACATAACCTTTGTTGGCAATAACAGAGGTCAAACGTTTACTATAGGTCTTTACCAGGTTTGCACACACAGTAGCTGGTATTTTGGCCCATTCCTCCATGCAGATCTTCTCGAGAGCAGTGATGTTTTGGGGCTGTCGCCGAGCAACACGGACTTTCAACTCCCGCCACAGATTTTCTATGGGGTTGAGGTCTGGAGACTGGCTAGGCCACTCCAGGACTTTCAAATGCTTCTTACGGAGCCACTCCTTTGTTGCCCGGGCGGTGTGTTTTGGATCATTGTCATGTTGGAAGACCCAGCCTCGTTTCATCTTCAAAGTTCTCACTGATGGAAGGAGGTTTTGGCTCAAAATCTCACGATACATGGCCCCATTCATTCTGTCCTTAACACGGATCAGTCGTCCTGTCCCCTTGGCAGAAAAACAGCCCCATAGCATGATGTTTCCACCCCCATGCTTCACAGTAGGTATGGTGTTCTTGGGATGCAACTCAGTATTCTTCTTCCTCCAAACACGACGAGTTGAGTTTATACCAAAAAGTTCTACTTTGGTTTCATCTGACCACATGACATTCTCCCAATCCTCTGCTGTATCATCCATGTGCTCTCTGGCAAACTTCAGACGGGCCTGGACATGCACTGGCTTCAGCAGCGGAACACGTCTGGCACTGCGGGATTTGATTCCCTGCCGTTGTAGTGTGTTACTGATGGTGACCTTTGTTACTTTGGTCCCAGCTCTCTGCAGGTCATTCACCAGGTCCCCCCGTGTGGTTCTGGGATCTTTGCTCACCGTTCTCATGATCATTTTGACCCCACGGGATGAGATCTTGCGTGGAGCCCCAGATCGTGGGAGATTATCAGTGGTCTTGTATGTCTTCCATTTTCTGATGATTGCTCCCACAGTTGATTTTTTCACACCAAGCTGCTTGCCTATTGTAGATTCACTCTTCCCAGTCTGGTGCAGGTCTACAATACTTTTCCTGGTGTCCTTCGAAAGCTCTTTGGTCTTGGCCATGGCGGAGTTTGGAGTCTGACTGTTTGAGGCTGTGGACAGGTGTCTTTTATACAGATGATGAGTTCAAACAGGTGCCATTCATACAGGTAACGAGTGGGGGACAGAAAAGCTTCTTACAGAAGACGTTAAAGGTCTGTGAGAGCCAGAGATTTTCCTTGTTTGAGGTGACCAAATACTTATTTTCCACCCTGATTTACGAATAAATTCTTTACAAATCCTACCATGTGAATTCATGGATTTTTCTTTCACATTCTGTCTCTCACAGTTGACGTGTACCTCTGGTGCAAATTACTGACCTCTGTCATCATTTTAAGTGGGGGAACTTGCACAATCGGTGGCTGACTAAATACTTTTTTGCCCCACTGTAGATGTTTATTTGCTAGCTTGCGTTTTTTTTTTTTTTTTTTTTAATGTATTTTTTCTTACAAGGCCCTTGCACCTCTTGCAGTTTGCAGGTTTCATGATAAGTTTATGCCCTGGATAAGTCTGCTTGTATCACTTGGTGTGAAGTAGTAACAGTGCATGTATTCGCACCCAAATCTGTCAGCAAAGCTGCTGTGTGTGGCTTACACCTATGGCTGAGCCTCAGGCAGCCAGTGAGTTGTTTGTCAGTATTTGGCATAATGACTACACAGATGCACATTGTGTACAGTCACCCTCATGAGAAACAGTACTTTAATTTTTAACTTGCTGTCACTATTTTCCTCCCTTTTCTGCCTAAGCCAAAACAGCTGTCTTACCTGTGACGGGACAGCGTGCCTGACAAGAACAGAGGAGATAGTGAGGCATCTTGAAGCTCATACATATTCAGAACTAACACATGACTTGTATTTGGACATAGCTGAGAGCTTTTTTTTTGTGTTATTTACTTGGACTAGCCTAAAAAACACCTTTTGTTGTAACCTAAACAGATATGGTTTGTGTTCAATTATTTTGCTTCCAGGCTTTGCCAGCATAGAAGGCTGTGAAACACTTTGGCACTTTGACATTCCCTTTGTTGCTTGATGTGTCTGTCTGGAGTAAAAAGCATCTGTTGGTTAGCCAAGAGACTTTTCAAAGTTGTTACCTTTTAAGTCTTGGTGTTCTCTTATTGCTAGTTTTAGACACATTGGGTTGATTTTTGTTAGGTTTGTATCACAAGCACGTTGTGATACAAACACGTTGACATGGGGTCAAGTCTTGGGGAAAACAAGCACTCACAAAACTGGGCTTATTATGAAGTCCAGATCAAAAGTTTAAGACCACTTGAAAAATGGCAAAAAAAATAAATAAATTAAAAAAAAATCACATTTTGCATGGTTGGATCTTAACAAGGTTGCAAGTAGAGCTTCAACATGTGACAAGAAGAAATGGGAGGGAGACAAAACATTTGTTTGAGCATGCAATTAATTGAAAACCAGGCTTAAACTGAAACAGGCTGATCAAAAGTTTATGACCACATGCTTTTAAAAGGGCAAATCTGTGCGAAAAAGTGGATTTATTGTTACCTTCTGTCAGGTAGTCACAGTGTCATGACATTCTGATGGCAAAGGCAAAAACCCCCAAAACTTTTCCATTTTGAACATGGTTGGGTTGTTGAACTGCATAAGCAGGATCTCTCACAGCGCACCATTGCTGCTGAGGTGGGACGCAGCAAGGCAGTCATTTGGAATTTCTTAAATGATCCTGAGGGTTATGAAAAGTCAAATGGAAGACCCAAAAATTTTAACCAGCACTGAGCCGGAGGATCCAGTTGGCTGTCTGTCAAGACACTGAGACGATCCAACTCCAATTCCTGGAAGTTTGATTTCTGTTTTTTTTTTTTTTTTTTTTTTTAAAGCATTCACTCACTTCCATTTCTCCTAGTTACATGTTGAAGTTCTGCTTGGGAAGTTGTTAAGATCCAACCATGCGAAATGTGATTTTTATGTTTTGTGTGTGTGTGTGTGCCATTTTTCAAGTAGTCTTGAACTGATTGGGCCTGTATTGGGGTTCCATTTTTATCCCTCAACTGTGAAGTCTTGTGCTATCACAGGCAGTTTGGACACCCAACTTTGTGAATACAGTAACTCATGAGGTGGCATACATCTAAAAATCTTAGGACTAGTTGAGATTAAGTGTTCTGTAAATCCTGTGAAAAGGATCACTCGAGAAAGATGACACCTAGGATTTTCAAAATGTTTCCATAGGTGCATCCACTAAAAACCTTGGATGCATTCGATTATCGTAACCTTGGCCTTTAGGTGACCAGAAGTCAAGTTTTGTGAAAGTCTTGTGAATGCAGTAGCTGAAATGAGGTGATGTAGGATTTTCACATTTGTACTAAAGGTGCATTTACTTGAAGATGAGGGGTAGCTCTGGCAGCAGCTATTTTTTAATTTTTTTTAATACTACTTGTCATATCATTGCATTTTCTTTAGTTTCTTTTGCATTAGCTCTGATTGTGACTAACAAGCTCTTCCATTTGGTATTGACTAAGTGAATTAAATTTGAGTCCTAAAATCTAAAAATGGTGCTTAAATCTTTACGGCAGTGATGTGGAACTGTTCACTCGAACCTTAGATCCAGGCTGAATCGCTTTTTGCAGGAATGGTAAAGGGAATTATTTTGTGCCACTGTGTAAAAGGTTCTTCATACTCTGACTTGGAAGTCTCACACTACATTGCTTAGGAATTTTAAGTATTGGGAAAATAAAGTTTTACATACACACAGCAATGTATGAAATAAATTACATTTATGTAGCCTGAACTGTGCAAGATTTCTTTCTCGGCAATAATGTAAAATTCCTTTGGGCTCATTTCTGTCCACGGATTTCCCATGGGCTTGCCAGAAATGATGAACAGGGTTCCTGACAGCTGTGTGAAGTTGTGGAGGAGGAAACAGCTTTAGCATGGATGAGTCATGTCTGACCTTTGACAAATACCTCTGTCAACCTGTCTGTCCATCTGCTTCTCTAATCTTTTCTTCCACTTTGCTACTGCACTAATAATAGACTGTACCACCTGTAATCTCCCTTGCTGAAGCAGATATTCAGTATTTTTTTCCAGTCATGCACAGATGCAACATAGCCCTGGAAATGTGTAGTCTGTTAGTCACGTCAGTACAAAGTCAGAAATAATGCTGAGAAGGTTAAAGATTTATTTGTTGGATACTCAAAGACATTTTGCAACTGGTTTTCTACAACATGATCTAGAAAAAATATTGCTTATATACAGAAATGTTGTTTATTTCTTTGCAGATACTTGCCAAAAATCAAACATTGATAAATCATCACCAAATCAGGAAATGTGTTCCTTACATGGACTTTCCTTCTTTGTCTGTTAATCATAACTCTTCAAATTCAGCCCTGAACTCTGCTGAAATTCCTGTGCCACAGAATTAAAGATTAAAAAATGCATACATATTAGCATTTGCAGATTTTAAAAAATTGTCTTTACCAATCTTGGCTCACGATGCCGTCTCATTTTTGTGTGGCAATGCTGCTGTGGTCGCAGTTTTTGTCTCTAAACTTTCCTGACATCTGTGGTCTGAGTATCATGCATCTCCTTTCACATTGCCAATTTTTCTGGCTGGTTCCTCGTTTTGGATGCAGACAGACTCTTTAATTAAAGCCAATGTCATTGCCTGTTGATTCTTGGATGTGCCTGTTGATGCCTCATATGTGTGCTTATTCGTTAATTAAATGCTTGCCCTTAGACTTATTCCAGAGTTGAAAGCAATATGGAAATTTTATTGGGGCCAAGATTTGAAGGGACCGTTATTAAGGTTTTGGTGGAAAGTAAGTAGGGTTCAAACATGAAAAGGAAAAGCGATGCAAGTCTAAAGGATAAAGGTACTATATTCTCAGAGTTTTAAGAACATCAAACATTAGCAATAGCCACAGATTTTAACTTGTGTGAGTGATAGTAACAGATGATCTTGGGATAATTTACATGCAGTGTCACTCTCTCTTTGGATCAGAGATGCTAGCATTTTGATTTATTGAGAGCTGGTTGAATGTTCCCAGTTGCCTGTTTACTGCCAGTGGCATTGGCATACCTGCTTTCTCATTTTGGAACCATCACGTGTTATTGCCTCAAAAAAACCTGTGGAAATCCAGTTTGTCTGGTTAACTCTATTTTACTTTAAAGGTCATTGATGGATTGTTCATTCTTCTTTGATGCTCCAGTTCTTTGTGATCCTGTGCAGCAGGCCTTTAATTTAATGTTATTTGCTATACATTTATTTATTTATTTTTAAGATCAAGACTTGTAGCTTGTTTTGTGCATACACACTAGAGCTGACGATTTGCTTCATAGTCCAGTCGTCCTGTTGCCCCTCATGGTATCTCCAGTGAGTGATGGCATCGCTGCTGGGTGCCAGAGCATCATACCACTGTGGTATCCATGTGTATCCACTCGATATAATATGTACCCTGTTGTGGTTTTACTATATCGTCCCCCTCTGTGTTGCAGGTATTGGTTATATGTGGAAGTGGGACACTGTAGCTTGGCTTTTTTAAAAATTATTATGAATCTCAGAACAATGATAATATTATCGATTTATTGCATCAGTGGGTAAACTGGAAAAAAATAGCCTTGACTGGTGAGCTATCACTATTAACCTTTTGACCGCCATCGATCCCTGACATCATCCTCCATCAGCACGACTGTAATGCACACATGCAAGGTTGGTTTTCCATCTCCACCTCCTGAGTCATACTGTTGTTTAGCATCTTCTGGCTGGTGGCCCAGGCTATGATCTCTGCCTCCCTGTGGATGTTTGACAGGAAGCCAACAAGAGTGTCACTCCCTATCCTCATCTGTCTCTTCCCTTGTCCTTCAGTCCCTATCATTACTGTCAAGGTGGTCCTTAGACATACAAAAGGAGCTTGCCAAATATAATTGTCTGAAAAATAACTTCCAAACGTATAGCGTCCTGCAATTTAGACATGCAGCTTGCTTTTGTCACATAACTACTCCACACAAGTATTTTTTTAAAATT
This sequence comes from Astatotilapia calliptera, assembly GCF_964374335.1. NCBI lineage: Eukaryota > Metazoa > Chordata > Actinopteri > Cichliformes > Cichlidae > Astatotilapia > Astatotilapia calliptera. The sequence continues at coordinate 26,011,586 of NC_137433.1, forward strand.
AAGTATTCTAGTTTTCTAACTAGGCCAATTCTCTTACTTGGTCATTAGTCACAAGATTCATTGTCCCTCAGGCTTTCAGTCTCTTGCTCATATGAATTCAGCTAAACAAATGCACATACAGTAGAATGTGTCTGAACAAATACATTCTTTACACTCCAAGTTCAGACTTATCTGTAGGGTGTAATAAAGTGACAGTGATATTTACCTGAGAGCACAAATTGTGCCATAGCCTCCAGCATACAGGAGGCAACAATTAAAAAAAAAAAAAAAAAACACAACACAAGAAACAATTCTGAATAAGCCTTAAACAATGACAGTGCAGATTTCATTATTTGAATAGGCCCAGCAGTTTTTAATGGTCTGCTAACTACTGCTGTGTATTCACATTATGGTTCTAAGATTATAGCGCCAGCTGGTTAATTTCTCCATATTACGATATAATTGAAGAGCACAGAGTAGTCATCTGTTCAGGTTTTCAGCTAAAAGTTACTTTGTCTTCTTCTGTCCTGCAGGTACAAGTTGATTCGTCGACGAGTCATCTGGCTAATAGGGCAGTGGATTTCTGTCAAGTTCAAATCTGACCTTCGACCTTTACTCTATGAGGTCATCTTAAGTCTCATGCAGGATCCCGACTTGGTGGTAAGGCAGCTACATACAGTTTTTTTTTTTCCCCACTCAAAAGTGCTTGGTGATTAAAGTGCCAGGTTCTCTTACAAAAAACCCTCCTGTTCAGTTCATAATGACTGAAATGGGCTGTTAGTGAAAGTGCACAGCTGGCTACACAAACACAGTTTTCTGCTTAATAGCGTGAAACCACAGCCACTGTGCTGCCATCTTTCTACATAAAAAAGCCAAATGTAATCAGAGTTTGTGACAAGCTTTTTCCATCTTTTTTTCTCAACTTACTGTTTACTGTAGATTTTATATTTTGAATTTTTCCTTTACTATCCACTAACATTTTTATTTAGCTGTGGCCTTGACAAAACCATAACCCCAATTTGGACTGAGTTTCACCGTAAGGTAAAATTAGATTAATCATCTGATATGCTTTCTGTCTCATGCACTTGATTGTTTTCTTTTAACATAATTTATATCTAGTAATATGATAACATTTTAATTAAAGTTAAGATTTTAATACTTAATCTCCAAACAGCCAGAAATGTGATCAGGGATTGGTTCACTCAAGAGGTAGCAGTTAAATATCATTTTCTGTGTCCATTAACTGACACTCAATTATCATCTGTCATGTTGTGGGGGTATGATGTTGAATACAAAATACATTTCATGTATATTGAGTAAAATTCATTGCAGGTTGCTGACTTTTCTTTGCCAGTAGGTGGCTAAATAGGATAGTTACTCACTATTAACAGAGATAGATTTGTGTCTGTATGTAGACTGGAAAATGTACTGCGCATTTGAATTTCAACAACCTTCTATTAAGTTGTGAAACACTACTTAATGCTCTTAGAGAAGTTTGTTCAGGGTTCAAATACAATTCAAATAGCAGACACTGAACAAATCTAGAACATGTCATTCAAACGGGCTCACTTTTTGTGGAACTGAGTGTTTCTATCCGTTCCTGTACATGCAACAGGAGTTGTCAGTCATTTTTATAGGTTAGAATTTAGAATAAAAACGTGTGTACTTTAGGGCTGCCACGATTAGTCGATTAGTCACGATTACGTCGACTATCAAAATCATCGACGACTAATTTAATAGTCGACACGTCGTTTGAAGCTTTGTAAGACGTAGGAATAAGTAGTAGGATTTAAGAGTGTAATAACGGACTGAAACAGAGAAGAAGAAGAAGCAGTGTCCGGTATCGTAGCTGTGTCCAAATTCAGGAACCGCATCCTCCTGTGCAATTGTAGGCCGATTACGTTACAGCGACATGACAAAGACTGTCCAAATTTGAAGACTCCGACAAATGCGGCCTTCGTTTCCCCAGATTTGAAGGATGGGTCGGGTGTATACTTTGTGGCCCAACCTATCCCAGAATTCATAGCGCTGCCCTGCTCAGTTTCCAATGGCGGCAGCTAGTTAGTTTTAATATTACTCTTATTATTCTTTCTGGGTCACAAAATAAACGTTTAACATATTTTCAGGCGAGAATGTAGCTGTGTAAACCTCAAATATCTGCTCAGTTTATCAAGACACATTTTCCAAAGCGTCCCGACGAGCTTGATAGCTAGCCGGGGGCAAAGCTCACTAGAGCTGGTGAGAACACCGGACTCCCGGCAAATCGTTTTCAAACCCACCACCGTCTTTCGCTACTCAGGTTAAACATGATATATAAGTCACTTAGATAACCTAAAAATCTATGCCGTGCAAAAGCCTGCAGTCTTCTTGACTAATAAAGGCACATCTGATATGCCAATTGATGAGCACTGCTGTAATCCCTCAGATGTCTTGGGGAGTACAAATATCAAAACAGTTGTAACAGTTTCAACTCCCCACCACTCACACTCGCACAATCTGCTGGCCTCAGATTTGTCTTTGTTCTACCGAAACAAAATTTAAGTTGTAGTGAAGTGAGCCTCAAAATGATGTCATGATAGATCAAGGAAATTTGCTATAGTGATATTCTTGGCAAAACAGGAGGGGGAAAAAAATAGCTTGATAATGTTTTCAGTGATTGTAGCTTGAAGGTAGCATGTCATAGTTCAAACAGACATGTCTTGTTCTGCCTCTTAGGTAGTCTAAATGTGTAGCGCCACTATATCAAATTTAGCCTAATTGAAATCACTAATGATTTTTGCTTTTTAAAGGTCCAGCCTGAACTTTGATCATAATTTGTGTGGTGTTACCTTATATACGTTTGGCTGCTTTGATCCAGATGTTGTGCACAGATGGTTTTTATTGCACTTAAAAGAATGCGCACTTAATGTGATAATTTAGTTACATGCCAGTATTATCTATTTTACTCTTATTTACACCCTGTGTAGGTAAATGGGTTTTGTAAATCGTTTGTGATATAAAGTAGAGATTAATTTCAGTGCTGTTACCATTTCAGCGGCATTTCCTCGTACAAACTTGCATTTACATAACTGACCAGCTCACTAATCATGTTGTAGTTCCTGATCAGTATCTTTCGGGGCCAATTAGAAAGTCTTTACCTGAATGAATTGTTAATCAAACCTCGAGACTTATAAACAATCTAAGTTGTTAATATCCTTGTTGCTGCTCTGTTTTCCTTATTAACCTGGAAAGTTATTCACTTATTTAATTATGACATCTTGTGTCCAAAAATTAGACTGAAGCGCCTTGTCATAGTTGCATTGTATTTAAAAGATAGATGTAGGAGCTCATGCTGCAGTGCAGCAAACTCTTCATTGTTATGGAAAAAGGAAGCCCATTTGGTTGCATAAAGAAGTCTAATTGTGCAGAAGTCTATGGGAAAAACAACATGATCTGTGACCTGTAATACTTTCCCGATGAGTTAATGGCCTCAGTCATTGTACTGAATGCAATATGATGAGCTTTTTTGTAATTTATGGTGCCATTTACTGTTAGAAAGGGTGATAAGGCAGTGGCCCTCGGTGTCTTGATCAGATTAACATTTTGATTATCACAAGCATGCTCTCTTAAATAGTTTCCGCAGACTTCTGTGGTAGTGTTGCACACTCCGGGAGCTTTATATGTGAGACAGCCATCCATGCACACGCTTTATTAGCATCCATCAGTGGCATTCATGAGCTAAATCACAGATGCATATTACTTGGATTGTGACAGTTTTTTTTTTTTTTTTATCTCCTCATTTTCTTCAAGGTGTTCTAGTTTTTGCAGCATTCTTGTTTGTTTACTCACAGAGTCTTAGTAAAGGTTAAAAATAGTCTTGTGGTGAGTTTAAGCTTTTAACTCCTTAAGCTTTTACACATACATACACATTGTAACAGTTGCTATTGTAATGCAGTGTATCACCACATGGCGGCGCCTCCTGTCTCACGACTGGTGTCACCCCCTTTTTTTGTTCTTCTTCGCACTCCTCCTGTAATGGATGCTCCCGTGTGTACGCGGACTAGTGTGCTCTTTAGTAATGTGTGGTAGAGGTAGCACTTTTATTTTTGATATTGTAAATAAATGAGTACTTTTTGGAAAGTCAGAAGCTGTTGCTCATTCGCTATCCACCTGCACATCTCCGCGGCTGGCTTCATCTCCACCGCACGTTACAACATACATGTATTTATGTGAACACTAATCATTAATTTGTATTATAATGATGTATTATAAAGCAACTTAACTCATCGGTAACTACAAATTGTGGAAATGGCTGTTGCTTATCTGCCAGCATTTTTTTTTAAATTAACACTTAGAATTTTTCAGTGAGCACTGGCTGAAATATTTTCCAGAAGAGGATATGCATTTGTGTTACTTAATATGCATGTAGGTTTTTTTAGATGATGCTCATTATCATTTTACTCCAGATGATTGTTTTGGATTTGGTGTTGCTTTTTCACGTTACTTTTATCTTAGTCAGATTCACTGAGTTGGTTAAATGTAAGTTTTCCCTGGTTAGACCTTCAGTTACTTTTATAGTTGGCATAAATCTGATGAATTTTATTTTTATTTTTTTATTTTTGGCTTCTTAACCCCTCAGATATTTTGAACATCAGTAACATTTTAAAGTGAATGTTTCATGTAACAGTGTCGGACAATACGTATGTTTTTGTATAAGACCCATCTGAGTATTTTATCTCCATCTTTTAACCCATGGTTTTCTCTATGCTTTGTTGAATTAGAATGTAGTTTCACTCATAAGTATTCCAATTGCCAACAAGGCCAGTGCTGATGGCACTTGCAGAGCCCACTTCATCAACATACTCCTTTTGTTGCTGGTTAATGTATGCGGAATTATTAAAACCATATTCAGTATTTTATGAACATGCAGACAGAAGGGCTGTGTTTTTTCTTCGTGTCTAAACCAGACTGTCTGAATTTCAGATTTATCTTTCATTAATGTACTTTTTCCATTTGTTTTGTTCGTCACCTGTATTTTCAGTATAGAACAGATGCTTCAAATTTTTGTCTATGGATTTATAATATTGTTAGCCCATATTATTATTGTTATACAAATGATTGTATTCATTTAAAATGGCCAAATGTATCATATCTGTTTAGTGGACAAATATCATACAGCTTATATTTTGACTAAGCTGCTGCCTAGTGTCAAGTGTGTGTGTTGTAAGTTAATTACCAAAGAGATGCAGACCTTAGATTATGCTTACTTACAGTTATTGCTGTCATGTCATTTTTTAAAAATAAAACATAATATGAGAATCAGTTTATTTTCTGTGCTTCAGAAATATGAGCTGTTCATAGTGTTAGAAAAGTATAAACACCACAAGCTGGAGAAGTTGTTATGCTGCTTATTTGAGTAAGTCAATTAATAATTGAGGAAAATGTGCCAGTGTGAGTGTGATCATACCACTGGTTTGGTGCCAGTAATTCCAAAACCTTGACTTGGCATGATGTGATGAGGCAGAATAAATGGAGACCAAAATTTTCAGTAAAAATGGCTCAGGATTTTATAGATATTTGTGATTTCTGAATTAAAAATTAAATGCAAACGCCTTTTCTTTTTACTATTGTCCTTTAAAAAAAACAGAACAATTTTACATTTTATTTGGATTTGGCAGTATTTTATACATGTAGAAATATGCATGAAAATAAGGAGGATAAATTATGATATGACTGACGTGGTGGAAGCAAAGTGTGTGTGTGTGTGTGTGTGTGTGTGTGTGTGTGTGTGTGTGTGTGTGTGTGTGTGTGTGTGTGTGTGTGTCATAAGAATGGAGAACACAAATCTTGTTCGTTAAAATTTTGATTTCTGCAGTTTTCTGGCTTTACCCTAACAGAGTAACTCTAAAAATCAAAGAAGATTATTTAACTCTGCACTCGTGTTGTTTGAAAATGATTGTGTTATGTGCATAAATGATGATGGTAATGCTTGTGAAACTGTCAATATTTTTTAGTCAAGATAAGAAGTATTGAGAGAAAATCTGAGGGTCAAGATCAGATCAATGGGGTGCTCCATATTCATAAAGAACTTTTTTGTGTGTGTGTGTGTGTGTGTGTTGTACAACACAAACAGAAAGACAGAGGCCAATTGAGTTTTCCAGTCAGTGTATGAATATGAAATGATCTGTGATCCAGATTTGAAACCCCATTTGTATTATCGTGGAAGGGAAAATGCAATTTAAGCACCTTTTTGGGGAAATTTGCTATGCAGACCTTGCAAAAATGTTTGCAGGCTAAAAACGATAACATTCCAACCGTAACAAAATAGTCAAAATCACACATATTGATTTGTTGTATTAAAAGAATTTCTCAGATCTGGGTTAGCAAATCTGGCCAAAGGACCAATAAGTTCATGCCATGCTGATGTGTCCACAGTCCATCTGTCCATAATTCACAAGATTTTCTTTTCCTCCTACAGTAACAGATTTAAGCAAATTCTCACTGATCACCTAAGGGTTCTTCACCCAAATTGTGCTCATTTGTTAGTTTACAGGCAATAACCTGAGAGTTGTAACTGATCATTAGACGTATGACCTATGACTGTTCTGGGTTATCTTACCTGAATATACCCAAACAGGCATGTGAATTTAAAGCTTGAGACATGTTAGTAGACTGGCATTTAAGTTTTTTTGCTAACCTTTAACCTTCTGCCATCATACTCATTGCCAGATTATTCTGCTGTGATACAGAAAGCTGAGCAGCCACTTCGATGGCCTTTATTAGGCTAACATGGTACCTTGCAAACTAGCTTTGTTTATTTCTGAAAAGTTGTTTTACTTTAGGTTTATGGTTTCTATTTTTTCTCGCCCGATGTGAGTTTGTTTGTATCGGTTTAGATGGATAATGTGATGCTTAATTTTACCTGCTGAGCCATGTTTTTTCCCCCCTCTTATAGGTGCGGATTGAGACGGCTACAACTCTTAAACTCAATATCCTTTTGATAGGCCTATTTGAAAATAAGGGTAGTTAACTTCAGCAGCACATGAATTTATCATTCTTTTGAGTGTTATTGTAAACTGACTGCGACCTTGCAAAAGCAAATGTACAATGGTTGAGTGTATCTTGGTGAATTGCTTTTACATCTGTCTACCCTAAAGTTTGACTTCTTCTTTAACTCATGATCACCTGTCGATGACTTTGAGTTCCGGACAGAACAATTCCTTCCAGTGAGTACAAGTTTCTGAAATTCAAGTTTTAGAAAACACCAAAAAAGGTTTTTTAGACATCAGTATTTATGTCTGACATTTTAAATTCTGTCTCCCTGTTTAGTATCTTGAGTCCATCTTTGGGCTGCTCTTCCAGTTGTTGCAGCAGGTAACAGAGTGCGACACTAAAATGCAGGTGCTCCATGTCATCTCCTGCGTCATCGAGAGAGTAGGCATCCAGGTAAGATGTTTGATATCAGATAGAAGTTTTCCTTAAGTAATATGCATCTTTATATTACTGCACGATGACATTTACGGTATGAAAAGTTGAGGCAAACTCCAAAGTGTCTTTGAAGGAGCCCTTGTGTTCGACATCTGAAAAGATATATTCTGGCAGTGCTCTTTGAAGTGTAACTCCACAAATTGTACTTATTGACTTGGACTCTGCAGGGGACATGTGAAGCTGTTAAAAAACATCAAATCACAGATACAAATCACCAGTCACCTTGTACTATACCCACACCACCAAGGTAAAACGGCCATCTGTCTTAAAAGATAAAGCCCAAATCTTGATTCTTTGTAAATCACAAAGCCTCAAGCAGCGCTTGTTCTGATGTCTGCTCTCATTTACAATGAAGATACAGTCTCTCCTCTGCCACTGCAATGCTTTTGTAACCATATGGATTAGATTTTTTGAGCATCCATTAAGTTGTTTTAATCCATTTAACTGCCAGCCCTGGAAAAAAATGCCTTTCCTTTTGACCCCCCTACGTTCTATTCAGATCCATTTTAAGTGCCATCCCTTAAATAATTCCTTGACTTAAATCTGTCACAAAAATGGCTTTTATCCTAGCAAACTGTCAATCTGGTTAAGACTTCCCCCAGTCACTGGTCTTGGCTAAACTTCTAATGTCACTGGAAATCCCATTAATATTCTAACCGTTCTCATGAGGGATTTTGAACCCGCAAAGAGTGGCAGCAGTTGAGGAACTAGGCAATGAAACCACGACTATGGGTTGAGTTGAAATGAACATGATAACAGATATGAGATTTAGCTACTTTTTATGCTGTCAGTCTCACAAATGTCATCCTAGGGTGGTTTTGTGGGTCTGTTTTTCTCGCTTTTTATCTTTCTCCTCAAGGCTCCACAGCATTTTCTTTCTTTCTTTTACTGTTCTCTCTGCTCCTAGGTGGCTCCTCATAAAGGTGTAATCGAGCAAAAAATCCCAGTGTGGGGTCTTCAGCTCGGCCACATAGCCACTATAGGGAATAGAAAGGGCTAGCACAAGTCAGTACAAGAAAAGGCAGAATAGTTTCTGTAGTTGTTAATTCAGTGCCATACTCAAATGTCCTGGAGTTGGCTGGCTGCAAAGTAACTGCACCTAAATTGCACAGTGTGCCATCACATTTTGTAATTTCACACAGGAATGACAGTGATGGCATCCAATTAGTCTCTAACTACCCAGATATTTACATGATTTAAACAAAAGATTTGATGTAATCTAAGAACGGAAATGGATATGATACCATTTTGGTATTAGAACAGTGTTTTGTGAAGGATGATTGAGGACAGAGAAGTTTTTTCATGAACTGTGCATGTGTCATATCCTCTATAGTTTGGTAAAATGTAATGCCTTAGCTGCTGTGGAGCTACAGACACTGACAACATGTGTCAACAAAATTAGCTTCCATAAGAGGTTTTGCAGATTATGAAGTTGGCACATTTAATTTTCGCATTGCTGACAAACAGACTTAAAAGAAAAAAAATATCATGAATTTTCACCTACCTGTCTAGTATTTTATGTACCCAGCTTTTCCTCTGAAATGTGTTTTGAAGTGACTGATTTGGGCTTCTAGGGAGGCCGGGGAGGATAAGAGGAAAGGGATCTCAATTTCTCACTTAAACACCCCCCCCCCAAAACTTTCTTATTGGATGGCTGTTTGTTTTTCTTATGCCAAGTTTGTATACAATATTAAGAAAATTTTGAGAGAAAATATGCCCGAGTAGTCTCAAAGTTTGTTTGGGCATGCAGTAAATATGCATAACACTTTGCTGAGACAGCAGCGAATCAGAATTCACCATTGTCGCTTTTTCTGCTCCCAAATGAGACTTTTAATTTCTGCAAATCCACGGGAGTCTGATGTGAATTGAACATGAGTTGCAACTGTTGTGAAACCTGCAACTTAAGTTGCAGAGCATTTTCTTTGCTTCTTATTTGCCATCTAATGTGATTCTTTTTCAGATACGGCCCTATGTAGGCTGTCTAGTTCAATACCTGCCTCTGCTCTGGAAGCAATCTGAAGAACACAACATGCTTCGGTGTGCCATACTAACTACACTTATCCAACTGGTACAGGTATGGTGCATCTCAAATTTACAATTTATTATTTTTGCATTAGTCGGTCCAGTTGCAAATCGAGTATTCACACACTATTCAATTCAAATAAATTGAGTGAATTGACTGATTAGTATGAGGAGTCAAAATGTTAAACAACAAGTTGATCTGTCGTATCAACTTTACAGTGATTAAGTTTATAAGTGTGATTCACAGTTTTCTTAAAAAAACAACAACAGCACACACAAAAATCCAAAACATCAGGATTGACTAAATTTCAGTTTAGTTGTGGATTTCACAATCCCCAGAGCTTTAATCCTTGTTGTAGGTACACATTCTCAAGATCCTTTCAAAACACTCTTGGCAAAAATCTCAATATTAATATTCAGTGGTCTGTTGTTTAATTTCCCAAAGGACCCCAGGGTCACAGCTGGTGCCTCTTTCAAATAATTAATTACATTTCAACTATGAGCAGAGTCAAAGTCAGAAGATATCCACCTGATTTTGATTATTATTAGAATTAAAGATATCAGGAGATAATAGGAGTTGTGGGTTGTGAGAATTAAGCTGCAGATTGCAAATATCTGCAACTTAATTTGGAGATATCAGTAATGAGAAACCCCATAAACTTAAATAGTGAGAAGAACATTTGTCCCAAGAAGAATGCTGTTATGGACTGAAGGTGCTTATCTCAGACTTGAATAAGATTTGGACCCCTGTGTGGCTGCATTAGCTCATGGTGGGAAATGAAATGCCTGGTGATACAAACATGTTTCCTCTGGGAGAGTAACAAGAGTACACATCTGGCAAACGAAATGAAAATCTGCAGCTGAAGGGCCTTAGATTATCTAACTGTGTTGCCACATGCTAATTTCTTTTTTTTCATTTAATACATGCAGAAAAATGTTAATGTTTAAAAGTTAAAATGTAAGGTACAGCAGAGTATCTTGTGTTATTAACCCTTTTGTACCTGGACCTGTCCTAATGTACCCAGTCCTGTACCTGCAAAGAAGTGTGTATGGATTGTTTGGCTTAGGACCAGCTGGAACTGGCACAACCAACTCATGCCAGTCAGTGATCCAACAGCATAATAGCCGGCGTATTGGCTTACTTGCTTTTAAACTTCAGTTTTGCCTGTAGGAGGGGTTTTTTTTGTTGTTGTTTGTTTGATGGAGAGAGAAGGGTTGCACCATCTGGGGATTGAGAAATGCTGTCTTCGTTTTACACCCACATAAATGTAAGAGATGGCATATTTAGACCAAATTAATGTCATGCTATCAGTAAAACAGTGCTGACAGATCTGGAATGCTACTTTGGATCCTGTCGTCCTTCACACAGATTATTCCCCTGCTACACGCACAGAGTCATTTTTCAGCACTTCTGAAGACTTTTAAGATGTATTCTAACCATAACCAGTACTTGCCTAATCTTAAATTACTTTAAGCTTGCGATAATCCTAACTTTACCACAACCTCATGCTAAGTCAGGCTCTTCGTATTTGATCTTTTTTATGGGGAGTTGCTTTTTAACTGCATAAAAGGAGCTGACACCCCCAAAGTGGGACTGTGCCCAAGCACTTAGCATCATCAACAGCATCTTTCCCTTATCCTCTTCCAAATGATCTTGTGTTCTCTATAAATACACAGAGTGGATGTGTAAAGCTTAAAGTGATAGAGTGCTTTAAAAGGCCATGGTGTCAGATAGTGGTTAAGTTTTCATCAAGAGGAGTTTGTGTGTATGTGTGAAGAAAGATGGAAGTGAGGTATCAAGGGTGAGAAATGCTTCAGAGGGCATAATCCATAATTTAGAACAATCGTGTTTGTTGGCACTATAATTGGTAACTTTGAGTGCTTGACTTGTGTGTTTGTGTGTATTCTGATTTATGTAAGTATTTATTTTTTTGCTGTGTGTGCGTGTTTGTGTACTTGTCTAACTCTGCTGACAGTTTTGCTTAAAGGAAGGTTGTCTTTTGCCTTTTATGAAACAAACTTTGAACTGAATTTGGATGACTTTTTTCTTGTCAGTTCAATAACCGTGTTATTGTTTGAAGTCACTCAGACAGTGTATTCACATATATACTTACATATATACACACACGCACACAGAGATAAGGGCTGTTGACGTTAATGTGATAATAACATGTTGATGCAGACAATGCTGGACAGTTTTCAACTGAGGCGCCTGAACAATCTAAAACAAGGGACAAACTTTCAACAGCCATAGCTACATGGGTGGCTATGTCTTGCAGGCAGTTATATTGTGAGGAAGTATATGCTTAAGTCTACTTTTGGCATATTTTTTTGAGCATGCAGTACCCTTGAGATTTTTCTGGAGAATATTCTGAGCAGTATTACATAAATATACACGTGACTAAAGCAGGTCTGTTTGTCCACCTCCGTGCTGATATTGAAACGTGAAAAAAATATTGTTAAGGTGCATTTAGAAAAGATAAAGAAATCTGTGATTAATTTATGATTAGTCTCGAGCTAACTGTAGGGAATCACGCAATTAATTGCGATTAAATATTTAAACTGACAGCAGAGGGAGAAGGCTATAGTGATAGATGTATCACTCCCAAGTGCTAGCCAACATCAGGAAGAAAGAAGATGAGAACCTTGTGATTTACCAAGGGCTGAGAGAGGAGCTAGAGAAGATGTGGAAGGAGAATGTAATAGTGGTCCTGCGATAATCGGCGCACTCAGGGCAGTGATCCCCAAACTGGACAAATGGCTCCAGCAGATCCCAAGAGCCACATCTGAGATTCGTCCAGAAGAACACAGCTTAGAAAAGACAAAGATAATTCGCAGGACCCTGAAGCTCCCAGGCCTCTGGTAGACGGCCCAAGTTTGAAAGATAAAGACTGCAGGGGTTTGCTTATTGAAACGATGCCAGCTTTAGATGGTTCAACTAAATATTGACATGTGTGACTTTTTTGGCCAGGAAAGTGTACAGGGAATCTGCTTTTTTATTTTTTTATTTTTTATTTTTTTAATCATTTGAAAATGCAAACTTTTTCAGCACTTCTGAAGACTTTTAAGATGTATTCTAACCATAACCAGTACTTGCCTAATCTTAAATTACTTTAAGCTTGCGATAATCCTAACTTTACCACAACCTCATGCTAAGTCAGGCTCTTCGTATTTGATCTTTTTTATGGGGAGTTGCTTTTTAACTGCATAAAAGGAGCTGACACCCCCAAAGTGGGACTGTGCCCAAGCACTTAGCATCATCAACAGCATCTTTCCCTTATCCTCTTCCAAATGATCTTGTGTTCTCTATAAATACACAGAGTGGATGTGTAAAGCTTAAACTGGACAAATGGCTCCAGCAGATCCCAAGAGCCACATCTGAGATTCGTCCAGAAGAACACAGCTTAGAAAAGACAAAGATAATTCGCAGGACCCTGAAGCTCCCAGGCCTCTGGTAGACGGCCCAAGTTTGAAAGATAAAGACTGCAGGGGTTTGCTTATTGAAACGATGCCAGCTTTAGATGGTTCAACTAAATATTGACATGTGTGACTTTTTTGGCCAGGAAAGTGTACAGGGAATCTGCTTTTTTATTTTTTTATTTTTTATTTTTTTAATCATTTGAAAATGCAAACTCTGTTTCTCTGTGATATGTTGAGTGAAGCATTCAGTTTAGCTATTTCAATTATACTGTGTTGCCAAATTGATATAGTCTATAGCCTGGTTGAAACATTAATCAAATGGTTGGTCATACTCTGGATATGTTGCTGTTGCATTTGACCCAAACACATCTGGAAAAAGGGATGCAGAATCTTTACTAGATGACCAGATTTTCCTCCAGAAACAATAACAACACTAACAATCATGTAGAGCTGAATGTGTGTTGAGCTGTGTCCTTTCTTACAGTCAAATCCAGCATTATAGCTGCGGTAATGTACCTTGAAATATGAGTTTGGTTTTAAAGTCTTCATCTTTGCTTCCAGTAGCACTGTTTTATGCCCCCTATTAGTTAAAAGCAGTGCGATACTATTGAGGTCAAAATGACACACTACTCGGTTGCTCATTCCCCTTTTCTGTGTTACAGTATGGCCACATACAGATGTCCAGTGCATTAGTAACAAAGGGCTTGTGAAGTACACTTTGCCAAGAAAAAAATCTCCCAAGGGGAAGTTGCGTCATTTCTTACTCTTGTGTCATCTTAAACGTCATTAAAATCTAAACGACCAAGAAACGACCTCTGACTTAGTTCCAGGACATGCTTTTTTCCCAGAAATCGAACTTAATAGGTCCATAGTGTTTTAAAGGGATATAAAGTGAGGATTTTAAAAAATAAATCCATAAACAACTCTTGCACCCTAAGGCAAGTATTTTGCAGCCAAAGAAACATTCTGTGCTTACAAAGAGCTTCCTCCCTGTTAACCTGATTCACTGAGGTATGGTCTTTCACTAGTTGCTGGGGAAGGGTGTGTCAGGTTTTGGATAAGCCGATGTGTCTCTATTCCACACCGTTCTGCTAAAGTTATCTGCAAGGAAAACCCATTAAACTGAAGCACACAAACTGACTTCCTGTATCTTTGTGTTCTCACAGGGCCTCGGGGCAGAAAGCAAGAACCTGTACCCTTTTCTTCTTCCTGTCATCCAGTTGAGCACTGATGTTTCGCAGCCGCCACATGTGTATTTGCTGGAGGATGGGCTGGAGCTTTGGTATAGAGACATATGCAGTACACTAACATTTATGACTTGTACACACTCCCATCAGGACACTAGATACTTTGGATATAGCTGTCTTTGTCACTCTATTTCACCGGAGTCCTTTTCTCATGTTAAACATCAGCCTCATTTACTGACTCTCAGTTTTCTTTTTCAAAGGCATCTATTCTTGAGTTAAATGCAGGTGTTGTTAATTCATGCAGCTCAACCACAATCTTAACTTTATCTTAATATTTGGGAATGTACCATTTTAATGAAGGTGCCTGCTACAATACACTATGTTCACTTTTGAAAATGCATTACCTCCAAAAGGTTCAGTTCAGCAGAAGAGAATTTGTCAGGGTTACCCTATATTGCTCTTTTATCATCCATTTGCTTTTTAACGTCCTACTTAATCTCTCTTTTCCTGTCTGCCGCGCTGGAGAGCTTCACTGTTCAGCATTCAGCATGCCGTGTCTGTCTTGCAGTAGAAACCCTCAGTCTTATATCTATTTTCCTATCTTTTAGTCTACTTGATAAACAGTGGTGCCCTATATATTTGTTTGCTTGGTTTACAGTCGAAATTGGGTTGTTTTGTTGTTATTGTTTGCTTCTAAGGTTATGTTGTGCTTATAATATCCTGATGATGTGTCAATAACACATTTAGTAAGCTACAAATGTGAATGAACTGTGTATTCAAACATTTTCTTTTTAGATCCCTAATATTAGTTCTTTTTATATAGACTACAACTTCCATTTTCTTAGTGGACTTCATTTATAGCCAAAATTTAGCCATTCGATGTTGCTTTTATGATATTTTGTCTTTTTCTTTGTACACAACCTTCATAATTCCTCGTTTTTCCTCCGTTTTAAATCCCCGTGACCTTCTTTCTCTTCCTGTAATATTTGTCGTGTTGCTGTTTCTCATCCCATGTTCTTTTGCCATCTCTAATCTAATGAACATCTCTTTTGTTACTTCTTGTTTTTTTTCTCTTTCTCTCTCATCTCATTACTTTGCCCTTGTTTGCCTCTCATCATGTCATCATGCAGGTTGGTGACTTTGGAGAACAGTCCAGCCATCACTCCAGAGCTGCTCAGAATTTTCCAGAACATGTCAGCTTTGCTAGGTGAGCTCACATGATGTTTCTTTGTTTGCTTGTTTGCCTGGCCTGGTTTATGACCACACACAAACTCCCCAAAATAACTTAATGGCATTTTATATGCAGATCACAGTATTGTTTAGAAAGGAAGCTGTCACAATAATATGAAGAATAATGTGACTATAATGCATTTTAGAGTGGGTTTCCTGTATAATGGTTATATTTATTTGTATATGTGTTGTTATGAAGAGAGAGACAAAAAACATTTCACTCCAGAAATGGTCATAACAGTGATGTAAAATTGCTGCACAACCCCCCCAAAACAAGCCAGTGTTGTCAGATCAAATAGTTGAGAATCACAGAGAATGGGGAAGGTTGATGCAATCCATGACCGTGGACTTAATTTTCATAGTTTGATTACCTCAGGCTATTGTAGCTTGTAAAGATCAGAGTTGCGGCTTTGCAGTTGCCTCAAGGCATCAGAGTCACTACTCTTGGTCTGTAGGCAGCTGCGAGGGGTGGCAGACTGAATAGAACTGGCTGGATGATTTATCACGGGCCCACAGCACTGGGACACACCTCACATGTTCTACTCTGTAGTGGTGTATGTGTGTGGCCTTGCGTGCGATGAGGAATAGTATTGATTTAGTGCTTCTGCACATAACGAGTGATATGACCACTAGTGTAGCTTGATTGGCTTGGTGGAGCATTTGATCACTTACAGTGTGGCTGGGGAATCATGAGACAAGAGCAAAGGACTCGGGTTGACAGTTATGGATTGATGTATTAGAGGATGAGGGAATTAGAGAGGATGAGGAAAGGGGAAAGCTTGATAAAAGTTGGCATGGAGGTGGTGAATGAAAAGGAATTATTTAAAAGTGATTGCTGGAAAATTCATAAAGAGAAAGTCACATAAAAGAAAGTTTGTGCATTGGAGGAGCGTGGACATGGATGAAAGATAAGAGACGGCCTTATCTAGTGCTGAACAGAAACAGGAAACCAAGGAGATGAAAACTGCAGGAAAAGGGATGCTTTTTTTTTTTTTTTTTTTTTTTTGCAAGGCATCACTGCTAGTTATGTTAAATTTTAGACCAATCACAGAAAATTACAGAGAGGTGGCAGGAAGGTGACAAAAACAACTACTGTTGCCAAGAAACCAAAAAAGAGAAGTGAAAAAGCATACCAAATCCTAGTGATAGAAAAACTGTTTTAAATTCAGATTAAAGTTTGTGGGTGATCACAGTGAGTCCAATCATTCAGGAACATTTTCCTGAACATTTTTCAGCACAGAAGATGAACTAATAATGCAAATAACATTTATGCACTTGTAGAAGTCTTGACTGTGTGATTGAAAGACGTCAGCCCTGATTGCTTCCACTTGATTGACGAAGATCTGTCATATAATCAGCGCGTGCTGATCAGCTGCCATATTACTGGTTTAAGTGGGCTTAATGGGTGTATTGAAGGAGGGAAGACAGACTGTAATATCGATAAGAGGGTGTCAGATTAAAGAACAGCAAAAAATTGAAGGTTTAATGGTGGGAAATGAGAGACAGATACACACGGACAGATAAGGTTGTGTAGAAATGGAGATTGACAGATGGAAGTGGAAACACAAATTCCAGGAGAAAAATTAGCTCAGTCATAAAGGTATATGAGAAAATGCTGTGATGGTTGTTAGAGAATTGTGGATGAATATGATTGTCATTGTGCAAAATTATTAGATCTTTAGCAAGATGATTAGATCTTTAGGATGAAGGCTGACTTCTGTTTCCTACACAGACACACATACACATATCACTGATCACATCACATGCTCATAGACACATCAGGTGAGGAGCTTGCAGCTCCAAGATCCTGGTCCAATCAGCTCCCCTCGCAAGTTAAAATGGATTGAGCTCTGTCTTGCTTTGTTCACGGGAATAAGTCTCTAAACCAGCGCGGCCTGCGAAGCGCAGCCCTAACAATGGTATTCCACATTAGATGAAAGGTTTACTTTCACAATTCCATTCAGCACCATTTATCTCCCTAATATGCAGTTTAACTCATAAGGGCTCAAATGTGGACTACAGCAATTAGTTTCAAATTAGGAAATTAATAGTCTATTTAGATAACAAATTGGTTATTAAAGTGATTTTGCAAGAAGAAATGCCATATTATATCATCTGTCCATCCTCCCAGTGATCCAACAGCAGCCTCATGTGTTAAAACGCTGAAAACAAATAATAATTCTTTCTCATCAGAGGCTGCAATAGAGAAACAATCTCTCTCCCTTAAGAATAGATCTTAATAGATTAAGAATAGATCCTGCTTTGCCAACATCCATCTTGGTCAATATAATGTGACTCATTTTGTGACCCAAATATGCTTATAATTATTCCCATTTTCTGTGTTTACTTCGGAGACCTTGCTCGCCTTTCTGTCAATATTTGGTTCAGTGATGATGAGTGCCACTTTACTCTGGCCATGCCAGACACATATTAATGCAAGGAAAAGGAAAAAAAGCTTTCACATTTCTGCAGGTACAAGGAAACTGGAGTCCATTAGTATTAAAATAAATAAATAAATGAGGGGCAAATGCATTGTGTTTTTTTGGGGTTTTTTTGTTTTTTTTTGCTTTTTAAATACAAGTCATGTTTGTATATTCATAAAAAAGATCTGGGCTAAATCTTTGGAGTTTTCTATACGTATGTCTAATATCAAAAGGTGTTGGTAAGTTTCTAATCAATCATCTTTTCATGTTAAACTGCTTCTGTATCTAAAATAGATGTAGATTAGGTATTGATTTTGCACATATTAGCTGTTTTACTGTTTTGTCATATTAGGACTGATAATTCTTAACACAAGGGCTGTTTAATAGCTCTTATTAAGCTTTCAGCCACATCTCATTGACAACTTCTTTCTTCTTGCATCTGCTATGAGATAAAGGATCCAGTTTTTAGTCTTTCAGTCATGTCACGATTAAGCAATCTGAACTTGTCTTCTCTCTGTTGCTGTCTTTAAAGTCAAGAGTGATCAGTGGGCCTCAGTTAGTCAGGCCCCTGTTATCTTAGCTGTTATCAAATTTTCAAAAACTCTTAACAAGCGCGCTGGTTTTAAGTACTTTGCCATCAGTAGATGTTTTCACTATTGTAGCATTTGTGCATGTGTGCCGCTATTTTAGGCTATGCTTGCTGCTACGTTAATGAGTCGAATAACCCAGATGATAAGACTTTAAAATTACTGCCACTTGTCAGCCCTAAGTACTTTCTCTACAGCTTGTTGCTGTCTCTGTCTTATGTTCTTGTGAAAATCAGTTTCTCCCAAGGTTATGTTTGCATGTTTAAAGCTCATTAATTGCATTCAATGTGCTTGTGAGTGCAAGTGTCAGATAGAAATTTCAAAGCTGCTATGTTCAAAGATGATAGCTCAGAGGTATGATCACAGGTTTGAACAAATCAGGAAACACTTTGAAAAGCTGTGATTTAACGCTGGGAAGAACAAGAAGTTAAATAGAGAAACATTTTTCCTTTAAAACATGCATTTATTTCCACATACCAATGACAAATCTTATACAAGAACTAAAGTTGCCTGTGTTTTGTAATCTATCTCTTTCATCAGTCTTCAGCTAGTCATCATCTTTGGCTAGTTTTCACTAGAACATCTGGTGGTTCATTTATTTTGCCCATGGAGAGCAATGGAGGGATGTGGGCCATTGAGATAGTCTGGCTCACTAGGATGTTGGAGCTTGCCAGGTATGTGGCCTGGCCTGCCTGATAAAGAGCCCTGCTCCATCATTGCTGAACTGGAGGAGAAAATTCCCTAATTAGAATGTCAAGAGCCTTGCTTTGGCTAAATTGTTAGACTAGCACTACACTCTGTATCACTGCCACCACACTCTGAACTAGGACACGTTTCAACTGTGTGTGGTGCTCTGACTTGTGATGATGGAGCACAAGCACAGAAGTTTCTCTCTTCTCTCTTACTGGCGTTACACTGACTAATGTCAGCAAGAAATAGAGATAAGTAGCCATTTTAATGTACTTTACTTTGTCCCTTCAGTGTTGAGAAACTCAGCAGTTCAAAGTTTTGGTCGAAAGGTTCGTAGTTTTGGTCGGAAACAAACACATTAGTGTTGTATTAATTAAAAATAAAAATAAAATTAAAAATAGCCGCACAGCAAGAAGGTCCTGAGTTCAATTCCACCATCAGGCCGGGGTCTTTCTGTGTGGAGTTTGCATGTTCTCCCCGTGTTTGCGTGGGTTCCCTCCAGGTACTCCGGCTTCCTCCCACCGTCCAAAGACATGCAGCTTGTGGGGATAGGTTAATTGGAAAATCCAAATTGTCACTAGGTGTGAATGTGAGTATGAATGGTTGTCTGTCCTTGTGTGTTAGCCCTGTGACAGACTGGCGACCTGTCCAGGGTGTACCCCGCCTCTCGCCCTACGACAGCTGGGATAGGCTCCAGCGCCCCCCGCGACGCTGAAAAGGAAAAGCGGTAGCGAATGGATGGATTAAAAATAGATATAAAACAGAAAATCACAAAATGTAGAGATCTTTAAAAACCAGTGATTGCTTATTTTCTCATAACAAGAGATATATGGAAGTCATGTGTAGCTCTTGTAGCCATATATGCTAATTTTCATAATCTTTTTGTTATTTTAGCCTGTGTCTTCAAATAGCTTTATTTTGGTCCAAATGGTCATCCAAAATTGTACGATGAGGCGTTGCAGTGTTTGCTTTTTGCCATCAATCGTTCCTGTGTAGGTTGTCTCTAGGTGCTCCGATTTTATCCCACAGTCCAAAAACATGCATGTATTTAGTGATTCTAAACTGGCCGTAGGTCTTAGTGTGAGCATGAATGTTTCTGTCTCTCTGTGTTAGCCCTGTGATAGACTTGGTGTACCCTGTGTCCCTGTTTGTGACAGCCTGGATAGGCTCCAGCTCCCTTGCAAACCTAAATTGGATAAGCAGTAAAGAAAATAGATGGTTGCATTGAATTCTAAGATGATGAATGTACAGTTAGATCAGTGGTTCCCAAACTTTGTTTTTGCTAGGCCCCCCTTTGTTTTACAAGAAAAATGTTCGCCCCCCCCCCCCCCCCCCCCCCGCGCGCTCGCACAAACACAAACACATCCTCCAACCACACACACCCATATTTTGCTCCATTGCGGTTTATTTCACACCTCAAACATTTAGTAAACAATTAAGCAAATACAAGTAATCTGCAATAAATTACAGGTAGTAGGAAAATAAACTACTAATGTCTACTATTAGTCCACACCTGCACGGGTATTTTTGAAAACGCAGCTGTTTCGTCCACACGTAAACGGCATTTCGAATCACCGAAAATGGAGATTTTTGAAAACTCCTTTTTTGCGTTTACGTGTGGACGAGGAATACAGAGTTCGTCACACAACGTCAAAGGTATGTGCCTTTTTTCATGTCATGCTGTGCGCCACATTATTGTTTACATGAGATGAATTGCAGAATGGCAGATAGAGACAAAATGCTGATAACTGCAGGCTTTACACGCTTGCATATACACACACAGTCAAAGGAGCTTGCAAAGAAAAGCGTCTGGACTTCTTTAAGTTACTTGAAGACGTTTCACCTCTCATCCGAGAAGCTTCTTCAGTTCTAAGGTCAAATGGTGGAGAGTCCCAGATATAAACCTAGTGGGAGTAACCCCCCACAGAGGGACAAAAGGACCCCCTGATGATCCTCTAATCGCCTGAGCCAAGGTGTGAAACTGGGTGTGGGTCCCAATCAGCCAGAGTTTCGGGTGAGTTCATTGTGAAACCTGGCCCTGCCTTATCATGGGAATTCCTGGGATCAGATGACCCAGGATGTGAGTGGGCGTTAAGGCGTCTGGGAAGGGATCTCAAAAACTGGATTATTTCCCTTTCATACTCCCGCACCAGTTGAAGGGTGTTCCTCCCAAAATTTAAGGCAATATGTCTGTGAAGGTTCTCAGTCATCCAGGTCATCGTAGTCAAAGGAGCTTGCAAAGAAAAGCGTCTGGACTTCTTTAAGTTACTTGAAGACGTTTCACCTCTCATCCGAGAAGCTTCTTCAAGTAACTTAAAGAAGTCCAGACGCTTTTCTTTGCAAGCTCCTTTGACTACGATGACCTGGATGACTGAGAACCTTCACAGACATATACACACACAGTTACTGTCCCTCTATTTACAAAGGCAGAGGCATCACGGTGTGATTATTTTACTGTAGTTGTTTTTTTCCTGTGTAATAATATTCAACATTGCTATCAATACATTTTTCAAAAAATGCCTCTCTGTGCAAAATGGGTTTAAAAACATAAACAACTGTGGGATACTGTTTGTCTGTGGTTTGAACCGGGGGAACAAATTGTGGCAGCATCAGCCTGATATTATTTGTATCCCACTGTAACTTTACTGTATAAAGAGCTAACATCTCCAAAATGTCACCAGTAGTTAGTCATCACAAGTGTTTGTGAACTAAAAATCAAGAATGTGGGATACTGTTTGTCCGTGATTTGAAGAGCCCAGTGCGTGCTCCCAACGAAGGGAAAACCAATTCTGCAGGGGAGCCCAAAGGGCAGATATGCTTCACCATATTTTCTAGTCTTTGGCTTAGAATGAAGTTGGTTTGGAAACATATTCAGCGATGCTTCATGTCTTGCCTTATATTTAAAACATTGCCAGATGAGTGACTGGTAATCAAACTAGTAGTGTCAGTATAATATTAGCCTGCCTCCTGGTTGATAAATTGAAACAGAACTGCTTCATGACCTTGCTGAAGTAATAACATACTGCTGCACACAGTCAAGTCAGAGACGCTGACAGATGAAAGATCTGTTTGCACTTGATAAGTGTTAGCTCACCGTTGTGGGCATTTTGTGTTTGTACAAGGTGATGGCCAGCAGTAAGCATAAAAAGGGGTAATGGCACCAACCAGTTCCCCACATTTGCCTTCTATCATTCTGAAAATTGTGATGAAAAAAAGTTAATTTGGCCTTAAAATGAAAAAGACATGTTATATTAAAGACCCAGCTAGGTCTCTGTTAAAACCTAGCTGGTAATGGCTTAAAAGTTCCTTTCTTGGCTGTTAGGCACTAACTATTAGTGTAGTTATTCTGTTTGGATACCAATATACAGTTATTGTTATCGACTACACTCATATTTTGATTATATTAATATGGTAATTAATTTTTCTCAAGTATGTTGGTTTGCACTGTTGTCCACAGCAAGGTCCTGGGTTTGAATCCACCATCTGGCTGGGGCCTTTATTTGTGGAGTTTCATTATCTCCATGTCTGCGTGGGTTCTCTCTGTGTACCCCCACTTCATTCCACAGTCCAAAGATGTGCACTAAGTGGTGTTAGGTTAATTATTGGTTCTAAATTACGTATGAATGTGGCACGATCCGATATCCTCGTGTCGGTGTTGTACCCACATCATCATAATACATTTTGTTCCAGGTTCAACATTGCAAGTGACCAATCACATTGTTGTGACATCATACTTTTGCGACTTTGGAAAAAAACACCTTAAAAAAAGAATCTAATTAACGTGCAAGAAACCGCCTCTGTCCGCCGATCCAGCAATTTGAATTCTTTTCATTTCAGGATACTATTCTTTAATAAACGGTAAGCATTATACATATTGTCCTTGCAACACTGGAATGTCATAAATGAATGAATGGCTTGGCTTGCAAAAGTATGATGTCACAACAATGTGATTGGTCACTTGCAATGTTGAACCTGGAACAACATTTATTATGATGTGGGAACAACACCGACACGAGGATATCAGATCATCCATGAATGTGAGTGTGAACTGTTGTCTGTTTCTCTGTGTTAGCCTTGTGACTGTCGGGCAGCATATCCATGGTGAACCCTACCCCTCTCTGTACAGTAGCTCGAGTAGTTTCCAACCCCGCCCCCCAACCAGCCTGAATCGGATAAGCGGAAAAGAACAGATAGATGGACACAGTAAACAAAGATGAAAGTGAATTTCACTGGTATCATTTTTTTTTTCAACATATTCTATAGATATATCATTGTCTGTGGGTTTTGTTTGTTTTTGTTTTTTGTTGGGGTTTTTTTTTTGGGGGGGGGCACAATTATCCAGTGTCATCATAGCTGTTGTGCAAAAATATTGGCCAGGCACAGCCACAGACGAATAAAGCAATCCTGCTAAGGGCTTATGAAAGTACTCTGAGGGAATTGCTAACATTTCTCATAATGTAGACTCACAGTTAACTGCCCTGTTAATATGTTTCCTGGATCAATCTGAACAACCCCATTAGACGACAAGCTCTTTATTACAGGTTTCCTAACTGTAAGTAATGGCTTTGATTATAGCTATCACATACGTTGGAAATATTTCGCCTTATTTGATGCATTAATAGAGGAAACGGTAACATCTTATCATCTTTTCTTCCATTTTGATGTCATACTCCACAAGGGCTCTTCTTACAGTCTAATAACTTCAGATATACTATCCATGTTTAACCTGGAGTTCCTCATGCATTAACCAGTGTGAGATGTTTGAGACTTTTTTTTTGCTGGCTATAGAGCTTGGAGAGCGCTTCTCATACGTTCACCTTGGAATATTTCGGAGCATTAACAAGGTCTAGTATTTATTAACACTTTGAAATAACAGACATATCATGACTTGTCACTTTTCTGTGAAGTTTTATGCATTTGAAGGCTGTTAAACCCCCCGAGCCTAGGGCTTTACTGATCTCCAACTTTTTGTAGCTGGCTGACTAGAATAAGCCCAACAAACATTATCTGTTCTTGTTGTGCTTCATTGCAGATTTTGGCACAGCTTTTTTGCTATCTGTTCACTTTCCTTACTTTGCAAACATTTTCACCCTAATCACAGATTATAAACTGAAAATTGTGGAATAGTGGAATTGTGGAATATGACCACGTTTTAGAAGTACCCAGGAACCATTAGTGGTACTTCAGGGACTGTTATCGCAGTCAGATGTGAGTCTCATTTCCCAGCTAATGTTGATAACTGAAGCGGATTTTGCAGCATATGCCCAGGGCTATGAAGGATGTACTCACTAAAGCTTAATCAGTGCTTTAGCATCTGTTTTTGTGACTATTTGATTATGACGGTGTGTGCGTGGAGGGGGTGATTGTGTCCTCCCTTCCCACATCTTTGTTAAAATTTAATTGCTTTTATAGTGTTTGGCAAAACAGCCTATTCTGATTTAGACTAATTTGTATTCCTTAGGCTTTTCTAATATTTTGTCCATGGGCATTTCTATGCATGGAAGGAGAAAATATTAAAATAATTTCTCTATAATTCAATTGCATCCAAATCTTACTAATTAATAAAAAAAGTTTCCTTGTGCCCAGCTGTGTGTTCTGCACTTTTGGTGAGCGCTTTGCTGGAAACCTGAGGAAGTGCATTGTCCTCTTCAAAAACATTTGAAAGAGTATTTTTTACCCCTTAGCTGTAAAAGGCTGATGGGATAGTGGCGTCATCGTATCGAACAGGCGGCCTTCATCATGGACACCTAAGTTTGTGAATGTGATAACTCGAGAACGAAGTAACGTAGGAGTTTGAAACTAATAGTATAGGTGTATCTCCTATGTCCCAGACTAGTTCTGATCTCACTGACCTTGACCATGACTCAGAGGTAGGGATGGGTATGTTTCAATTCCTTGGAATTGTTTGCCATTTTTGCAAACGATTCCCTTATCGATTCCAGTCGCCCCGAATGACGTCACCACTTTGCGGAGCGTCATTTACCTGGCAGGAAACACAGCGCCTTAGCGGCTCAAACGCTCAAAAGTTTGATTATATTTTACGAGAACGGATGACAACAGGGCAACTTGCAATACTTGAAAAGTAGATATTTCATTTAAGGGAGGAAACACTACGAATACGCAAAAGCATTTGCTCACAAAACACACGATGACCTTAAATGAATGTCGTGTTTTTAATTCCGCTCCGGACTCGTGAATCTCAGCAGCGGCGGTAACGTTTGCACGTCTTCTCCCGTTAATGCGGCAGGTAAATAATCAACTAACAGTGCATATTATGTTAGCACGATCTGCCTTATTACAAAACCTGCCATTACTGTGCGCTGCATTTAGGTGACCATGATGAGAGAGACAAACAGAGTCTGGCTGGCTCAGATGCTGGCAGTTCTTGCTGCAGTCTACCGTTAGTGTCTCCTTTCAGGTCAGGATAGACGAATGTCACCCAGCAGTGACTAAGTTTGTGGTAAAGGCTTGCACCCATTTGCCACAGCAGATGCCCCCGATTATCGGTAACTGAATGTGTTTAATTGTAGGCAGGGACTGGATATTCTTGTGTAATTGCTACTGAATAATTTATGTTATACTTTGTTATTGCTACAGAAGAATATTTATTTTATTATTTTACATTTACATTTTTTTTTTCCTGGGGACCCTGTGACACCCCATTGAAGAGCCGTAGGCTGTGGATCTCTTAAGATCTCACTGTTGGGTTTGTAAGGCCATGTTACTCCTAAATTTCTATCTTCTTCAAAGAGAAGATATAAAACAAAGTTCTAAGCTAATTGAACTTAGTGTTCTCCTTTTTAAAAAAAAAATCGATAAGAGAGTCGATAAAGAATCGAATCGTTAAACAGAATCGAAAATAGAATCTGAATCGTGAAAATCTTATCAATACCCATCCCTACTCAGAGGTCAACTTTTCTGAAAATCTTTGGAACAGGATAAGTCCAGAAGGAAATCACCTAGGATTTTCAAATTCATACCATAGGTCTACCTGCTAGAAGGCTGAGGGTTACCACTGGTTACTATCAACTGCAGACATTTTTTTGTTGTTCATTTGGAACCTGAGTGTTTATTTCCAGACCATCATAATTGTGCTTTCAGGATTGCACTTTTCATATCTCACTGTAGGACCAGTCACAACATAGAACCCAGGAGAGAACAACAAAGGTAGAGAATAGCATTTATCGGGCTGTTGTGTTGATGTAAAAAGAAGCCGATATGTTGAAGCTGACACACTAAATCCTCCATCCTTTTGTTCCTGCCGTATTTGTGTCACACCGAAATTGTCTGGGGATGCTGTGTGGAGATGGAAGTGAATTTACTTCCAATAACCAGAAAGATGCAGTGTTATTTTTGTCAGGCTGTTTGTATTCATACATGGGCACTGGGGGTGGCCTGAGTTCATTTGCAATCGTGAGGGATGTGAATGATGAAAGTCTTATCAAGTCCAGGCCTTGGTACTCTGGGCTGCCCAGAATAAGAATGACATTCTTTGTTTATTTTTTCTTTTAATATTAATTTGTGTGTTTTCCTCTTATGTTGATAGCTACACAAAACTCTTCTTCAAAGGGTATTACCAGAATATGTACACATCTTATCAGCTTGACATGGCAGGAGTGCTTGTGGTGGTTTCATTATGGAGGGACAGGGACTGGAGAGATGTCACAAGCATTTATCTACCTCTTATTTTGCCTTTGGCATTAAAGACAATGCAGCATGTGTAACTGTGCTTGCAGGTAAGATTAAGTATTTTTGAGTGTACTCATATGGTGTCACTGAAGTTTGATAATGGGGGTGACAGTATTTTCACAGGCATAGAAAAAAGAACAGTCTACTCTTTGTTTATATTAGAACTAGACTGTTTAGAAGAAATAGTTTTTCATCAATTGATTTTATTTTCCCTGGACTGCCTCAAAGACATTCTGGCAAACCATCAGGCGACTCAGGAGAGGAAAGCATTGCTCTACCTGCACTGTGTATAGTGCAGATGGAGCGCTGCTGACTTCAACTGAGGACATTGTCAGGTGGTGAAAAGAGTACTTCGAGGATCTCCTTAATCCTACTGACATGTCTTCCGTAGAAGAGTCTGAGGTAGAGGGGGGTGACTTGTCTATCTCCGGGAGTGAGGTCACTGAAGCAGTTTAACAGCTCCTTAGTGGCAGATCTCCTGGGTTGGATGAGGTTCGTGCCTGTACAATGTTGTGTGAAGATCAGGGCCGGTAGCTCTAGATTGACAGACCGAGATGGTGGGTCCCATCTTCAAGAAAAGGTTCGGAGGGTGTGCTTCAAGTATAGGGGGATCACACTCCTCCGCCCCCCTGGGAAAGTCTATGCCAGGGTGGTGGAAAGGAGTCCATCCGTCAGTAGTACCTCTGATACAGGAGGAACAATGTGGTTTTCGTCCTGGTCGTGGAACACTGGACCATCTTTACCCACTCGAGGATCCTCGAGGGGGCAAGGGAATTTGCCCAACCAGTCTACATGTCTTTTGTGGACTTGGTGAAGGGATTCGTTGCATCCGTTGCTATAGGCCATTCAGTCCTTATAAAGCCTTTGCAAGAGCTTGGTCCCTATAGCCAGCAATAAAGCGGACTAGTTTTTGGTGGGTGTTGGACTCTGCCAGGGCTGCCCTTTGTCGCCGATTCTGTCCATAATTTTGATGGACAGAATTTCTAGGTGTAGCCAAGTGGCAGAAGGCTTCCATTTGGGTGGTCTCAGAATTTTATCTCTGCTTTTTGCAGATGATGTGCTTCTGTTAGCTTCATCAGGTGACTGCCTCCAGCTCCCAATGGAGTGTTTCGCAGCTGAGTGTGAATGACAATCAGCACCTCCAAATCAGAGGCCATGGTCCTCAGCTGGAAAAGGGTGGAGTCCTGACTCTGGGTCAGGGACGAGTTCCTGCCCCAAGTGAAGGAGTTTAAGTATCTTGGGGTCTTGTTTACGAGTGAGGGGAGAAGGGAGCGTAGATAGGCAGATGGATTGGTGCTGTTATGATTGTTATGTTTGATTGCCTGCTAGGTGGCGCCTCCACGGCATAGTGAGATAATTACACCTCTGGACTGACTAATATAGGTTTGCTTGTTGGCACACACCTCCCAAGAAGTTTGTACTTTTTGATGTCTGAAATGAGTCTGTTACTAATTAGCATTGATTAGCAAATATCTGTATATCTGCATTTCACTTGTACAGTTTGGTTGTTGAGCTTTATCAACCATCTAGTTAGGGTAGAATACTCAGTCATCTTCATCACTTCTGGTTCCAAAAAAATAAATTAAAAAAATGGCAGCAACAAAATTTGGAGCACAAAATGAATAAGTGATGTCATGGTGTCTGTGTCCTTCTTTCATATTGTAAACGTTCTGATGACAGACCCATGCATATGTTTATTTAAATGATAATGATTTCTTTTTGGCAACTAAAATATGCGTGCTGCTGATCACGGCTTGGTGATCCTGTCTGCTTGGAGGTCATATCTACTGGTAGAACCTTGTACAGTCCCACTTCAAAGACAGTTTAGTAAAACAGTTAATATTAAAAAAAAAACTGTTAAGAAATATATGAAATAATTTTTCTAAGTTTCCTGAAAAATTTCCTGCCCTGTGTTGTGTGCATTTCAAATTTGTCTGTGTGGGTATTTTGGTCCTTCCAGTATCATGTAGCTCACTCAATTAAGATTTTAGGTAAGCATAACTGATCTATTGTATACACTTGAGGTACTATCTTATCAGAAAGTACACATTTAAGAAGAGGAATGAAATGCTAGTAATAACCAGCTAAAATAATATAAAAAGCCCCGACTCTGATCAAACAGAATGCCAAATAATAGTCATTTCTTGTCAATCAATGCCTACAATGCACAACTCTGTTTTTTACCCTCTTGGGGACGATTTGTGGTGAAACAACCTGGTTTTCCCCTCAAAGTTACTCTGTTTGGTGGATTGTAAAATAACAGACAAATGCTTAATGTAACATTCACGTCTCTTCTGAAAACTTGTTTTTCCTCTCAGAGCCCTTCATTTCAAGGTTACATATCAAACCAGATTAACCTTGTTGCCACATTTTTAGTACACCCCACTAGTTTCCCTGTCATATGAACTGAAATAGCTTTTAAACTGCGCCTGGGGTATTCACGCTAAGCTCACTCATAAAAGCCCCTTTCCATGTTTGTTCCAGTCTTGGCCTTTAGAGACCTGCTGGTAGAATCTCAGCTCAAAGCAGTTATATTAGATGCTGATCGGTTCTCACTGGAGGTTTGCTGTGAGAGCTCTGCCACCAGCCAGAGCCCACCAGTAGTTTAAATCAACCTATTTTTGGCAACTTGTAACTGTTTTCAGTTACGCAGTGTGAGTTGAGGCATATTTTGGAGAAACATGTATGAGATATTTAAGTACATACTATAGCCAACCTTAATTTTGTGTCTTGTTTCATGTATTGCATCAATTGTTTGAACATAGTTGTTTACTTAGTAGTTTTATTTTTGCAGTCACAACAAAATAAACTTGCTAAAGAGTTATGTTTAGTTTGGCATGTGCTCAGGCTATTCTATTTACCCTATATTTGTTTGTGTACAGAAACGTCTATGCAGTAATTGTCTTGTTGGCACAAATTATAATTTGCAGCTGGAGCAGGTATTGTGAAAGCGGAGGTATTGCTTTCTTTTGAATTTGATTCAGTAATGTTTAATAAAATCATTGGTGTCACTGACAGCACAGAGATGGATTAGCCACCCACATGTTTTCCTTTCCTTTCAGGTTACCTTGATGGGAATAAAATGATTTAGACACAACAAAAGAATTTCTGTCCAAGTTAAATCTATTTGAATACATTTATTTTTGAAATATTGATTTTGCTCGCTTTTAGGCTATGAAAATAATGGCTTCCATCAAATGAACTCTTTTGTGTCCTTTACTAAATAACTGCATAATGGAATTTGAAGGAGAGGAAAAGTTCCAGCATTTTTGGTCATTTGGTGAAGTATCTGGGAAACCAGCAACACAATATCTGTTTTTTACTGGGTTAGAGGTAATTAACTATAGAGTTACTGCACATTTACTAAAATATATATTTTTAACTTAAAAAAGAATATGCATAAAAACTGTCACATGTCAAAATATGTAAATCCAGTCTCTAAGTAAGCTTGGACATTCACACCCATTTATCCATTCTCTGCGGACCTGCCATGCTCGCAATGTTCAATGAACTGACGTCTCCTTGCTCATTCACTATTAAGAAATCTGTTGCCTTGACTTTTCTTTTCTTTCTTTTTTATGACTTGGGCTGACCAAACGAATGCATTTCTTTCCTCTTAATGCTCTCCTCCAGTACCAATTCTACACAGAATGACATATTAAAATAGTTATTTTGACTATTTAGACATTCCTCTGTTTGCTCCTTCCTTATAATTTGCACTAACCTGTGTCTCCTTTGTGTTATATTCAATAATTGTCTACTCATTATCAATTCTCATTACATGTGTTTGGCATAGTATAGCCTTATACTGTGTTTGGCTGATGCAGTGACTAAATTGCTCCTGGAATACATAATGTACCTGAGAAGATGACAGATGGCAGAATATATTATCGTCATTACTTTATTATGTCTGACAGTTGGCTGGAGAAAACATGTTGCATGCATTAGCATAAATATCATCTTTACAAACAGGCACGCTCATAGTGGGCCCGCTATCATTGTTTATCACAGATTCTACTATAATCTTCTTGCAGACAAACTTTGACAAGTAAACACATCAGGTTTAGGTGTTTTGATGTAATCAAAAGAAAGGTAGGATTTTGTTTAAAAGGACAAGGAATCACAGCCTCCTAAGCAACGCTATATTTAAGTATGTGTACTAGGAAATAATGCACAGGAAAACTGTAACAATACTGTGTTACAGTTTATAACCGTAAAAGGCTGATGGGGTATTGTCGTCAATTGCCGGGCGAGCAGCATGGAAACCAAAATTTGTGAATGCGAGAACTTGAAAACAAGGCGACGTAGGATTTTGAAATTGATACATTGGTGTGAGTACTAGGAGGCAGAGGGGATAGCACTGGTGGTTTATTATTTTGATTTGAAGTTGCTAGTATAAATTAATTGTCTTTATTTTTGTACAAGACTTCTGTTTGAACAGTTTGTCTTTACCTTATATAACTTGATATCCTTGAAATTGTTTTCATCAGTCTTAAATTAAACTAAATGCACTTAATTTAACAGAAAAGAAAAGCTATTGATAACTAAGGAGTTTATTGTCTCATCTTGTAAACTACGCCTTAGACGATTCATCAAGTAACTCAAATAACTTTATCGCAAAGAAGCAGATTTTTTTGCTTCAACCCTTCATTTACTGTAAGGGTTTGCGACTAAAACAGACCCGTAAGAGAAATTTAATGAGGGGGTGTGTGTGAGTGATATGGAACCAGTGTCTGTCTAAAAAGAGGGTGAACAGCAAAGATGCAGAGCCATTTCCAAACTGGTTAGCTCAGGTGTAGTGAAACAAAGTGTGTTTGTAGTATTTAAAACAGCAGTGCCTGCTACTGTAACCATCATTACAAACTTTACTGGGAAAAAGCTAGCGGGAGTCCTTACTCAAACCACCTATTCAGCAAGCTTCAACATTAAGAAAAGCGAACTTAATGTTGAATGGAAGCAGCTACATTTTGTTTTAATCAGCAAAAATCTACAATAAAGCTACAGAAATCAAAATAAAATGAACTGTTAATACACTGCTTGAATTGGGTAGCTCGCTGAAAGCTGACTGCAGCAATCCCACTTGTTGTTCCAGTGATACTTGCAGCAAGCAGATTTGAGTCTAAAGTGGGGGCATGGGCTACAGCACATTTATTTATAGAAATTTAAATTATTCTAAAATAATAAATTAGATTAATTGTATTATTATAAAGTTGTTTTTTAATTTAATTTTTATAATTATGATTTTTTTTTACTATTATACCTGAGATGGCTGAATGCTTTGCTTCTTTGCTATTGCCAGATGTTACTTTACAGAGAAACATAGTTACTTAAACATGCACACAGATACACAAAAATTCTGTTAGCACCAAATCACAAAAATGGTCACCTCAGAGTGCTTTATATTGCTTTATACTGTAAGACCCCACAATATAGAGAAAACCACAGCAAATATTGTGCTATTGTAGGGTCTTTGCCAGTCACACCTTGAGGCATCTGTTATTTGGTGCTATATAAATAAAACTGAACTGAATTAAGAGTCTCACTCAGCAGTATCACCTCAGATTATTTAGAAACAAAAACCATATTCTCGCAGTGTCTTTGATCCCTCTGTTTGTTATGCAATGCTCCAAAAATTACCTGTTGTCCAATTTGTAAAGTGCAACATTTACATTTCTGTTTTAGAGCTGAGCTCTGAGAACCTGCGTACCTGCTTCCACATTGTTAATGGCTACATATATTTGTCAGCTACAGAGTTTCTGCAGGTGAGACACAACAAAAGAACACTTGGACTTCACATAACTCTTATATTGTCATAATACATGTTGGCATGCTGATCTGCATAAGTTTTTACAGAACTGAACCATCTACCCCGATTATTCCCTCCCCAGAACTACGCAGAATCCTTGTGTCGATCGTTTTGTGACCTGCTGAAAGACATCACAAATGAAGGGCGGGTGCAGGTGCTCAAGGTACTCCCATTCCTCCCCTCTCACAAAAAGTCAAGTCACGTAGATGTTGTTTTTCCAAAATCACAGCTGATTGTGTCTCGTTCTCTTTTATTGTCTGGATTTATTTTTCATTGCTTTTGAGTTCAGCCACTGTGAGAGGTTGTTGTGCCTGTGTGGCCACTGAAGAGCAGGTGCGCTGAAAGCACCATTATATCCAGTAAAAGGAGACACATAAACATTTACTCACACAAACTGCGCAAGCACTGCTGCTTATTAACTGACACCCCATTATAATGCAAGAGGAGCTATGACTTCTCATTACTAATAAAAGAATTTGAGAAATGGCACATAAGGAATATCAAACGGCTCACTCTAGACCCTCTTACCTGCAGCATCACCGTCTTTGATTATGAATACAAGAAGCAGCATTTAGTTTTCTTGGGAAAGTAATACAAAATGTAAAAACGCTGCGTCTTTCGCGTACTGTACCATCTATAAAAAGAGGGATTTTCCCATAACGACAGAAGTTTCTTTACATTTTTATGTGGCTGACCCTTTGTGCTCCTTTTCTGGCTTCCTCCTGAGATTTTCCTGTCAGTTTCTCTCTGCTCCTTTTGCTTACTCCACCCTCTGAGGGTCGCCCTTCATCCTTCCTCGCCCTGTGTCCCTGCAGGTGGTAGAGATAGCTTTAAAGGTTAGCCCCATGCTGGGAGCCCACATGTTTCAGCCCCTGCTGCCAGCTGTCTTCAGAGGTATTGTGGATGGTGAGGTGAGTTTTACCTTTGCATCTTGCTCGAATCTACGCTGGAACTGTGTAAAAGGAGGAACCTGTAAAAATATGTTTTTCATTATTCACCACATATTTAACCTTAAATTTGTCTTTTAAGGTTTCAGTTCTTTCTTAAGTGTTAATAGTCCCGGCCCTTCTTCTAATTTGTCCTTTACTGTCACTTGAAATGAATTCTTCAAAGACTGTATAGTGGCAATTACTGATAAGTCAGCTCAGTTAAAGGTTACACATTCACAGGATTCTGCTGTGTCAGTGGGTCCATCTTTTCCCTCTTATCAAGCTTAATGACTCGTGTTTTATGTAAAACCATTTATGCGTGGTTATTTTTCATCATCTGTATGCATGATTGCGTGTCTATGATCTACAGAGATATCCCGTGGTGATGTCCACCTACCTGGGCATCATGGGTCGTGTCCTGCTCCAGAACTTCAGTTTTTTCTCGTCTTTGCTAAGTCAAATGGCTTCTGAGTGTAACCAGGAGGTGAGGTTTGATGTCTGCCCTTCATTTCTCTCTCCTCAGCACAGACTCGATGAATGTCTGTGGGAGACATAAATGCAAAGTGCCTGTTAAAAGGGAATCAGTGTGAACGAGGCTGAAAGTAATGAGCCAAGGAATTGCAAATGGTAACATTTTCAAGCCCTAAAATGTTGTCCTCCTCTACTGTGAAACTCTGAGCAAAGAAATTAATTGTGCCTAGTTCTGAGATTGCAGCCTTAATCTAAATAAATGCAAAGATGTTCCTCTCTAAGTTGTCTCTCATCATACCATGCTCGTTTTTTCTCACCACAGAGGACAAGACAGGAAGTTTAATCAGAAATATAGCGAAGGTTGAGACGCATCTCCGTACAAATTGCTGCTGCTCTTTTTTTTTTTTTTTTTAATAACCCTTTTTTCTGTCCTCCTTATTTCTCTTCCTCCTTTTCTCCGCTCATCAGATGGACCAGTTGTTGGGCAATGTTATAGAGATGTGGGTTGACCGAATGGACAACATCACTCAGCCTGAGAGGAGGAAGCTGTCGTCGTTGGCTCTGCTTTCCCTCCTGCCTTCTGACAACAGGTGAGAATCATTTTTGAATTCTTTTCTGTGTTGATTTTGCTTTAAGCTCATGAAAAGTGGGTTGAACTGCATAGCTGACTTTAGGGCACAACAGGGGGAAAGTAATGATGTTCTTGGAAAATTATTTAGTAGACTCTTGTTCATCATTACGGATATAGGTGGTGAAATTATCCTGTATATATTTCTCCTTACAGCCATAAAATGCAGAACAGCACAACAGCTTAACGGGCGCCTGCTTTAACACTCTGGGTGCCAATTATATGTCAGCCGAGCACCACAAATGCGGATACTGATATACACACCTTATACAGGCCAATGCAGACAGCTGGGTTTTCAGACTTGCATATGGGGGCGAGAATATATTGTCAGAAATGAAACGACTTTCCATCTCTTTTTAAGACTTAATGTCACAAGCTATAGTAAGCGATGTTACTTAAATCTGTAATTCATCATCCTTTAGCCAAAGCATGAAACACATTTGTTTATGTCTCTCTTCTTCTGGTGGATTATTGTCCCGACCGTAAACACTTTCTGGGCAACACCTCTCGCTATGATAAATGAAGAGATAAATATGTGGATACGTGCTTACAGACACAGAGTACCAGCCCTCTTACATTGAACTTGAACATTTTCTGTGCCGTACTGACAGAAGGATGATGGTAATGATACATGTTTATATGTGCAAGCCGTCTTTTTTTTAAAAATTGTTTTTGTTTTTTTCTATTAAGCTGTCACCTTAATTCCCCCCCCCCCCCCGATGTAACGTTGAGCATTTTCATATGAAAGCCTGTAGAGATTTACTTGCTTTTGGAGCAGGCCTCAATAGGCCATTCTTTGGATAGAAATTTGCCTCAAAGATGTTGCAAATGCGTACGATAAGATCCACAAGCATAAACTAAGATTTACTGTTGTGTTCAATGATTTGTATGTAACTTACGAGGACTCACAAGCATGCGGTTCAATCCAAGCACAAATATGAAGCAATCTGACCACACGTAAAACTGTTTTGCAAATACGTACATCATAAAGCTGAATAAATGCTAATCATTTACTCACAACTCATTAAGTTTAGCTCACAAATCTTGGTTTACACTCGTGGATCATATCGGATGCTTTTGCAGCATTTTGCAGTCAAATTTCTCTCCATACCATTCAGGGTACTACAGTTTTTGGTACTTAGGCTTTGTAGCTTTACTCATTGGTTCCAAAATGGAATTTATGGTGAAGTTCCTTTAAAAAAAATTAAAAAAAAATAAAAAATTAGCCAATTTTGCAGCTTTTCCCCTAACTTTAAGTGACTTTTTATGCCAGATAGGCTAGTCCCAGTGTTTCAGAAACTGCTGATCTACTAGGATTTTCCCACATAACCATGTGTGGGTTTTTCAGAGAATAAGAGAAAATATCAAGTGACAAATGCCTTGTTGATGCAAGAGGTCAGAAGAGAATGGCCAAACTGCTTCGAGTTGATAGGAAGGCAACAATGACTCAAGCAACCACTTATTACAGGCAAGAGCAGCAGAAGACCACAAAAGACACTGCTCCTATCAGTTTGGAACGGGAAACTGAGAATACAGATTGCAGTTCATCAAATTTTGAGACCGGAGGAAAGTTGCCTGGTCTGATGAGTCTTAATTTCTACTGTAACATTCAGATGGGACGGTCAGAATTTTAAAAACCTGGTTCTGGCCTGCCATGGATCAACAGTTGAAGATGCTAGCGGTAATATAATGGTTTGGGGGATGTTTTCTTGGGAAACTCAAAGATCTCAATGGGAAGCGGTGAAACAGGACATTTGCATCATGGATAGTCAGCCAACAAGTCTGTAGCGACTCTCTGATGCTGTCATCTCTCTATGGCCCAAAATCTCTGAGGAATGTTTATAGCACCTTAGTTAATCTATGCTACAAAGAATTTAAGCAGTTCTGAGAAGGCAAGAGGTGTTGAACCCAGCACTAGCAAAGGATACCTAATAACGTGGCTGGTGTTATATATGTAATATGTTATATATGATTTACAAGAAAGAAATCACTAGGGGAAAGAAAAGTGAATGGGATTTACTGTGACAGAGTAGTGACTACTTCTCAAAGATCTCTGCGAACTAGTTTGTAAATAGTTTGTTTTGGCATGCAAGCCATCATGTAATCACTGTGAAGTTTTTCACTTAAGGGTGATTTAAATGACAGGCACTGAGCAGCACTACTAATCAGCTATTAGTTTTTCACTTGGGAGTTGTTTTTGGTTGATAGAATTAGAATTGACAGACATGTTAAAATGATCTTAAAGGCAAAGCCTATTTCCAGTTGTTGCCATGGCCACCAATTTAAGACTGTTATTCATAACCAGGGGCACATATGTTTAGTGATTTTATTTTACCCTCCCAGGATATTGGTAGGTATATTTTACCAAAAGGATCAACTGTAGAGCCACTGCTAGATATGATTTTGTGTGTGTGCGAGAGTTGCCTAAACCATCAGGCCAGTAATCTGTATTTCCTAATTAATATTATGGTGACTAGGTAATTGAGCACATTTCAGATTATTTAGCACTGATATCAATATTTAGTCTGATTTGGTACCATGTGTATGTGTAAAATTGCCACACTTACAAAATAAGGGACACATCTGTGTATACTTACTTCTTTCATTCTGATTTTCCAGGTTATGGCTTGTCCTAATGCTTAGTGAACTTTATGTAGCATTGCCTTGGGTCTACCTGGCTGAGAATATGAACTGACAGAAGAAGGAACAGTTGATGTATCAGTGCCTATACTCACTCACACTAACACTTCCTTCCCCGTTTTCTCATTCTTGTTGATGTAGGGGAGAAAAACCCCCCAAGTATATTCTTTCCACTACCACTAACCACTGAGACTCACTCAAATAGTTCACCAGTGACTGTGGCAAGTCTCCAAGCTTGTGTGGTTGGGTTTCATAAACTATATTATTTTTAAAGGTTGTTGATGTCAGTTATATTTATATAGCCCAAAGTGCCAGTCACTTATCTCAGGGCACTTTAGATAGAAGGGTCAAGACCTAACAGTATTACAGAGATAAACAAGACGATACACTTTAAGTAAAGACTTTCTAAAAGTCGGGAGTAATCATTCCCTTTTAACAGAAGTAAAGCTCCAAGAGAACCAGGCTCTGGGAGGACTCTCATTTGTTACAACCGACTGGGGTGATTTTAAAGTGAAAAGTGTAGAAATAGGAGAAACAATACGACAGGCTGTTGACAGGTTGGCCGGGCTGGTAAGTGAGGACTGGGAAAATACACCTCTGCAGCCAGATATATCTGCAGAATGGCAGGCAACAAATGACAACAGAGTGAAAAAAACACAAACTGAAAGAGAAGACACAGTTAATGAGTGTTAAATCGATAATGGCTTATGAGTGCATTAAGAGTGAAGTGAGTCAGGAAGAGGCTGTTTCAGCAAACCATGCTAAATTATATGAGACTTGAGAGTTTAGGCCTAATCTTACAGTGTCTTGGGTACATGGTAGTGAATTGTTATTTTGGAAACTAAGGAACTACAAGCAAGTGTGAACTCATGAGATATAAAATTTTCTGTTGGAGTCATGTAGTAGTTGTGTGATTGGTCTCTAAATGCTTTATATGTAAAGGGGTTTTAAACTCTGGAGTTTAATTGCTAGTTTTAGGAACGGAGTAGTTCAACTAGAGGCTCTTCAAATGGCTGTTATGATACAATATATCTTTTTTAATGTAGAAATACAGACATAGTGATATGAGCATGAGTAATGAAGCTTTGTTCTCTGTTATCAGCGTGATTCAGGACAAGTTCTGTGGCATCGTCAACATTTGTGTTGAGGCATTACATGATGTAATGACAGAAGATCCTGAAACGGGCACTTTCAAAGAGTAAGTATTCATATTTTTTTCCCCTGACAAATGAAGAGCAGAAAAAAACTGTGCTTATAAACGTGGAAATTATACAGTCCAAACCTTCCCATCATTTTTTTCACAAATGAATGGAGTTTGTAATTTTGACAAAACTCATGCATAATGAATGAAGACGCCCAAAAGTGCTTGAAGCACTACAAATGCAGATGCGATGCTGAAGTTGGAATTTATCAAATGCAAACCTCAGAAGAAATATTTTGAGATAAAAATTAATTTCATGGGGGCAGCGGCTCACTACAGGGAAAACAAGGAAAGCAAATGAGAGATTGACTTGGTTGTATTTGAACCTTGATAAAGCCTCACAGTAATGCCCGTGTCTGAGTTACCATCACTTTCTCACTGTGGGAAAAGTTACTGAGTACAGCGCTCCTTACACTTTGAACCTCCTCTACATATTTCAATATTTTTGGTCTCTTTCTCAGCAGTTTCTTAGCAGATGTTCACCAAACATAGACACCTATTCACTGCTGTGAAAGATGCTCAGCACCATACTAAGATCTAATGGTGTGAAATGAACTGAAAAGCTGGGAGCAAAGTCTACTGTATGCGTTTGTTTGCCAGTGATATGTTGAATCGTTTTGGGTCCCTGTTGGGTGTGACACGAGCAGTAATATATTTGTAGATGAACATATTCCTCTGAGCGTTGTTTGCTGTTTATAAATGCAGTCAGCTGAGACAGAAAACAGTGAGTAATACAATCATTCCCCTTTTATTTTGGAATTACGTAAACTTTTAAACGAACAGACCTGTGTTTTCGTGAGTGGTTTAGAATTGTTCTTGCATAGTGTGAAATGAGAAGTCCTTACGGCCATGAATGAATTTCAGTAAAATAACATAGTCAATTTGGCATGCTACAGTTTTTCAGTGTTAACAGTACAAGATGTTGACTGTAGCTTCTTTAATGACGTGCCCAGAAGAGTTACCATTTACTAGTCTGCATTTTTGTCTACCCAGAATTGTGAGTTAATTCATTTTTGTCACTTTGAATGTCATTGGTTTAGGTGGAATAGAGTTAAAATTTCTGATCACGAGTTATCAGTAGCTACGCACCACAATCACAGTGGGACATTCAGGACCCCCCCCCACCTTATCTCTACTCACAATAAGGCTTAAGTAAGGACAAAGGAAATAAAAGACCATACACAGACTGTATACTGTGCACAAAGGTTTTACTTGTAATTCTCTCTGCATGCAGATGAACCAATATGAATAGCATTCAGGAAAAAAGGGGTGCCAGAGGGTTCAGCATTTGGAGTGCCTGTGTATGCATGCTGCCTGTTCTGAAATTGTCTCCTACTGTGTAGGTTTATTTGCAGTTATTAATATTGAGTTGAATATTATTGTGTTTGCAGCTGCATGCTGATGAGCCATTTTGAAGAGCCCAAGCTGAGTGATGATGAGGAGCCACCAACTGAGCAGGACAAGAGGAAGAAACTGGTGAGTGAAATGTGTAATTCATACACGGTACAGATCTAATTTTGAAATCTTTAAATCAGTTTTTCTCTTGTTTCATTTCCATTACTGGATAATAGACAAATAACTTTAATAATGAATTTATTTCTTATTGTTTTGAGTTTAATTGTCTGTTTATCAGAGTGTCTTTCTGTGTCCCGTGAATTAAAAAAAAAAACCCATCTGTTCTTGTGATAGTTTATGCCACTCTGGAACTCATAGAGTAGATGCAGAGAAGAGCATAAAGGGTTCATTCCAGGCAGCGAAAAGGAAAACGGTCACTTTATGTAGTATGTTGTCAGACAGCAGTTCAAAGCAAGCTCAAAGCCTCCTGCAAGTCTTTAGATAAGCATGAATGTCAGTGAGTACCCATATGTGGCCCCTAGGTGGGAGATGTACACCAATTAAGTGGTGCATGTATGTATGAGCATGCATCCTCTGAGGATGCTTCCTGTACCCCTTTACACTGTGAAAGTTCACGAATCGCTTCACTCATTCACACTATTGTTTAGCTATATTGTTGGTATCAGTGGTCTTCTCTAAATGTGTGCTTAGGCAAAATTACATTTTTTTTTGTACAAATGGGATTTTATTTGTGTTTGAGTAAATATAGCTATATTTATATTCTTGTTTTACTTTTCTTTGCATGTGTGTGCGTGCTATTTGCTTGGCAGCATCCCAGTGCACTTATCACCTCAGCCCAGACCCTGACTTTTTGCTCCAGGGAAGAGAGGAGAGAAGACTTAAAGTCGCACCTCTCTCTGCTTTTTAATGTTTGTGAGTGTGTGTGCTTGGAGACGTGCATGAATACATGTGTGCAAGCAATCAGAGTGCCTGCATGATGGACTTTTCTATGTGAGGCATAAGTTGATGAGAAAGGAGACTAGTGACACTTTTTAGCAACTGTGTCTGCATCTGTATGAAACAAAAATGTGCATAAATGTCTATATTTTTCTGCTGGTCTCAAAGATCTTGTGAGACACAGGTATCATTATTATTATTATTTTATTTTTATTTTTATTTTTACATTGTTTTCTCTCTCATGTTCTTTCTCATCAGTTGACATTGAAAATCAGTGATCAGCTAATGTGAAAAACCATAATTTTTTTTGCTGAAATTTAAAATCGTTATCTCCATGTGGCTTGATTATGTTTCAGGTCCACTTCTGAGTGAATTTATTTTTTCCAGCTTTCATCAGAAGCTGCTTCATATGTCTGCCATCTGCATCACTGGGTAGCATAGGGGTTTGTTTGGGTCAGTGCTGCATAAACAGTGCCGTGCAGGTATGGGTAGAAGCCCTGGATACTGGCACTTAAGACATGAAATGTCACATCTCTAGAGATGAAGAAGCTTGAGGTAGTGGAGGAGGTGAAGCAGGCCCAAATAGATCTGAACACACCTCCATGCATGTTTTATTGGAACTGAAGTCCGATAGAGAGGTGGAATCTCTCCTCCTGCCACCCTGTGCAGGCGTGTGGATAGTCATGTTTTCCTAAATTTAGCCCTTAATTTAGAATTTTCCCTTTTGAATAAAATGTTTTTTTTTAATAAAGTACATTAAAAGAAATTGATTGAGACCATTTTGCATAGAAAACCTTCGCAGATAAATTTGCTTTCCAATACCATATACTGAGTGTTGATTTATCACAGTGGCTGTCAGTTAATTACAGGAAAATATATAATGCAGAATGAGTTCTGTTTTGTTAAACCACTGACACATTTTCTAGTGTTTCTTGCAGTATAGTGAAAAAGTCTTGAAACATCCCTTATTTCTCTATTCTGTTAAGAAAAACGAAAAGTTCTGCACCTGTTTAAACATGTGGAGCTATGCAGGACATGGAAATGGAGTTTATAAGGGAAAAGCAGACTTCTATTGTAGCAATTCTAACGCGCTTAAAAGTTGATATTTGGTATGAACACATTTATTCAACACAGCCTGAACTCTCCTGTTTTGCTAGATTTTTCATTCTGTATATTATCTGGTTTCTTCTTCAGATACTGATAAAAACTTCAGATAAAAACTATAGTTTTTTAGGTCTGCCACTTCATCTTTTATTCTCCACTTGTCCAGTTTCCTTAATTTTCCTA
Source organism: Astatotilapia calliptera (assembly GCF_964374335.1). Lineage (NCBI taxonomy): Eukaryota > Metazoa > Chordata > Actinopteri > Cichliformes > Cichlidae > Astatotilapia > Astatotilapia calliptera. Next base: position 26,053,534 of record NC_137433.1, read on the forward strand.
GATGCAAACTGCACACCATGCTAAAATAGAAGTTTTCAGCCAACAGTTCTTTGAGAATTACTCTGTTGGTGAAAAAAAATTATTTGATGACTGTCAAATTCATATGTTTAGCATTTTTATAGATTAATCTAAAGAAATGGGAACAAACGTGGTTTTTGAGGCTAGTGATACAATCTAAAATTGTTTAGAGACAACGCTGGTTCATCCAATTGTTAGGCGCCTTTTTGTGCTTGAATAATTCAAAAACAGTGTTGAGTAGGGGTTATTGGGATCACCTGAGTGATCACAGTAACAAATAAAGAAAAAAATATTTCTATAAAAATGGTAAGGTACAAGACTGGATTGGAAATGAGTGAAAAAGAAGTCAGTCTCTCTTTGGAAACACTACAAAGAGATGAGAGTTGGCTTAGGATTAGTCCTGTTTACCAGGAAGGAAGATTAAGTAATTCTTCAAGCAGATATAGACAAGTATTTTCTTTAAACAAAATAATTACTTTAGTTTCTTTCTTAGTTTTCTTTTTTCTTTTCCTTGGACTTTTGAGCTTATGTTTGAGTCATTACCTTTTTATGTGGATGAAAAGAACTCTGTTTATTTTCTTAATTTTCAAAGTGCCTGAAAAAGAGACTTTGAGCAATGTAGTCAAGCTTTGTACTTCTCTAAAGTAGTCACCGCACAGGGGCAGAGTGCGAATAAAAATTGGACTTCTGACTTGGACTATCACACCTAAATTGATCTCACATGGAGAGTGAGATTAGAATTCAAACTGGATAGTATAGAAGTAAATGGCAGGACCAGTCGTATTGTAATTTTTGTTATTTATAGGGGTTCCTCATTCTTCATTGAAGCAAATCACAATCATGAAGCGTCTCGATTGGACTGATTGCTGTCAGTGCAGGGGACCCTTGATTTCACACCAGCCCCTGTCAGCCCATTATAGAAAGTGAAAGTTTCAGTACTTGAGCTTGGTGATGACTATTAGCGAACGAAGGGAAATGTCAGCAGTGTCTCTTAAAAGGAATAATTTAATGAATATACTATTGTGGAAATGCTAAAGATTAAATATAAAAAATGAGTGAATAATTAAAGAACATTACAGTTATCTCATCTCATTTTTGTAACTATTATTTTTTGCTAAATGTTTCTTCTCACATCTTTTTGCTATTTATCTGTCTTTATACATTATAGTATAGTTAGCCATTTAACATCTGCCTGCAGGTATTGGTTTGGTGTTTTGTTTTGTCTTGTCAAATTACATTTAGCTGCTTCCAAACACGGATTCACAGTTTTGTTTTGTTTTTTGTTACTGCCACTGTCTCCAACCATATATCATAGCAGATCTCACCGCTGCCTTGCAAACCTTCTCTTTCACTCTTGTTGCTGTCTTTCTGTCACAAATCACCCCTGACACTTGTTTCCACCCACTCCACACTCTCTTCTTCATCCCTCTTATATGCCGTGCATTGCTTTGGGTGGTTGACTCCAGGTATTTAAACTCATCAGCATTCACTATATCTACTCCTTGCTTGTTCACCTTTCCACCTGTCTTCCTCACATTTACACACTTGTATTCTGACTTCCTTCTTCTTTCTTTCACATGCACAAGACTATAACAACAAATCTTGCTCCTGCCATCTCTTCATCTCCTACTGATTCTACCGATCCTTAATGTATTGCTTGCCACTTAGTTCAGGAAGACCCAATTTATTACCTGTACTGACAAAGTGAGCAAAACTAACTGAACCCGTTGTATTTTTTACATCAAAAGTATAACTCATTTACTAATTTATGACTTTTTAATGCATATAAAAATGAAAACGTTTCACATTAAAAACCCAGAGAAACATTAAAAATTATTTTAAACTCTCTTATTTTGTCAGGCAGCCAATATGTTTACCAAACCTAAATATCTTGCATTATCTTGCATTTATCAGCGGTGTACCGGCCTTCTATATGTTAACAAATCCCGATGGGCAAGGAAAAAAATCCATAGTTGTTTCCAGCCCTATCGGCCTAATAACTCACCCAGTGGACCTGTCACTTTGGAAACTGGGATCACTTGCAACACACAACGAAGTTAAATTTCATTGAGATCAACTCTTACTGATGGAACCTTGGACTTACATGTTCGCCCATGAAATCTGAGTATTCTAGACAACCAGACTAAGCTAACTGCTGCTGTGTTTTGGCTTCTGTTCATAATGCATTATTTGATTCCTGTGCTTCATCTACAAGGCCAGTACCATCAAACAACAAGAAGGATAGGCAACATCAAAGACTTAGTCCAGTGGGTACTAATGACATGGGTTCTGTTTGTTGTGTTATGGGGGCACACACACACTTGAGCCCAATTACTCTCTCTCGTCTATTTTTATTTTTTTTTTTAAAACTACACTACGCTAATGTATGTGCACAGCACACATAAAGGTTATTGTGCTGCATTTATGTAAGTAAATGTCAATTACTGATTGAACTACAACATAAAAGTAAAAAATACGTCTGCCCTCTTGCAAACAAATCTTCAGCAATAAGTAGGTATATAGTGAGCTGGCTGTTTTCCAAACCTAGTCACTGAATAGTGATCCAGGAAGGTCACACTCGATTGAATACTTTGAGCAATGCAAATAAAATTCCATTTGCCTCCATTGTAGTGTTTGGACCATAGAACTGGAAAAAAAAAATCAATACCTATTTACATAGCAAAATACCACAAGGTTTAATTTCCATCTTTATGGACTGCTTAAATAAGCAACCCTTGTACTATTTGTAATAGTGTGTGTTGTAGGCAGGTACCTTTCTCAAGGGCAAATCAATAGTAATTGCTAAGGAAGGAATGTGTACACTAATGAGCCGCAACATTAATTTGTGTAGCTTCCTCTCCTACTGCCAAAATAGCTCTGACCTCGAGAAATGGACAAGGGACGTAAGGAAATGCTCTGTTTGCTACTTTATTCATATTTTTCTTTTTCTTTGTTTTTGTTTCTTCTGTTTTTTTCAGACTACATGATTTGCCAAAAAAATTGTGACCCAGTTACAGTACAATTAAATAGGACTTGTTATAGGGAAAGCACAGAGTTAGAGAATCTGGGATACTACACACATAACATTACTAAAAGAAAAGTTGGCGAAGTTAATTTTTTCTTTTTTTCTTTAAGTGTGTTCACTTACACACACACACACACACACACACACACACACACACACACACACACACACACACACACACACACACACACACACACACACACACACACACACACACACACACACAGGAGGCCACAATAAGAGTTACATGTTGCATAGTCTCGGAAAACCTGTTCCCCTGCATGTTTTCCACATTCCACTCCCCCCCCCCCCCCCCCCCCCCCCCCCCATTTGTAACAGACCCCTGACACCCCCCCCCCCCCCGGTGTGAAAAATTGATGTTGGACATCAGCTCTTGGAATTGGACTCCACATATCACTATGCATATTACTTCTTATGGGTAATTATATGACAGCTGCGTTGTAGCATCCCAGGTTCACACCAGCTACATATCCTCATTTTCGAAGTCTCATGTGGTGTGCTTTACTGAGGAGTACAGCAAATGTTTTGTTTGATGTAATTTCGATTTATTTGAACAGAATGCTAGGTTTAGTCATTTATAGCATTTGCTCAAGATGTGTAACTGATGAGATTTTTGTTCCAGGCTATTAGGCTAATGAGTTGATCTTCAGTACCGTGTTATTCTGGAGTTGGTATTGGAAGGGTTTGGTAAAAATGATAGTGATATAACAATTATTTTCAAAGTTGTTCTATGAATGTGAAAAGTGACAATGCTACAGTCAATCTCGGGCCAGCAGAAGTTTGACTGCAGCTCTACCTGAATGTTGTTACACAAATGCAATTACATTCATAAATAGAAATAAAATTGTATATATTGTATTTAGGTAAGAAGCATTCATTGCATCTTTGTACCAAAACAAAAGATTTTGCTTTACAAAAAACACCTTCAGATTTAGCCAATGCCAGTTTGTCATACTCAGATGTGGGACAGCAAGTTGGCATACAGGCTTCTTTCTTTCTTTCTTTCTTTACTTATTTTTTCAAATTGCCATTTTTGAGAAAATGTAGTTTGTGTTTGTTTTTTGTTTTGTTTTGTTATGTTTGACAAAATAGGCGAAAAATTGAATTAGCTAAAGTCTGCCAATTTTAAAGTGTATGGAGTTTGACATATTGTCCAGCGTGGTTTAAAATTGTAGATAAGGAAAAAATATTCCTATCACATTGTTGCACTGTGGTTGGTATTGCTCAAAATGAATATAAAACAGTTTTTCAAGAGAATACTTATTAATATTGAACGTTTTCTTATTTTGTGCAGATTAGCCAAGTAACTAATTTGGCTCCTTAAATAAAAATTTAATTAAACATGCTTGAGTTATTAAGATGATAAATTAAGAAAGTTGGTGCATTTAAAATTCACATTACAGGTTTTCATTTCTCAGAGTTAACCAAAAGTATTATTTAAAGCTTTGATGAGCTACCAATGAATCTTTGAATTGATCTTGTCATTCAACGGTTTTTCATTATTTCATTTTAAAGAACAATCAACTTGCCTCCAAAGGTCTTCCAGAGGTATATATTTATAGGAAATGAGTTTCAGTGTGTTATCAATTCACTCTGAGTCACACAAAGCATTAGTAATGAAGACTTGTCATTCTTGCTTTATTATTGCTCCTGTTCTCAAGCAGACCATTGGTGTCAGCATAATTTGGTTTTGTTGAATAACAGACCTCTCTGTTATTTTGTAGCACAAGATATAAAGATTTTCCTTTGTACTGCCTAAGACATACAGAGTTATCAAAATTAGTTTTCATCTCTGTCGGTTCCCAGCTTTATTGTCCATGAGAGTAGTCGGAGTTGACATGATTGCAGTTTTTTTTTTTTTTTAATTGGCAAGCGATATAGAAAAGCTAATAGGCTTATCGAGACATATGCAGAATATTGCATTGTGTCTGTAAGGCAGTACTCGGAATGCTGTCATTGTGTTCTGTTTGGATAGTTGACTAGAGTAAGTTATTATTGGTAAGTTAAAGTAAATATACAGATTGATCTGCAACCCCAAAGCCATGCATTATGTGGTTTAGCAGTATCTTGCTGAAATATGCAAGACATCTGGATCGGACCACATGTTGCTGATAGTGCCCCCATACCATCAGAGGTACAGCGTCCATGTTTTCTACAGTGGATTTCAAATTTTGATCCATCTGCCCACAGAACAATTTCCCACTTTGCCTCAGTGCATTTTTAATCAGTTTTGTCAGAGATGACTGCATTTCTGGGTCATTTTCACATATTACTTATTCTTTGCATGGTAGAGCTTTGACTTGCATTTGCGGTTGGCACACACACAATGATTTCCTTCTCTTCTTAGCCTATGCAGTGATTAAAAAAAATCACTGCATAGGCTCATTGTTTTTAATTGAGTGCTGAGGACCTGAAGATCATGAGCGTCCAGTGTTGAGATTTTTTTTTCTTTTTCCGATTGGTGAACCAATGCACATCTTTACTTCTGAAGAAAACTGCGTTTCTAAGATGCTATCTATATGTATACAATCTTGTTACTGATCTGTTGCCAGTTAACCTAATTAGTGGCAAAATGTTTCAAATTTTTCCTCCAGTGGTGTCTGTTTAGTACCACTTATTTTTACCCCCTGTCCCGGCCTTTTTCCAGCATGTTGCTGCCATGACCTAGTTCACTATTTCATGAATCTTTTGTGAAACAGTCAAATGTCTTATTTTAAACATTTGATATGTCTTCTATTGTGACACTCAGCTGAATGTCACAGAGAAAATGAGAAGCATTAGGAAGGTAACCAGAAGGCAGTTTACCTCCATTTCCATGACTTGCATTAAATCAGTTTCTTAGATATCCACACAAGCTTCTGCTCGACTAATGAGGCTAAAACAGCAGATAAAAACATGAGATTTTTTCATCCATGAGCTACCTGTAATGTTTCTTATAAATGATGCATGAAACAAACATAAATGCCATCATATTTGGGCTGAACAGACTTTTTTTTTAATCACTCTAATTAGATCAAGAGGTCTGACCTCGTGCATTTGCAGCATAAATACACAAATTTTCAACCTCAGCAGAGATCAAATCTGACAGCATGATTTACATCTGTAATGCTATTCAGGACTTTAAAGGATTCGCAGATCCCTGTTAGACTAGTGCTAAACAGTTATCATTAGTGTTGGCATACTGATGACTCTACTCCATTTTAACATTTTAATAAGACCGTGCTCTTAAAAAGAGAAGCCAGATATTATGACGTTATGCATGCACCACAGGGAACATTAGAATGATTTTGCCCTATGACATCTCTGCCAGTCTTTGTTTTTACATTTCAGCTCTGCTAATCAGATGATGCACCCAAAAGCATGTTGAGTATTTAAACCTGTCAGCTCTCTGCATTTATTGGGAGTTAATTAGTCTGATTCAAATAATGAGGATAATTGATCTTTGCTCTGACAATTCACTTGTAAAATCGATCATTATGTATCTTAATTACCAGTGAAAAGCTTATTCATTCTGCATATGGCTCATTACAGCGCTAACAAATCTCTATGATTTTGATTGGTTGGTATGAGAACAATACAGTGTAATTCACACTATTGCACTTTTCTCACCAATCACCATGTTAATGCTATGCTATGCAAAGAACTCTGGCTGTTTATTCATTTTTTCTTCTTTTATTTTTATATGCAATTGTAATTCTTATTTTTATTATTTTAATTGATGATTTTACTGCTCTAAATCTTTTTTCCTAATTTGCCATTCTGCCTTCTTTGCCTCTCTCACTTGTAGCTTTCTGTAGAAATTGATACTTTTTTAAATGCACTATGCTGTCAGTGGAAGCCGGTCACTAATGTTTATTGATAATATGACTGATACAAGTAGGGTGAATTATGAAGTGTACAGGTCTATATTCGCTGCTCAGACTGAGCCAAATACAGCAAAACAGATAGAACAGCACTTCACAATGAAAATAATTACCCAAAACAAGTTTAAAAGGCAAAGAAATTGAATGTTCGGCAGTGGCTAAGTCAGCCATCTGATCTCAACCCAATAGAGCATGCCTTTCAGTTCCTGAAGACTGAAATGAATGCAGAAAACCCCACAAACAACCAGCAACTGAAGGTGGCTGCACTAAAGGTCTAACAGAGCATCCGAAGTGAGGAAACGCAATATTTGGTGATGTGAACGGGTACTAGTCTTTGACTGTAGAAGATTTTCTTAGAAGTATTAAAAAGTCCTCCTTTTAATCCTTTTAAAAAGCTTTAAAGAAAGGGAACCAATATATAAATTATCTTTTTTTTAAAAAAATAATAATTTAGCCGTTTAGTTCCATGAATGCTTATTCATTGACGACTATCTTGCGAGTGTCATCTTGTGTATTTTAGCAAATTTTAACACAATGACGTTAATTAAATGCAAAGGCCCTCAGTATAATGTGACAGATACTATGTTTTGCCCTCTGCTAGCTAAAGCACAGCACTTATGGATCTAGTATACTGTATACACAGTATGATCTGTGAATAGAGTAGCTGTTTTGAGTGTTTTACAAATTATTTAAAGATTGTTAAGCTATGGAGTGAACACTGAATAAAGTGAATGGGGGATTTACAGCATGATGCTGCTAACAAAATCATGCTGCCATTATGTGTGAAGCTGGAATTGAGGAATAGACTGTCCATTATAATGTAATACTTTCTGTCACAAGCTACAATTTTAAGATGGGTAATGGCACAACAGATGCTGTTAAAAGGGCACGGTCTAAGTATGAAGTGTCTGGTACAGTGTAGCACATTCTCCTTAGATAGTTTGCAGGCATCTTAAACAATTAGCTCGATTTTGAAGATTATTTGTCACAACAAAGGCTTTATTAGAAACACTAGTGTGCTTTTTTAAAAACTTTGAATTGAGCTCTAGTGGGATTAAAAAAAAAAAAAAAAAAGTGATGTTTAACCTCCTGAGACCCGAACTCTTTCATGGCATGCATTTTTAATTTCTCTTTGCTATTTGGGCTGATTGGGACCTTATGAATGTAAAAACAAAGAACGTGATTTTTTTTTGTTTTAACCTTATTTTTGTTTCTGAGAAAAATCAGATCCACACATGAGGATATTTGCTTTAGATTTCGATAGAACAGTGGCAGTGTAATGTCCTCGTAAGTGGATATCAGGCCCTTGTAGAGCAAAATTTAGTATTCTGGTCTAGACAACCCAAAATGTGATATCCACATATGTGGACCCAGGTCCTAGGAGATTAAACTAGACATATGTGATATTCAGTGTAGGGTAAGTTACTTTAAAATAGTAACTTAGTTACATTACTAGTTACTTCTCTCAAAAGTAACTCAGTTACTTCAAGTTACTCGTTACTTTCAAAGTAACTAGTTACTAGGGAAAGTAACTTTGGTTTTACTCAGAATTCTCTTGTTAATGTGTTGCTTCCATAACTTTGCCAGTCTTCTAGCTTGCTTACGTGCCACAAGTGCACTGTGCCACCTACCAATAGAAAGGAAAAGATAATGTGCATATTTCCACGAGAGAAATCCCACGCCTGGACAGTCATTGACTGCTGCCATGATTCTAGCCTACGTCACAGCATCATGTGCACCTTTTACATCCAACACAAAAACTGCAGTCGTGGTGCTTTCGATTGTACTCAGAACTCGGAAATTCTGCCTTCTGAATAGGAAGATGTAGGCAACACCAGACTGCAGATGAGCTGCATACAGGGCTGGACTGGGACAAAAAAAATCGTCCCGGGCATTTTGACTAGACACTGGCCCACCATTATAGGAAAAATCATAAAGCCTTTGAATGAAAATAAACACTGTTGTGACAGTGATGTACACTGTTTTGATGGTATATATGCATCAATCTATCAATCGTTTGTTGTAAGATTCAGATAATTATTTTTTAAAAGTGAGACATTTTAAATGAGAATAAGAAAGAAAAGTATTTCTTTGTGCCCCCCTCTCCCTGTTAATGCCCTACATGGACCCCTGGCAACACTTTGCTAGACCCGCCCCTGCACAGTTACCAGCTGTCAGCTACTTAGAAAAGGATCCTGGTGTTATTTGTCTCTCGGAAACAGTTAATAATTTCAACTCATTCATGTCACCTAAAAGATAAACCTGTTTCTCCATCACCTGTTCAGCTCTGATGATTCAGTAAGGACATCTCCTGGTTTCATCTTCATGTTTCCCTCTCATCACACATCCAAACCGACATCATGACCAGCAGGTTTACAGCTGTGGCTCCAGCAAACATCAGCTGATACTAGAAATTACCGTAATTGTCGGGCTATAAGCCGCTACTTTTTGCACAAGCTTTGAACCCTGCGGCTTTTAGTCAGGTGCGGCTTTTCTATGGATTGTCCATGATTGTTGTCATATCGTAAGAGGATTTGTTTTGTTTGTTCTGCTGTTGTACGGCACTACGTTGCCTGGCGGAAGGATCGGGGTTCAAGAGTGGTATGTTGGTCACGTGTCCATCCGCCAGGCAACATAGTGCCGTACAAGTAGCGCGAAAAACAAACTTCAAAGTAGCGCTACACGTTCAGCGGGAGGCGTGGATGACAAGCGGCCATAAACTTGCGAAAGGCAAGTTGTGCTCAACTCCACCGGTGGATTCTGACAGCGTGGAAAAGTGTGAAAACATCCATGATCACCAACGGATTTCATAGGGCTGGACTGCTGCATGATGGAGAGGAGGACACCGCCACGGCCCTTCAGAGGGTGTTCGACTCTGACACTGACAACGAGGATTTCTTTGGTTTTGAAAGTGACATCCGACACTGGGGAAGATGGTGGTGAATGACTGACTTTTCTTCTTGTTAAAGCTGTGTCACTGCACCTGAGCCTAAAAGGTAGTCCGAATCTATTTTTCTGGTGTGCTGTAGGTTATTGTTATGTACTACATTTGTTACTCATTTATGAAGCACAGTACATGTTTCGTACTTCTAATTACCGCTACTTGTACATATACCTAAAAAGTTATGCAAATATGTACCCATAACTTGTTTTTCAAAATATTAATAAAAGTGATGTCTCCAAACAGCCATCTCTTTCCTGACAATTCCCTTTGTGCATATTCTCTTACGTATGATAAGTCAACATTAAAACACCTGCAGCTTTTAGTCAGGTGCGGCTAATGTATGTACAAAACAGGATTTTCCCCTGATTTTAGCTTGTGCGGCTAATATACAGGTGCGCTTTGTAGTCCGGGAAATACGGTAATATTAAATAAATTCTTTTTTTTTTTTTTTTTTTTGTGTCCCGTTTGGATCTTTAGCCATCAGAATTGTTGTCTTAAGGCCAAGAAAGATGCCAAGCGGATTTATTTTACCAAGTGGATCATTATGGCCTTGCCATATTGGTCCATTTGATTGACCTTTATTATAATTATGAATTTATTTTATTTTCAGTTGCTACAAACGGGACAGGACAGGGAGAAAGAAAGAGGGAGAGAAAGAAAACCAAAGGGGAGAAGAGACGGTGAGAAGGGGGGGAAGAAAAAAAAAAAAACAAAACAAAAAAAAACAAAACACCTGGGTCACCTGTATGGAGGAAAAAAAAAGAAGAGAAAGCAAACAACAAAGAGCAACATAGTAAAAAAAAAAAAACGGCACCATCACAATAAACTAGCTAGCAGTAGTTACTAAATAACAAACGATATTGTGCAGCACGCAAGATAGACAGCGCACAATGTGCTTTGAGGCAGCAGCCAAGAAAGCTGTAGTCCGCGTCTGTGAATACCCGTGTGTACACCCGTGTGCATACCTGTGTGGATCAGCATGCTTGCATTCCAAAGGTTTCTCCATGTAACGATCTGCTAGGGAGTGTGGGGGGGCCACAGCCCCGTCCTCCAGGGTATGAAGCAGGTATGGAGGAGATCAAAACTCCAGACATCCAGAGGCCCCCAGAACACAAGAGACCAAGGAAGGCCAACAGAGGGGCAGCCGCGCCACTGTCCCAGTAAGAGCTGAGGAGAGTCCCAGATGAGGGCTCACTCAGCAGCCGCGGAGCAGAAGCCAGGGGGAGTTGCAGTGACGCGCCCGTGAGCTCCGCCGGCAGCCAGCTGTGCCTGAGTGACCGAGCCCCAGGCCGAGAGGCCGGGGGCACCCCACCTCCGAAGTGGCCCGAGCGAGCCCCAGGCTCCAGGCCCCGATAAGCGGCCGTCAAGGAGTGAGCCGGTGTGTACCCGGACGCCCACCCCCACACACAAAGAACCATCAACGCACCGATACCTGAGGGAGTCCGCCACTGGCAGGGGAAGTGGTGGTGGGTGGAGATAGGCCTCCAAACCTTGGAGGGCCTGAGATGTCCCCAGAGAGGTGGCGTCTGATACCCAACCTGACATATAGACACAGACATACAGGCACACACATATACAAACATCCATTCCCACCCTCATGCTCTAATATGCACTTAATATTAATATTAAATAAATTCTTACAACAGCTGATCAAGCTTAAACGTGCTGCTGTTGTTTAGCGCGACATCCGCTGGTTTCCTCTTTCGGCGCAAAGTGAGCGATAAACAAGAGAGACGATCAGCTGATCACTGATCAGTTTTCATGATTGAAGTAGCAACAGGTGAGGGAGGGGGGAGAATGAAAGAAGGGGCAGCTGTGCAGCGTAAACACAGAATAACTCCAGCTTTGTGCCTTTTCCATTGTAGCTGAATTACGGGACAAACTGTTCCTTTTCACCTCAATAAGAAACGCGTAATATTTTCTCTGAATACCAGACGGGACGATTGGCAACTCTAATAACTTATGAACAAAATAAAGTTCAACATCAGTGTCATAGCACCCACCCAGCTGTATAGAAACTCCGTCAAGCTAGCTATCACGCAGTACGGAAAAAGTCAGCATAACGAAAATAAACTCCACCTAAACTTGGTTTATATCTGACCCAGAGAGACTGCAGGTCATAACTTCTTACCTGAAGTTCAGTTCACACTTGGACCGGCGGCCGCCTCGGGTCTCTCCTCTTGCCTCCTTTTTCCTTCATCCACCTGCTGGCCTCCACCACTTGCTAATGTTACTGAATCTGTGGAAGCTCCGCGATGCCACCACACGAAGTAACGAGTAACAACCCTATCTAAATCCCAGTAACGAGTAACGCGTTCCTGATTTTGGCATAATAACTAGTTACCGTGCTCGTTACCACAATAATAACGTAGTTACTGTAACGCGTTATTTAATAACTCGTTAGTCCCAACACTGGTGATATTACACTTAAATTTGTTCGCAGGGTAATACAGAACATGAAGCAAAACACACTGATAAAGAAAAACTGTTTTTTAAGGCAACACGATTAAAAAAAACAAACATCAAATACCTCCTTCGGTAGCGGTAATAACAATAATACAAATATTTGTTGTTTTCCATGCATGTGAGAAGCCTACAACCACTTAAGAGAAAAAGTTCCTTGTAAATACTCAACTTTGGTCTGGGTGATTTGTTATTCTGTGCGCTTCCTCAATTAATGACATTTTACAAAGTTTTAAACAGAAAAAGTTGCTGACTGCATCTTTCCCCTCTTAGTGCCATCTTACAAATGCAGAAGTTGGTCTTTTAGTGCATACCAGATGGCACACCAGATTTCAGACAGGATGTCTCATATCACTGTTTGACCAAGCTTGTCACTCAAAGCCCTGGTTCAAAGATTCCTCTAATTCATGGCCTTCTGCTTAGAGCACTAAAAAGAAATGTTTTTCTGATCCTGCTAGTAGGGCTGGTTTGTAAAAATGCTGCAACTTCAGTGGTGTGGAACTGGTTTGGCTTTCGTCCGTCAGATACACACCAAAGCACAATTTTTGGTAGAGCATGTTAGTGGGCCATTGTTATTACTGTTTTCTTCGGAGTTGCTCTTCAAATCCTTTGATTTTCTGAAAAATCACACAATAATGATTTAAATGTTGAGTCTCATGCCTGTTTAAGCTACACATTTTCTAGTATGCACCTGTATGACAGAATGCTGAGGAACTCTTACATTAAGCCCTTTAGTACAGTACTAATTACGATATTGCCGTTCGTGCTGCCTCACTAGGTGAGGAAATTACTGCAATCAAGGAATAATCTGCTCTCGAAGTCAAGAGGCCATGCCCTAATGAAAAGTAGAGAGAGATGTGTACATTTGTGTATGTGGTGTTTTTATCTTTGTTTTTATTTTTTCTTTACAGCGATTATTCTACTCATGTCTCAACTCTGTTCTGTCTGATGTTGTTTGGTTTCTTTTATGTTCTTTATTGTAGTAGTTTTCTAATTTGTCAGTGCAATGTATACGTCCTGGTACTGGGTACATAGCTATTAGTAATGAATGCACCGAGGGGTTTCCAAAGCACTCCTTTTTTCTGTTTTCTTTTTTTTAATAAACTGAGCTCATGGACATATAGCTTTGAGCACAAGTTTAATGCATTAGTGATGTAAAGTCACAGTTTCCCACTGAGAGGCTTACAGATAAACAATGAGATATGCCTGTCATGTCTTTCTTATAAGATTTAATGATGCACTATAAACATGACTATTAGTAAGCCTAAGGGCATAATGATAATCAACATCCAAGGCCTTAGGAATTGATGCCCTATACATCATATCACCGTATTCCTAAACAGAGAGACAGCTTCAGCTGTTTTCGTTTTTTGTTTTTTTTTTCTCCTGCAAACGATAGGAAAGTTTCATTTCTGTCTTAATTTCTTAACTAGATTGCCTGTGTGATGTTTGAATGTACATACAGCCATCATAATATTGAAACTCTGTTTTTTCCAATCATGCCACCAAAACAGCTTTTCCTTTTAAGGCATGGATACAGAATTTCTAGCTGTGTTGTCTGGTGGCTGGCACAAGAACTTTGGCAGTGAAGTCTTAGGGACTTGTTTTAGGGGCTTGAGTCTTCATGGATTGATTGGCGTTCCAGTGCACGAGTGGATACTCGCCTTGCTTGGGATCTCTTGGGAGGCAGAGTTATAATGCCTTAGGCTCTTTGTTTTGTTCCTCCAGCCCTTCTTGGCTAGCTTTTGCAATGTGGCAGGGCATCATGCCTTGCTGTGGACAGCTGCTGCTGTCAGGCGGTGGGTGTTCAGTGGTGAGGTGAGTGGTCAAATTATGTGTCTGTGAAGGTTCTCAGTCATCCAGGTCATCGTAGTCAAAGGAGCTTGCAAAGAAAAGCGTCTGGACTTCTTTAAGTTGCTTGAAGACGTTTCACCTCTCATCCGAGAAGCTTCTTCAGTTCTAAGGTCAAATGGTGGAGAGTCCCAGATATAAACCTCTTTCAAACCATCAAAGGACAGATGGTTTTGAAAGAGGAGTGAAAGAAGCCATCTATGTCCACCGTGAGCGACCATCTTTGAACAGAGGCGGGGGTTTACGACACCAACTCTCTGCCATCTATAATCCAGTTTTGAGATCCCTTCCCAGACGCCTTAACGCCCACTCACATCCTGGGCCATCTGACCTCAGGAATTCGCATGATAAGGTGGGGCCAGGTTTCACAATGAACACACCCGAAACTCTGGCTGATTGGGACCCACGCCCAGTTTCCCACCTTGGCTCAGGCGATTAGAGGATCATCAGGGGGTCCTTTTGTCCCTCTGTGGGGGGTTACTCCCACTAGGTTTATATCTGGGACTCTCCACCATTTGACCTTAGAACTGAAGAAGCTTCTCGGATGAGAGGTGAAACGTCTTCAAGCAACTTAAAGAAGCCCAGACGCTTTTCTTTGCAAGCTCCTTTGACTGGTCAAATTATGGTTATTTTCCAACACCATACCCTCACTCTATAAGGTATGGTATAAAGTTCACAAAGGTCAAATGCAGTTTGTGAAACTACATGGGTACACAATCCTGCTTCCAGCTGGATTTTGTAGTATGCACACTAGCATGCTTTTCTGTTCATGCATGATCTAATACATACTTGGAGAGAACTGCTGAAGTTTATAAAGAAAAAGAATAAATTCTTTATATTGTCGCTAACTGTGTGTCTGTTTTAAAATGTAGGCAATTAGCTGCTTACAGTGAGAGCTCAGTTTTTATACTTCATTTTAAAAGTGTAACTAATGATGTCCATTACCCAAGCCTCAGGTTTAATTTTCCATAAGAATCTCCTACATTAAATTATGTAGATGTGTTGGGTATTGCATAGTTTGTTGTAGTCTTTGTTTATTAGTGAATGCTAGATATATATATTGAAACACTTGTAATGAAATGTTATTTGTAAAACTAATATAGCCTGCCATTACAGCTGCTGTTGTGGATTGCCACAACCTTCACAGCCATCCTGCAGACATGTACAGCAACTTTAATAACTGCTGCCATTTATTTAGACTCTTTCTTTCCTGTCAGTCTTTGCAAACTAACTTAAATAATTTCTTCCTTTAAATTTTCAACATGTCTAAAAGTACCACCTCGGTACAAGACTGTTCAAAGAAGTCTTATCATTAATTAACGCTAAAATGTTAAATATGATTGATGTATCTCTATCACTGGATAAGGTACCACAAGCTTTTAAGGTGGCTGCAATTAAACCACAGCTTAAAAAGCCGTTACTTGATCCAGCTGTTTTTGCTCATTATAGACCAATCTTCAGGCGTCCTCCTATTTCAAAAAATTTTGAAACTGCTAATTGATCATTTGCAGAGGAACAGAAGTTTCAGTCAGGTTTTAGCATTTCACTGAAACAGCACTAGTGAAGATTACCAATGACCTTATGGCCTCTGACAGTGGACTCATCTCTATGCTTGTCATGTTCGACCCCAGCGCAGCATTTAATATCTTTTCTCTGTCCCCTAGCCCCCAACCGGTCACAGCAGATGGCTGTCCCTCCTTGAACCTGGTTGTGCCGGAGGTTTCTTCCTGTTAAAAAGGGAGTTTCTCCTTCCCACTATTACAAAGTGCTTGCTCATAGGGGTCATCTGGTTCTTGGGGTTTTTTTCTCCAAAATACTGTAGAGTTCTTACCTTAGTGCCTAAAGTCCCTTGATGCGACTCAGGCTCGATATATGGAATTATATACATAAACCTGAAAGGAACTGCACTGTGTGTGATGAATGCCTGTATCATTTAGAATACCTATATAAATTGAAATTACATTCATATTATTTATATTAAGAAGTTATGCGTTGATCCTGAGGGGTTCTTTAGAGTAGGTCTGCCAGGCTCCCTGATTAAGATATAATAAGGCTGTAGAGAACCCTTTTTAAATGGTCAGAAGCAGTAGTCAAGCAATGAGTGTTAAAATCCCCCAAGACTCAGATTTCAGCCATACATGTCTTCAGTCATTTTTCTGATATTATGTATTAAACGTCATTGCAAATGCTTACTGGATGACTAAATGTAAAGTGCTTAATGGCTCTGACGCTTTTCCGTAAAGGCTGCTGTCTGTAGTTGTCTATAGTTTGTTACCTTTGGAGAGCATTATAGCATTGGCCATATATGATCTTTTTTTTTTGTTTTTGTAAGTAATGCAGATTCTTTGTCTGAGGTTTTCATTAGCTTAGCAATACTGTATGCTAAAGTAGTAGAAAGCAATGCGGTCTCAAAGGTTTTTTTTTTTTGGGCAACGCATGACTGAAAATGCCTTATTAGCATAAATTCATCTGTATTTTTGAGCGAGACGTAAACAAGCAATTGGTCAGGAAATTTCTCCTATTTACTAGTCTAAAGATTTGATTAAAGTCGGTCTAAATTTTAAACAGTTAACCCCCTTAAAGCTGAAAATTTGCACTTCAATCACTTCTTGATTATTTCATTTAAACTCTTCTGTGGTGGTACACAGAAAAATTACAAAAAATCAATCTTTGTCATTGTAAGTGGTGGGAGACAGAGTCTGCAGGCAACACAAAAACACCCAACTGACTAAAAGCAAGGTACTGATCACTTCTAAACGGAGCTGTGGGAGTCCAGTGGTGCAAGTGCAGTCAGTATCGTTTAATACAAGTCAAGACAAAATGCCATTGGTGCAATGAAAGGGACAGTCTGCTTCTGCTCAGCTGCAAGGTTGGTGAGATCAGGATGTCTATAGCCATTATTATACTGACTGAGTTGACTTTATATCACCAAGCAATACTTTTTTCCCCCTCACACTTAAATTTCTTCTGTAAATAAGAGCTAACCTGATCATTAGATCTGGACACTCTATTTATGAATGTTTTGTTCCCATACTTGGATACACAAAATTCTCAAATTATGCAAAATTTATTTTTAATTAGTTATTTTAACCTTTTTTTTTTTTTTTACTTTTTTCTTCAGTATCATCTACTGTGCCATTTGTTCCTGTCCTGGATTTATTTAGGGCTTTTGGGACTAGTGGACATTTCCTGCACATGTTTGTGTTTTATATGCATCAAAACACACTTATGAGACAGAAAGATTGTACTGGAGGTTTTCACAGGAAGAATAAATGTGCTACTGCAAACACAAGGACTGGCTGCTCCGATGCTAAGAGACTCCCCTCCAGCCACTGTATGTTTATGCTTTAAGAGCATAAAAAGCCTGTAGTGGGCTTTAAAATGTTGGAATTGAATTGCTCTCGAGCTGAATGTGAATAACGACACATATGAGTTTGTGTTAGTCATCGTCAAGCTGAAATTATGCTTTAAAAATTCACATCGAATTGGAATGTCTGTGGAAAGAAGATTTTAGTGCTACATCTTTTACATTTAAAATGTGGAATTAACATGTCTATGTTTACATGTTCTATGTATGTTTATTTATCCCCGCCCAATAACTTAAGATATATGCTTGCGTGTATAAGTATGTAGGTGTCCTTTAATCAGGACAGTGTATGTGGGGACAACAGTCAATAGCTGATATCTGCAGCAGTTGGAGTAGAGGTAATAGGATTAGTGTCAGACTCGGATATTCAGCAGGCCCATTCCCACCAAGCCAGCGTAGCTCTGCCAACAAAACATGCACACATATAGACCCCCTCTCTTGCATAATATCCATTAGCCACACTCTTATATATGCTTCCATAATTACTGGCATAGGAGCAATTCTTTGCTATCCTTATTCTTTGATGTTCATAATCAGTCTCAACTTCAATCTGATGTGACGCCTTGCATTAGGGCAATGCCCCATTATCCTGCACTTTTACTGGAAAAAAAAATCCCATGAAAAGAGCAAATTCAACAATTAATCTTTACGTGATTTTGTCTTTCCGTGCTTATAAGCATCATACTTTCTAAGTGGGATTTTCTTAAACCACAATGCCTATGATTATTGTATTGAAGGACCATCATTCATGGCAGCATTTTTTTTTATCAGCAGTGAAGGTTTTTGACACATCATGATTATGCTACACTTTATAGAATGATTTTAATCTCGAGTTTGGTCTTTTAATGTAAACTGGATCATCTTTTTTTTTTTTTTAAACTGTCTATTCAGATTGATGGTGTTTTCCATGAGCTCACCCACTGGTTTTAAGTAACTATAGAATGAAAAATATCTTTTGCAGCACATAAGAAAATATGCCTGTGATAAATTGGGGACTTTTTTTGTATATAGATTCGATCATATACAAGTATGCAGATATTATTCACAGATACTAAAATGTATGGCTTAAAACTTTTAAGCTGCCAAGTTGTGAATAATTTACTACAAGTGGTTGGCATTGTTTGCACCGTATGCCTAATGCAACACATATTGTTTGACACAGACAAGCCCAGTGATAGGTCTGTTCATCCAGAGACACTGATGAACGTAAACAAAAAAAGAGACAAAAGTATTTTGCATGTAACATATGTCACGTTTCAATTTAATTCAATTTAATTTATATTTCCAAATTTAAAACAAGTTGCCTCAAGGTGCTTTAAATTGTAAGATAACGATGTTACAATAATACAAAAAAACTCAGAGAAAACCCCAATAATCATATGACACCCTTTGAGCAAGCTTTTTTTGGCAATTGGTGGGAATGTAAACTCTTTTAATAACAACAAACCTCCAGCAGAACCAGGCTCAGGAAGTGGAGCCCATCTGCTGCGACCAGTTCAGGTGAGAGAACGAAGACAGGATAACGACGCGCTATTGAAGAGAGCCAGAGATTAATATCAACTAATGATTATAAGAAAAGTTGCGCGTGAACACACAGTGAGTTAAAAACTTATGTCTTGTCACATAAAGTACTGTATATAAGCAGGAAAGTACTAAATCATTTGATATCTGCTGCAACATTTGATTGGTAGTGTCAGAATTTGGAGTAAACAGTGTACCTGTAAAAGCATGGATCTATCCTTACTTGTGTTAATGGTTCAGGCTGGTGCTGGTAGTTTAATGGTGTGGGGAATATTTTGTTGGCACACTTTTGGGCCAGTTGAGTGTCTCATAAATTCCTTTATGGACCAAAATGTAGCCATCTTCTCAAAGTGGTTTCTTGAACACAGTGAGTTCACTATACTGAAACGGACAACAAAGTTGCCAGATCTCAATCCAGCAGAGCATCTTTGCATTGTGGTGGAATGGGAGATTCTCATCATCAGTGTCCAACCAACAAATCTGCAACAAGCATAAGATGCCATCATGTCAGAATCGTTGCGGAGAAGCATCTTATTTAATCAATGCCACCAAAAGTTAGGGTGGTCCAATGTGTCAGGTATGGAAAGCCCTTTTCCCAGTAAAAAAAACACTCTGTTCCAACTAAAGAACAGCTGCATACAATAACATTAAGTAGCCCTCTGTTCTGTTTAGGTAAGCCACTTTACACCTAGAAGTGGGGTGACATGATCAAATAATTTCATGTTCCAAACTCTCTCAGGTGTGCTGAGGCTATATTCTTCTCCAGCCTGCTGGCGCAGATTAGCTTATTTCCCAGACAAAGGTGTATGAATAACTTCCAAGCAAATATTGAGTAGAGGCTAAATTACATGTTTTTGGCATGGATTTGTGAAACTGTGCCACCTTGAAAACAGTTGTTCGTGTGACAACACTGGTTGCAGAAAAAAGATGCAAGCAAAAAGGTGTTTGGCAACCTCTCTAAGTAATGTCAGAACAGATGGAACAAATGTAGGCTTTTTATTGGGTATTTTGCATGAGGTAAAAGCGGACTGCCGTGGGTGCTTAGGATCATTATTATTATCATTATCGTCATAATTACAGTTTTTTCCTTCAGAGCGTATCTCGCCTACTTCTCTATTCTGTCTCCTTCTTTTTTTCCCCTCTATATCTTCTCACTAGACATCTACCAAACCTTTTCCACTTCCTTCACATCTCATTTGTCTCTTCTATTCATCCTCCCTCTCATTTATCTTCTTCTGTGGCATGGCGACCATTGCTTCTTTATCAGTGAGCTGCAGCAGGAAGCATGTCACTCTCCCTCTGTCCTTTTCTCTCATCATTATTCCTTTTCTTTTCCCCTCAAACTTTACTGGTTTCATATTTCTTTCCTACTTTTTATGTCGTGGAGGGGTTTTTGTTGTTGGGGTTTTTCTTTTGTTTGTTTTTGGCTTGTGCGCAAGGTTACCTAATATTAATACAGATGCATATTTTTTTTCTTTCAGTTCATCCTTTCAGTCAGTTTTACTTGTAGTTGTTTTTACTATACCTATTGTTTTGGCAAACCATGTTTACTTTTTTGGTTATTGCACTTGCACTTCTTACTCTATCATTTTCTTACTTTATCTTTTCCCCACTTATCCAGAGCCCCCAATTACTTTGCCGTTTTATCTTCTTCACAGTACAAACTCCAAAATTGAAACCTTGCCTCAAATGACCTGAACCAATCATATTTCACATAGTTCACTCCCATCAAGCAACTGAACAAATGACATAAATGAGAAATGCTTCCAGTTTACAAAATCACCTTCATTATGCAGTATTTGTGTCCTGATGGGATTGTTTTTGTCTTCCCTTCTGTTTATTAACAGAATGGCTGAAATTGCCATGCTAAGGTTTATACACCAGATTTGGACTACCTGCCAAGAGAAAAATAATGAAATAATGAATAGAGAAATAATGTTGCTTATGAAAAATGCATTTAATCCTCAATGTTTGGGGAAGCACATTAATGTAATCACTTTACATTTGTCTAACGTATTACTGCTCCTAAATTCAGCACTCAAAATGCAAATGTTAATCAAATATGTGTCACTTGCAGTGCATGAGTTAAATGATCTCTATATTGAAAGTCATACAATGTGGTTTTGTGTCTTTGTTTTGTTTCTTGCTTTTTATGCAAGATGGTGTAAAAATCACCTAACTTTGATTAACACAGAAAGCTGTATAGAAATGGCAAAGTATCTACAAATCAGGAAGTGCAAAGATCTCCATATGTCATTAGGAAACTGCTTTGTGCTGATGTGTGTGAAAATGTAAGTTTTAAAGGTAGAATTATCAATCTAAGTGTGTGACAGCGCACCTCTCGGAGTAGTGCAAAAGTCTAAAACGTGTCCAATGGATTACTCACTTTGAACCAAATAAATACTGTATTATTTTTGCTTTTAAGTGTTATGCATAATACATTATAACCCAAACACTGATAATGCATGACAGAAAATTTACATGCAGAAAAAATAAGAGAATATAAGTTTACTTTTTTTAATGTATATGATGGTATTTGTTTAAGACGGCGATGCCATTAAAACCTGAGTTGACAATAGCTTCTCTTAAACAGCATGATGCTTTGAGTCAAATTTGACCACTTGAGAGCAGCTTACATGTCTAGTTAGAGATTCTAAAGGCGACGAGCTGGCGAGGCTGCAGATGATGTGTTGTAAATTAGCTGATGAAATTAACATTTGCCCGCAGTGTAATCCACTAAGCCCGGTGCTGTCAGCATCTCCTTACACAATACAGTTCTTAGTTTACACTTCAATACATCATGCAGGCCCACAGTTCATTACATCACACAGAAGTCGGTGTATGTGCTCACACACTCGCGCTCCTGCGGGGTATTTGTGTGTTTGCAGTTAGACATGAGGCACCACGGGATGTGAGATAAAAGCTGGAAAAGTACAGGTTATTGCATCATTAACTCCAGTTAGCATTTGTCTGCCTGACTTAGTTTCCTTTCATATCCTCTGCTACAGTACAAATGTGTTTTTCGACTGAATAGAGTAGTCTGTTGTAGTAAACTGTAAGAGTGGAAATAGGAGAGCAGGTCTGAGAGATCAGAAAGTTGAGGATCTAAAAAAAAAAAAGGCTTACTATTGTGAAATCTGTGAGATTATTATCTTTGCAATATGTCCTTGCTAATCCCAGTCCCGAAACCAATATTGGCAATCATTGTACTAATACCATTTGTCTTTGTGTGAGCCTGTCATTCAGAGAGCTTTAAGGATCTTGGTCCCTGGTACACATGATGTTGTGTGAATTAAGTGTGTTTAAAGTCCCTCATTGGCCAATTTTAAATAACACTGATGGTTTTATAGAAATAACTGAGAACCGTTTGCTTTGGAAAAGGACAACAGTAGTCTCGGGATTACTTTAGAGATGAGGGCTTTTACAGCCCCTGTCATTTCAGCTGTCTCTCTTCAACTCTCTCATGTTTCCCACTCATCTCTTTTCTCTGTCCTGAACAATGAGGTAGAGCTATGATTGCCCACTCTTGCATCCCACGTCATCTTGTTTTTATCACTCGCTGCCTTTATGGGGTTCTTTGAACCACCTTACTTAGCCAGTTCCTGGTACTTAATTCCCATGCATGACGATTCTTTCCCTCTTTTGTCATATTTGTCTCCTCGTTCCCTTATCACATTTCATTCCTTTGTACCCATCACATCTACACCTTTTGTTGCCTCGTGTCACCGTTATTTTTTTTCCTCTTCTCTTGTCTTCTCATCTCCGCCCTTGTTTTTCCCCCTGTGTTGACAATGGGTCGTGCATACTGTTTATACTGATAGTGGCAACATTGTAAACTGCTTTTGATCAGTGTTGCTATGTGCACAGTCTCAACACAGCATGTCCTAAATACAGTCCATTGCTCTATCTCAGAACTTTATTTTTTGGGGTACAGAAACATTTACACCTCAGTATTACCAGGTTGGCCCCCCATTTTCCTTAAGAACGGCTTTGTTTCGTTTGTGGGACATATTCAACAAGGTGCTATTCCTGCGCATCCACAATTTGATTTACTGTTTCTCCAAAGCCCAAATGTGCTTTATTGGATGGGAGACATGGTGATTGTGATGAATTCATTGTGAAACCAGCTTAAGAGGAGTTTTGTCAGGGATGTGTTATCCTGCTTGAAGCAACCATCAGAAGATGGATACACTGCGGTCATAAAGAGATGATGATCGCAGCATAATAGAGGTTAGTTGTGGCATTTTAACAATGTTCACTTGGTTGAAAGGGGTCCGAAGTGTTCCAGGAAAATACCCCGCCCCCCACCTCACTATTCCACCACCAGCAACAGCCTGAACTGCTGATACCAGGCAGGAAGGACCCATGAGTTCATGTTGTTTATGCCAAATTTCTGTTACAACAGAAAATGACTGTTCTTCTGCTCATATCACTTATGTTACTTCCTCTTTGTGCTGGATGCGGGAAAGGGGTTTCTCTGTATCTCTCTTTTTCCATTCATCAGAGGCATCGTCTGTTCTCCAATTTTGGTGAGCCTTTGCAAATTTTATCCTCAGTTTCCTGTTCTTCTCTGACAGGAATAGGAGTGTCACCTTGTGTAGTCTCCTGTTGCTGTAGCTGATCTGCTTCAAGGGTCAGTGTGTTGTAGGTTCAGAGTTGTTCTTCTGCACACCTTGGTTATATCGAGTGGTTATTATAAATCTAGTAGATCAGCAATTTCCAAATAACTCAGACCAGCTTGTTTGGCACCAACAACCATACAAAGTCACTTAAGTTAACTTTCTTACACATTCTGATGCTTGGTTTGAACTTCAACCATACAATCAAGACCATATCTACATAAATCCATAAGGTTGCTGCCATGTGATTGGGTGATTATATACTTGGGTTGATTAGCAGTTGAACAGGGTTAACTAATGAAGTACCTTGGCGAGTGTACATTCTGTTTATTTTCTTAATTCTATTCACTTATCAATTTCTCTTTAATCTTTATTAATAATAAAAATTTAATAATAATTATAATATTAATAATTTACACTACTTCAGCAAACTTTCATCCACACCCTATCATATGCAAAGACTTGAATTGTTTTTCTGGCATTTTTCTAAAAAGCTCATTTAGTATATATGAAGTGTGCAGTCCTGATAAGGGGCTACATTGCTGCTGAAATATTGTAATCTCTACATACAGACTTAATTGCTTCTATTCCTGTTTAACCCAAACTAATCTGATATTTACTGAGAAATATGAAGAATTGCATTAATAATGTTTTCCCTAGTTTGATCATAGTAGATGCTTAAGAGGACCATGGTGATTAAAAATGTATTCAAGTGCCATGATATGTGGCTTCTGACGCACACACCCATACACACAAAAAAGACCTTAAAGATGTTGTGGTATACAGAGAGAAGGTAATTATGCAGCTCAGATGAAAGCTTTTCCATTAAGCCACTCTGCAACATCCACTCTTTACTAGTTTGATAGCATTGTAATGACGAAGACCAAATTAGTATGACAAGTATTGTTTCCAGTGATTGGCTAGAGACTAAGATTTGCCACTGCAATATTGTGCTTCTCTAAGGACCCAGAGTTGTTTTTCAGTTGTGGGCTGATGTGATTAAGAGTGAACACGCTCGCCAAAATGTCAAGTTTGTGCTAGGTGATAAAGGAGATCACAAGGAGAGTTTTTTTTTTTTTAATTCAAGATACTCACCTGCTTTGAAGCAACAATGATAATTAATCTGTGGGGAAATCATAGCAAAAAAAAAAAAGAGCCAGAATACGTGGAAATGTTACAAACGGTGATATAGTAAGGTACCCACACTGATTAAAAACATATAAGGGTGACTAAAATTGTCTTTATACATTTTATTAGACACACACAAAAAGAAATCTTCAAAACTTGACTGCATGCGTGGAAGTTTTGTTTGTGCAGTGGTGTTAACAGAACTTGTATACCTCTCTAATTTATTTGCAGACCGAGTCCCGGCTTTCAGGCTTTTGCCATCTGTTGTGTTTGCCTCTGCTTCATTTCACAGAAAATAAATGACAGTGTGCAGGTTTACAGAAATGTGTTAGCTGTAGTCCACCATTCAAGTCTTCTGTGCTTGTTTTTGTTTTTTTGTTTTTTTTACACTGTTGTCAATTATTATTTTTCCAGCGCTTTCTTCGGTATAAGATGAATGACAGTGACTGTGAATACTGAATTATTTTTCCTTGTGTACGTTTTCTGTTAGTTATATATGTCAGAGTCGCCACACGTAAAAGGTTTCTGTTGTATTTTCCTCCTTTTTTGTAAAAAAATCCACAGTGCATTTTCAGTGAAAGTCCTTTACACACCTACTTACACACATTGCAACACATAGCAGGCATTAATAAAATTAAGAGTAATTAGTGGATTTGCCTTTTTTGTCAGGCAGGTCATTTTATGGATTATGTTGATATTCTTTCTTTAAGTGAATCAAGATTACACTTTCTTTTCTAATTAAGATACGCTTTCCTTATTCTCTAGGTGTAGTATCTCTCTGTAGTCATGAATTTTTGTGTTTCATCCTGTTTTGTTCCTGTCACATACTTTGTATATATTGCTCTGTATCTCTCCACTATTTATAGTGTGCAATACCAATAATCCTGCGTCGTAAAAAGGAAATGTGTAGTTGTCCTTCAGAGTGCTAAGTATTCATCTAAACCATTAAAAATTCTGAAAACCGGAGTAAAAGCTTCTATACCGAGACAGTAACCAAAAATAATAGCCTGGTGTAGGGCAGCATCTCTTCCAAAAGTTATTAGATCATGGAAATGAAATCGAGTCTGAGAGGAAAAAATCAAAAATCCAGATCTGAGTTTGTACCAGAACATTAATCCTCCCTTCAGTTCAAAATTGGATATTTACTTACTGTATCTTGAACAGCCTCTGAAATGAATGTATGGGAACTGTTAAGACCTACATTACAACCATGAGCAGCTGGTTTGCTGGTGTTTTTGTTTTCTCCCAAAGCGCTGCCTAACAGACCCTTTCTCAGGTGGGATCACTAATTTTTCCACTCTCCATTTTCTTTGTCCTCCTGCAGTTGGCCCTGGAGGATCCGGTGCACAGCGTTTCTCTCCAGCAGTTTGTCTATGAAAAGCTGAAGGCGCAGCAGGCCCTGATGGGGGACCAGGGCTTTGGAGCCCTGATGGAAACTGTGGACACGGAGCTCGTCAGGCAGCTCCAGGAGTTCCTCCAAGGCCTCTAAATCACATCTAAAGTCTTCACTACCTTACAGAAACGTCCTTGCCTAATGCTACCCTCTGACCCCATTTTTGAAAATGTACTGGAAAGGCTAACAATCTGCCTGACATGTGGACTCCTAATTCAAACCTCCCCAACCTCTGCCCATGCTATGCCTTATCTATATTCAAAACCTAGCCTTGTCAACTGTCCTCAGCTAACACCCCATGCCCCCACCGACCCCCGCCGCCCTCTCTATTATCTTATTTCTTGTCCTTCCCTTTTTTATAAAGACTGGGTTTATGTGGGTCAGAGTATCTTCACGTTTTTAAAACACCTACATGACAACATCAACGCACTAGAGCTTCCACTCAATACTTATATTTTTCCTCACTTTTTTTGGTTTTGCTGTGAAATAGGTAGAAAATTGAAAAAGTTAAATTAATGTTGTGACGGTTGGGGAGTATGGGGGTGGGGGAAGAATCATCTGCAGTGCCAGAACAGGAGCCTCGGACTATTTTCTATGGAAAAACATACAGATTGTAGCAGAAAAGGGGATAAATCAAACCTGAAGGACCTGAAGCAGTGTTTACAGAATCTATTCTTAAAAGAGGAAAAAAATGAAATGTAATTTTGTATGTATGTAAAGTATGGATGATATTCTGCCTGACATTATTTGTAGTTTGTTTTTACATCATGTTAATTTCTCTACAGCTATTTTTTTTAATAATAATTTTGTCATAACCTGAGGTCAAATTGAAGTAACTACTGAGAGAACTAAAGTGTTTTTTTGGTTTTCTTTGTATGGTGGCTTAGAATTTTGTTTTTTGTTTTTTGATTGCAGAATGGGAGCTTTTTAAATGGTTGATTTGTAAAAGTGCTGAACTATGTTTATATATACATACCGCTGCTAATTGATGGTGTGTTGGAGCACTTTAATAACCAAAATGGTCACATCTTTTTCATTCTTTTCACGTCAGTATACTTAAACACAATTGTAGAAGACCTCAGAGTAGTGCGACAGGATTGTGCATACTAGGCTGAAGTTGCATTAGGCGCATTGAGAGCCTTATCTTGATTTGGTGCCACATCTTCATTTTGACTTATTCCAAATGTGACATGCTGTTAGGTTTCGTCCTCACTTTAATTTGGAAGAATTTAATTCTGGCCTGTGCGGCTGTTATCAAGTGGCTTTCAGAGCCATTGAAAAGAATCACAATGCATCACTGGTGGAAAAGAAGTTAGCTGTCCTGCAGTCTTTTTATTTTTGTTTCTGAATTGGCCTGTAATTGGCGTGACAGTTTGATATATTTGATTTGAGAGGAGTCATTTGTTTTTGTGTTCTATCTTAAAATGCTTAATAAATAGGAACGAACCTATTTGATAAAGAAAAGTAATAAATTACTGAATATTGGCACTTAAGTATTTAATAGTTGCATTTTTACACACACAGTAGGAAACATTGTCTAAACTATGTCGCAATTTTAGACTCATTTACATAAGTTTTTTTTTATGGTTTAACAATTTGTTTTCTTTTTTCATCGTGGTGCGTGTTAACCTTCTCGAGAAAGCGATGGCCCTGACATTAGCTCCTTTGACACTGTGATAAGAGTTGAGTAGCAGTCAGAATTACAGCCTTATGCTTTCAGCCTTACCTGCCCGTGAAACACAAGACCTTTTTACTATTATGTTGACTACTTAACTAGTTCAACAGTAGAAGATTTCTTCACTTGTTAACTCTTGATTGAAATTATTAAGTTTGTTTTCAAAACGACATAGTAGAGGAAGTTCTGGAGCTATAACTCTTGGTTATGTTTTCATGGGGAAAAATACTTATATTCCAAAGCCTTCAATAAAATGCAGTAATCAGCCAGAATAGTTGTCTTTGTATTCCCAGTGCTTATTTTGTGTAACTGAAAACAGTAGTCCCTATTGAGTTTTTGATGTACTTGTTTTGTTTTTTTGTTTTTTGCAGTCTTATTCTATTGAGTGCATTTTTCTAGCAGATCAGACATAATTGTCCTGCAGATAATGCAATGGACTTGGAAGTTGTCCTTAATTCTGGAACCTCAAGGACTGAGCCACTGATTGCAGTGAAAAGGAGCACGAGTGGGAGAGGCTGAGGACACTGAAATATGATGGTAAGCATAAGGTTTAGATGCATCCTCTCTTGAGAGTACAGCATGACTGATGTGCAAACTCAAGTCAGTTTGGTAGACGCTCTTTTTTTTCTTTTTCATTTTTTTAAAGGAAGCTGTCAGTTAGAAAAATGGGGCAATAACTACTGAGAAAGTACAAGGAAATGAACTGGCAATTAGTGGGAAATAGAACTAGATCCTACAGCCATGCTTGTGGCTCTTTGGTTTGAGCAACAGAAAAAGTTCAATTCAGTTCAGTTTTATTTATATAGCGCCAAATCACAACAACAGTCCCCTCAAGGCGCTTTATATTGTAAGGTAGACCCTACAATAATACATACAAAGAAAAACCCAACAATTATATGACACCCTATGACCAAGCACTTTGGCAACAGTGGGAAGGAAAAACTCCCTTTTAACAGGAAGAAACTTCTGGCAGAAGCAGGCTCAGGGAGGGGCAGTGATGCCAATGCACAGAATAAATATGACTTTATGATAGTTTTATGAGAGAGTTCAAGTGATGACTGAGATTATTACAATTCATTCTGGGGAATAAATTGAATAAATTTTTGTACAAAATTTGTTCACCCTCACCAAAATTATTAGAAAGTCATCCACGATATGCCTTTTGACTGGTGTGCATACTGTATGGATCTGTGTGAGACAAAACTGTAATACTTAAAAACAAACACCAGGTTGAAAATCTCAGGTAACTGGTAAAATTAGCTGACTAAATTCGAACAAGCTTTCAAAAGTGGTGACCCCAACGATGGGTTTAAAGCATTTGATTACACTTTTTCAACATACTATTTTAAAATGTTTGCGCACATTATCATTATTGACCTATAGCACAAACCACTGCTGTGGAATGGCTTCACTTTAACTTTGAAATGCTTAAAGCTTGTAAAATCAACCAAAAACTGAGGATTCTATTTGACACAGTATAAAACATCAATAAGTGTTTGAGCTGTCACTTGAAAAAGCATCAAAAGCAAAAGAACAACTTCAGAAAAACTTTGGGGTGGAAATTGTTGACGCTCACAAAACAGGTGGATATACAAAGAGCTGGAGTGACAAGTATAATCAGGAATTCAATATTATTCAGCCATAACAATGAGCCTGGCAGGTAGGAAGTCAAAGATTCTGAAAGATTGTAATGAAAAGAGGAGTGAAGTGTGTCTAAAGACCCCAAAACAACTTCCGAGACACTAGTAAATGACTTAGCCTATTGGGAATTGAAGTCTCTAAGAAGACAATCACTAGAATCCTGCACACATTGACACGTTCAAGCCAAACTGTTGTATGCAAAGCACAACCTGGAGAACGATTACAGTGCATCTGGAAAATGTTCCCAGCACTTCACCTTTTCCACATTTTGTCATGTTACAGCCTCATTCCAAAATGGATTCAATTCATTTTTCACCTCGAATTCTACATGCAGTACCCCATAATAACAAAGTGAACAAACTTTGGTTGAAATTGTTGCAAATGTATTTAAAAATATTTAAAATTAAAAAATAAAGACAAAAATTTGTTGACAAACCTTGGCCCCAGTGTGAGGTCCACAGCGCTCTGGAACAAGTTATCATCCAGGATGTCTCTGTACATTGCTGCATTCATCTTTCCCCACAGCTCGATGCTGCCACCACCATTCTTCATTGTAGGGATGGTATTGGCAGGTGATAAGTGGCGTCTGGTTACCTCCAGACATTACGTGTGACATTAAGGTCAAAGACTTTTCGTTTTTACCCGACATGAGAATTTTGCCTGAATGGTGGATTACTGGGAAATGGGTGTCCTTCTGGAAGGTTCTCTTCTCTCCACTGAGCAATGCTGGAGCTCTGTCATCGACGGGTTCTTGGTCATCTCCATGACTATGGCGCTTCTACTCAGATTGCTCAGAGTGGCAGGTGGTCAGCTCCTGGAAGAGTCCTAATGTTTCCAAACTTCTTTTCATTTATATATGAAGGCCACTCTTTGGACCTTCAGAATGCTGCAGAAATGTTTCTGTACACTTCCCCAGATCTTTGCCTCGATACAATCCTGTCTCAGAGGTCTACACACAATTCCTTGGATGTCATGGCTTGGTTTGTGCCCCGACATGCAATGTCAAATATGGGACCTCATATAGACAGACATGCCTTTTCCAATCATGTCTAGCGAACTAAATGCATCACATCTGACTGATCATCAGTAGAAGCAGGACGTCCAAAAAAAAAAAACTAGGATGCTTGAAAAGGTGGTGTTAAAAAGTCTTTGCTCTATTTAACAGCCATTAATTCTGTTTTCATCTGTACATGCCAAGAAATTTAACATTTTTATACGCCCACTTTGTACTCTTCTATCTATATATAGGGTTTAAATTATTTGAGAATTGATGTACTCTATTTTCAGTTGCATTTAAAACAGCACTACAGCTTTTTGCTTTTTTTTTTTAATATGCATTTTTTAATGCTAAAAGGCAGCAGTGGCAGGAATTGGCCCATTTGTCTTAATTGGTAGAGAATAAATGTACTTCTGGCTACTGGTCACTTGAGTGGCTTATAGAGTGCAGAAGGGGTGATTAAGGATTCTGCACCCATCTTCACTTCCCACCCTGCCTTTCTTCCTTGCCAGCACTATTAATCCAAGGGACTCGGCCATTCATCTTTCTTCTCCCACTCTCTTTCATCCTATTGCTACTAGTTAGTTCTGTAGAAACGGATAAGAACCACAGGTAGACTTATCCGCAAAGCATTTTGTTAATTATCCTGTGGTATGCATGGCAGGAGACCAGGGAGGATTAGCTCTAATCAATAATTTGCATTCTTCATTGGATTAGCTTCCCACTTCAAAGATTATCATTACACAGCAGCATGTTAACTCTAAAACTTTGGTAATTGCTAATTTTCTCATTTAAGTCTTCTAATTTATGTACATTTATCATTTCATTACCCGGGATCCTTTAGATATTCATTTTTTCTGAATGAGG
The DNA here is from genome assembly GCF_964374335.1 of Astatotilapia calliptera. Lineage (NCBI taxonomy): Eukaryota > Metazoa > Chordata > Actinopteri > Cichliformes > Cichlidae > Astatotilapia > Astatotilapia calliptera. The sequence goes on from NC_137433.1 coordinate 26,084,927, forward strand.
AAAAAGAGGTAAAATATCAAAAAGCAAAATACATTTAGAAGCCCTGTTTAATCGGTGCAGTGAAGTTTTCTGCTTCACTTTATTTATTTTCACTGTTTTGGTACCTTTTTAAAAAAAAAAAAATTCTCTTCAGAGACAAAAACTACAGTGTAGACTGTTTTAATACTTGCATTGCACATTTGGTAGCAATTAACTTACAAAAATGCTGTTGAAGGCTTTTTCAAAGATAGCAAGCGAAGTTTAAATATCTTTAATGTTTTTTTGTTTTTGTTTTTTTTACCTTTTTTCCTTGCTCCAAGTTGGTTCTGGAAATGATATCCAGTCTCATTAATCATAGTAAGTATGAAGCCACAGCCAGCAAACATTTACCTGATCTTAATGACTGAAGGGGCAGCCCTGGCACAGTCCTAAGGGTACAATTTTTACACTTTGATTGTATTAGCTTAAAAATAAATAAAATATAACTATTTGATACATTTTTGTCAAACTGCTGAAATGCATTGCAGAATCATGTTTATTTCTTTACACATACCTGTTTTTGTCTATAACTTGGATATTCGTGACAAGTCTGCTCACACACTCGACATCCCTCAAAGCCATGTTCCACTTTAGAGCCTAAAACTCTAAAGATGCATGCACTGACCACAGGGTACCCGTATTCTGATTGCTGATTCCAGCAGAATAACATGCCAGCTCACATTGATCATCTCAAACTGGTATTATAAAAGTTCACTCAAATGGCCTCCACAGTCATCAGATCTCAATCCATTAGAGCCCCTTAGAGATGTGGTGGAACAAGAGATTCATCTGTGCGAGGCTGTCATCACTGTGGACCAAAATCTCTGAAGAATAGCACTTTGTTGAATGTGGCCTTGAAAAGTTAACGGTAGTCCTATCTGTCAATATCACACTTTTATAGTTTATAGTTTTATAGTTTATAACTCTAATAGAACACCTATTGGATTTAGTGGACATTGACTATGTGCAAAATATATTTACTTTAAATATGTCCTTCCTTTGCCATGCTTCAACAGCTACCTGATTGTGTCATTTTGATTGTGTGCGGGTTATGTAGAAGAAAAGTATCAGTGACAGCATGTGGGTGAGCGCCCATTTGTCTATGCATTGATTCTGATTAGAAGTGGCGGTTCTTGTCTGCCAGTGGAAGCCTGTAATTAAAACCTGAAGTTCTTGGCATGTGCCATCATTATGTGGCCATACTGCATGTCTTTCAAGTAGGTGTATGTGCACTCATCGTATTGATGACTGTGTCCTCGTGTGCTCCTGTGTGCGCATCTGTGTGTGTTCGAAATCTCGCTTCTGTTACAGGAAAATGAAAAGTTTGCTGATTGAAGTGTCACTTTGGTCCACTGATTAATGAGATTTTTAGGCAAGTGTGACAGTTGTATGGAACCTACCAATCAACCAACCAACCAGTCAGTGCTCCCTATTCAGAGAGCACTGACATGAGATCGATTACCTCGTGTAGAAATAGCGCCAGGTGGGGGGAGTGTGTGTAAAGTGGACATGACTCTGTCACATTAGTCACAGCAATGATAATGCCATTTAGCATCCTGACCAAATTATTATTTTGGTAAATTAATAATTAATATATTAAGTTAATGGGCAAAAATCATTTTGAATAACAGAGTGACTATCTTTGAAGTGATGGTTGAACTGAAGAATGAATTTAATAATACCGCTTTAGATTTTTAAAGCAAAACAGAATAATTAATGAAGGCCTACTTCGATGCAATTAAAGCTCCACAGTTTGAAGTATTTTTGTATTTTTATAATTGTTGATTTGTAGTTTGTCATATCAAGTCATTTAATTACCAATTTGGGAATTTTATTTTGCTCATATTAATTATGTTTATTTTATTGTTTATAAAACTTTATTTCTGGTTTAGTTTTTATCAATTTTGATTTGTTTTTTAACTTTCACTACTCTGTGAATTTACCCAGTTGAGGTCGACAAGATATAAACGAATCTTTAATAAGCTGTATGGATGATGGCAAACGCCTAGCCGCTATAAAGCTAGCAGAAAAGATAGTATTCATTGAGTGAATGTAATCAGCATCATCACCTTAACTAGAAGTTGATGTCCTCACCTGTAATGTGACCAGACATTCACCACAATTACTATAGGTTGCTCTGCTCCAGTCCAAAAATGTGCATCATTTAAAAAAAAAAAGAAGCTATAATTCAGCAGCATGTTATGTATAGATCCAATATCTAATTTAAAAACTTATAACTTGACTTAAAAAAAAAAAAATCTCTCTTCTTCCTCTCCTGTCTTCTCTGTCTTGCATCTTTCTTTACCTCTGTTTCACACAACAACATGTTTTTTTCTCTCACTGGCAAATTCAGCAGTTGTCTGCTAGCAATACATTAGCTAGCAGACACCTTTTGTGACAAACTGCCCAGAGGTAGTTTTTGTGTTTGGTGATATTTGAAGAGCTGTTTGAAAATTTGCATTTCATGCTCAGTCTTGTTCTGGAGCTCTAGCTAAATGTTACCAGAGCTTTATTTACATCTGCGCCATGAACGGATTACAGCAAAGACAAGGAGAACTATATGTTCTGAAGTGTAAGCAGCTGTGGGATGTACTTATTTTCTATAACTCATATCTCCATACTGTCCAAGAAAGGGACACCAGATTGCAGAGCATGAAAAAAATGAACTAATTTGACAGTAATATGCGTTAACCTGCCTATCAGTTGTAATTACTCAATAATTAAAGGCTCCAAAAATGCTGTTGTGGATAATTAAAGCTCCCTTCATCCCCTGATCTGGGGCGGGATTTAAGAGGTTCAAAATATGTATTCCTATACAAACATAACGCTTCACGAAGGCAACTCACTCAGTTATGTAGACATCCCAGTTTTAACAAACATGCACCAAAACCTCATCATCCTTGTTGTAAGGACAAACCTGACCAAACTGACAGAGATGAACTCTTAACACATTTTCTTTATTCAGTACTTTTAGCTCATTTTTCCTCCTAAAGCCGTGTGTGTGTTTTATTTCGTTTAACACAATGTTTCTGTCTTTGTTTTTCATTTACGCTAACTGAAATCTTGCAGGATTGTGCCACTATTTGACACTTGTGCAAACGAGTACATGCCTTCTTAGATCATCATTACAAGTAAAAATAGGCTTTCACAACCTGCTACTCATCAGCAGTACGGCAGCATAATGCAAATAAATATTTAATGAGAGCTGAAACTACAAGACAAAATGTCACAGGAATTCTGTCAAAGACCAGAGACGGGAACGCAGGAAATGGAGTTCTACTGTTCTACTTCACGCCTCAGAGTATCACAGTACATTTTACGCTGCAGGCTGTAAGAAGTGAAGCCAACGTGAAACCCACAGGTGGGGACTCCAGTAATAATGCAGTCTTGTTTTCATCTTTTGCCTCCCTCTTGCTCATATAGAATAGAGTAGTAGTTATACTGCAGTCATATTACTGCCACACTTTCTCTCTCTTATCAACACATTGTCAGTTATCTCAGGATATGACTCAAGACTTTTTGCCTTTGGCTGGTTATCAACCCTCAGTACCTTATGAGAGTAAAATATTTCCTTAGCAAGTGCCAGAAACAACTCGTATATTAAAGCAGTTTTTGTTTTTTGCTCATCGTATATTTCGTATATTATTTATTATCTAAATTAGGAAATGTTATTGTATACTAGTCTTTATTCAGGTGAATCTATTTGGAAAACCTGCATTTGGGCTGCTAATGGTTTATTTATTATTCAATTATTATTCATTCAATTTACAATCCTGTGGCCTGAAATGGATTTAGATCCATTCTGTTAAGGTTTTCTTTCAACTGAAGATAAGTGATATATGGAACTGACCACTGTATCGATCATCTGTAAAGCCAGGGGGTTCTTGTGACCTGTACAGCATTAGTAGGCTATTTTCTTTCTAATTGAGTCGCTTAATTTATGTGTTGTTGTTTTGATCTTCTTTTCTCCTGACTTAGGTATTGACAAACTAATCCGTCTCCGCAAGCCATCATGGCATCGGCTGACATTAAAGGTAAAACAAAAGAGTGTTTCTCGCCTTACGCTAGTGAGAAAATTAGGAAAGGCGATGATATGAAAATGTTTTTAGTCAAGGTTTCTGGAGGGAAGTAATCCATTTTCAGCTGTGAACAAAAAGACTCCCAATAGCTGCACATTAATGTTGATGTCAAGCAACATTTTAGTTTGAGTCCAGCGCCCAGGGCACAGTGATAACAAACTACCTTTTTCCTCACTGTATTAAAGAGTCGTTTCATTTAGAGAAGTCATTGAAAAGCAACACATTATGACCTATTTAATGTAAAACGCATATGTAGTACTGTGGAAGTGCTTCAGCATTGAATGTTTGGAATTTTACCCACCGCACAACATCAGGCGGGATCATTTTCCAACGTCAGCGCAAACATACAGCAAGAGTAATAACGACAAGAAGAACAATGATTTTCCCACAGCAGATTTGTGCCATGTGTGGAGCAAAGCAAAAAGACAGTCTTGACTTTGAGACAGTTGGCAAATGTGCTTGTTCACAAAGGCTTAAAATTAGGGTGTTGAAACTCAATAGGAAGAGATGATTAGATGCAATCAAAATGCATGTTATGCATACAAACAACCTAAAAAGCATCAGGCTTTTTAGGTTGTTTGTATGCATTAAGTTAAAAAGAACTGAGACCACAGCTGAAACTCAAAACTAGACACTTTGACTATCCCTAACTACTCTAGAGCATTACCCCTTTTTTCTAAACATGAAAAAACCAAATGGACCAGTGCTTTCCTAAAGAAGAAATTTATTTAAGTTCATTTCCCCCATAAATAGATGTTTCAGGCTGTCAATGTCATTGTATTATCCATGAAAAGATAGTGTAAACGAATGGAATTCTGGAAGTGAAATAATTCTAAAGTAATCCCCTGAAATGTCTGGAAAGGAATCATTGATAAGTGGTAGCCATAAAGGAAAGTAGATAAGGCCTGTATCTGAAAAGACAGGCCCTTATCAGTGGTATTATAAACTAAAATGTCCTCTTATCGGTTATTCGCTGTTTAATGGCACTCAGAGCAAGGTGAATAAAGTAAAAAAAAAATTTTTTAAAAAGGCACAGAAGTCAGAGTAATATCGTTCTTGGGAACAGAAGGATTACTTGAGTGTGTATATATACACAGTCTATTAAGCATTTTCATTGGAGGGTATTCATGGACTAAGTGACTATTAGTAAAACAAGATAAATTAAGAAAAAAGCACTTACATTAGAAGCGCATAATCACAGAAAAATGACTGAGAATCACATTCCTGTGAGTAAACGTGAGGAAGCTGTTGCCATGGGATTAATGACCCCCCTCTCTCGTGTTGAGCCTGTTCAGCTCCAGCTGTGCACGACAGAAGTGGAGCCGAGCGCAGCGGCAAGCCACTTGCGTGTGCTGTGATCTTTCAGGTATTGTGGCAGTACTGTCCACATGAACAAAATAGATTCGCAGTCCAAGAGACGTGTCTGTGAATTGTCACAAATGCAGTTAGTGGGAAAGAAAAGCAAAGAGCCTTACTGTAACAGCAAAAGCTGTGTTTGTACAGTTTTTTGTTTGATATAGACATCGGCAGTGGAATCCCCTGTCCATGTTCACAACAACGAGGAAATCCCCCTGGAGAATGTGGTGATGTTGCAGGTCTTTGAAGCTCACAGTTTCTGAAACATGTTACACAGCGTGATAAATTAGAGGTGAAGTGATACCCCAGTCAAAATCACAAACACAAATTTGACTTTGTAAGCATTGCCAAAATATTTTCTGCAGTGCTTTTGTACTGGACTGATTAATTACCATTAGGTGTTCTTATTATAGTGACCACCCTGTGGAGAAACTCAGAGGATAGTTTTCTTCTGTCACTGCAGCTGCTCATGTATCGTATCAGGAGTAGTGTTTATAGTCAAAATGAGACTTTAATCTCCACCGTAGAAGGGATACATTGGTGGTAATTAGCTAAATGACATCTCTTCAAGCAGGAGTTAAAATTGTCATTGGCTAATTTCACATCTGATGGGCTGCAAGTTTAACTGTGACACGGCAGCTGCAATGACTGCGAGCTTTTGTTTGATGTGGCTCCCCATAATCACGCTGACAGCCTCTTGACAGATGTTTGACAGAGTGGTTTCAGGTTCACCGAAGTACCTGTAAGTGGAGTGCGTGATCAGAGAGTGAAAGTGGGGTGTGCAATCACCATCACACAGGCACAAACACACGCTCACCGCGTCCTCCTGTTCTTATCCCAGTCTCCCTTCGACCCTTCTATTCTTACTCATTCTCTGTCTCTCTCTACTGGTGGCTGATTAATATTGGATGGCAAATCTGTCATTATGTTTCCTACCAGGGAAAGAGATTACAAGGTTGCATATATGAATATTATGCAGGCATTTCTCTGTAAAGGTACACAATCCAGGATCAAAACGATGTTAATAGTGTGGTAGAACTCCTCTGTAATTGCAGCAGCATCAAAAGAGAACGTGCTCACGGTGGTGTAGCACCTCACATTGTCACCTTTTTAATATCACAACATGGAAATGTTCCAGCTTTCTCCTCAGTATAGTGAACATCACTCTAAAAACTGTTGGCTGCCTCTGGCTTTCACACGTCAGTTGTAGTGCGCCCACAACAGGGAGGAATCTCAACAAGAGATTTATGGGTGCCCTGGAGGTCCAGACGCCTTGTTGGATTACCTGATTGCCTGTGGTTTCAATTTCGCATTATAGGAGATTTACAAGTTCAGGAAAGGATTTGATCTGTGAAAGCATTTGCTTATGATATTATGGCTCGGTGTGCTGTCTGGCTGATGTGTGTGTCACACAGTAGAGGTGTCATTATACATGAATAGGTTTAGCTTTTTTATAATTTCTAGCAAATTATTGTACCAGTATGAACTCTTTGTGTTTCCTACATGATGGTGCATCATGTGTAAATGACATATTGTTTTCTACTTTTAGCTCTTTCCCCAGACACATGGGCTTTATGTTAAAGTGTTACCTGGTAAGTATTAGATCTATGATGCCTAAATTTGGTGTCAGGGCGTTCACTAAGGTTTTCTTGGTACAGTGTGCACATGTTTGCTGTCAGAGCTACCAATACAATGCTGGATACACTTCTCAGATATTTTGGTTCACATCACTGGCATGATAGCATCACACAGTTGCTTCAGATTCGTCAACTGCACAGCCATGCAAATCTGCCGTTCCACTAATTGAGATCTGGCATCGGTGTCATGTTCAAGAAATGAGTTGGGGATTATTTGAGCTTTGTCACATGATGTGTTGTCTTGTTGGAAGCAGCCCTTTAGAAGAGGTCCACACTGTGGTCATGGTCAGCTACAATACTTGGCTAAGCTGCGGCATCATGGAGTAATCAGGGGCCCAAAATGTGCCAAGAATATATCCCCACACCATCAAATCAGACTGAATTGATACAAGACAGGATGGATCCATGTTTTTTTTTTGTTTTTTTTTTAAAATTTATGTTTTATTAGTTTTCTTATTTATACAACATATACAACAAATTCAATTTAATCACCGTGAGGGGGAAAGCAAAACCAAACCGAACAACAACAGAAGAGACAAATGGACCAAAACAAGACCAAACAAAACACAAGAACAAACAAACCAAGAAATACAATGACATTATACAAAATCGGGCCTCCCATTTTGTACATATTTCAACCATTTCAACCAATATTCTTCAAATGAGTCCGCCTAGCACTTTAGCCTAAAAGTTATTCTGTCCATAACAAAAATATTATATATCACATCAATCCATTCATCTATGGTAGGAATATCCTCTTTAATCCAAAGGCGAGTTATGGCCTTTTTGCATGCTACCGACAGCACACTGAAAAAATATTTATCCGGTTTGCATAGATTAAGACTCTCTAGGTTGCCTAGGTACAATAATGTAAAATGAAATTGTATTTTCTTTTGGAAGATTGTTTCCATGACCTTATGTATTTCCTTCCAAAATGGAACCACACAGGGACATTCCCAAAAAATGTGAAAATGATTTGCTGTTGCATGTCCACAATGCCTCCAGCATGTTGGACATGTTGGACAGCAGGATGGATCCATGCTTTAATGCGATTTATGCCAAATTCTAAACCCTACCATTGTGCACTATGCTGCAGCAGGAATCAAGACTCTTCAAACCAAACAATGTTTTCCAATCTTCTATTGTTCAATTTTGGTGAGCCTGTGAAAATTGTAGCCTTAGTTTCCTTTTCTTAGCTAATAGGAGTGACACCTGGTGTGATCTCCTGCTGTTGTAGACCATCTGCTTCAAGGCTATACTTGGAGTAGAAGATGCTCTCCTGGTAGCAAGTGGCTACTTGAGTTACTGTCGCCTTCCTATCAGCTCAAAGCAGTCTGGTCATTCTTCTCTGATGTCAACAAGGCCTCGTCACCCATAGAACTGTTTTTTACACCATTCCTGTGTAAACCCTAGAGACAGATTTGTGGAAAAATCCCAGGAGAGCAACAGTTTCTGAAATACTCAGACCACTCGGTTTGGCACCAACAACCATACCACGCTGAAAGTCCTTAAATCAAAATCACCTTTCTTTGCCATTTATCTTTCTGGACCGTGTCCATATACCTAAATCCATTCATTTGCTGCCACGTGATTGTCTATAATCACGAAGGTAAACAGGTGTACCTAACAAAGTGACCAGTGAGGATAAATAAATATTTCACAAAATAGTACTTTTTTTATGATATTGTATTTTACTTTCAATCAGAAAAATAATAACTCAAGTGATGCACTAATGAAAGAACTCGTTGTTAAAAGTATGTGTTTTGTATGAATAATACATAACCATGACAAGTCCATAAACCTGGTGTATTGTCCGTATATATTGCTTCATTTATCAAAGGCAACCACCATCCCTCCATTATAGATTATTATAAAAAATGTATGTAGGCTTCATTTTTATGTTGTATTTAAAATGGTTGACATAACATTGCAGTTCAATTTCAGTGCGGATGATTACAGTCAATAGATAAACGTCCAGAGGAAACCAGTCAAATCTAAAACACTGACTTATACATAAAAAAATAGCAATGAAAACAATAATTTGAGAGTGCAATATTTGCGAAGCCTGTCATCTTTGTAGACACACATAGATCTGTCTGCCTGAAAATTGTGGGTTTAATATTCTTTAAGTGTTGAGAGTGTCAAGTGTTGAGAAAATCGGCAAAAACATAGAATATACTCAGCTGCTCTGTTCATTTTATCATCCTGGAGAGAATTTCTTTCTGGAAATATGTCTCAGATTTATGATGTAGGCTGTCATGACCTTATCCTCTTAAACTTGTGCTTTTCAAGTGCTTGTAAAATGAAAGAGAGTTGTTTTATCAAGATATAAAAGGGTCAGGGGAGCTCACAGTTGCAACTAACAGTAATTTTCAATTTTCTGCCAAATTGTAAATGATCTAAGAAACATGTTCTTGCACAGTCCTCTGTCAACACTAAATCCACTTCTGCTTGCTTCTGTTTCACAGTCTTTATGTGCATTCATGCTTTTCTACGTGTTGAATACTGATATTGTGGTTCTTCTGTTCTTCCCACTTCTCTCTGGCATTCATTTGCCCTTCTTTTCATTGTCTTTCTTCCTATCCCTCTGTGCAACTGCCTTTTATTTTGAAGCCTTTTGTTAGCAGAACTGTTAACTGAGTGCATATTTGCTGGCCACCCACCTGCTAAAAAACTGTGTGACACGTCTGGGGAATTACTGCAGTTGAGTTTGTTGCAAGGAACTGTGGCAGAGACTAAAACCAAATGACCTCTGAGCTTATGTGCTGCTCAATTAGAAGCAATAAGTCCTTTCTCTGATTACATTCTCTGTAAAAGAATTCATCATCACACCTTAAACTCTGTTCCTCCATCTCCTCTTCCACTAATGACAAGTAGGGGGTAGAAAAAAAAAACTAAACTAAAATGATTTAACTGCGCTCTGCCTAGTGAGGTTAGAAGGCAAAGAAAATTGTAAGTAGGAAGTTCATTGACAGTCATCTGTGATTCTGTGGAAAGATGCGAGCGGAGGAAGGAGAAGGAGGGCTGAGATAAGAGGAAAAGCAATCTCAGAAGTGAATACATTAAAAGCTGAAGTACGCTGATGAAAGTTGTCAGAAGCTATGAAATACATAACAATGAACAGCTCTGCAGCTGCAGCTCTTTGTTCTGCTTATCATAACAGATTCATATACAAAAGCAAGGTGACTGCTAATGGTGTTATTTTATGTTAGAGTTGGTTTATGTGAAGCATCCTCTTTTTTGAGTGACAAAAGCATGCATTCCCGCTGAGTGATTCCCATAATTTTGGAGATTTGTAGTTGACCATCTGCTGCAATTTTGAGTGAACTGAACACATTTTACTAGTAACAAAAATGCTTTTTGTTGAACTGCCAGGATTTGAATGCAGGCTAATCAGAATAGAGGCTCTATGTTCACGGGACTGTCGATGATCTCTCAGTGATGCAAGAAGACGCTGTGAAAATATGCGGCCGTATTCTGAACTGCTAAATACGCGAACTAAGTCACGGACACAAAACGACCTCCATTCACCCCCCCTCCTCCTTCTTGTCTTCTAGTCTGTTTGCTCAGGCACACGTAATCCCCTGCATCAATGTTCTCCTTTGATACTTACATAAACACTCATGCACAGTGGAAGGTTAACAGCAGTTGGTCTTTCTTGGGCAGCATGAGGTCAAATCAGCTTTAGGGGATTTAAGGAACAATCAGAAACTAAGCCTTTGAGGGAAAACAACACTTCAGTCCACAGACATGCATGAAGTGCTTTCCAATCATTCCTTGACTCTTTTTGTGTGGAGCTGGAAGTGTCATGATTGAGTTTTCAGCCCATTAAATCTGTTTAGAGGTGTAGATCGTAGGTGTGGCTACCTAATACAGCAGAGTGGTCACTGATGCTTTTTATTGTGTGTAGTCAGACTAAGCTTGCTGTAAGGATTGACACTGACAGTAAACGAACCCTTTTAAGGTAGCAGGTATCAAGGATAGGCCAAGTTTTCTATCATCACCCATTTCTCACCATCATACTTTATATTAGGTACACCTATACAGAATCCTATACCTACACACACATGCACACACACGCACCCAGAGGACACAAATACACTCAAATCCTACACCTGGAATTTCTGATGTGGTGATACAATGGTCAAACTTGGCACAGCATGCAGGATGGAGCAGAAAGCTGTACTGTGATTAGTAGGTCGATGTCATACGGGAACAATCGATTTGACATTGAGCGCCGTAGGCCACTGTACACACCAAATGTGAATCACACTGTCAGCTCAAGATCACCCTTAGCTCTCCCCGAAAGAAATGACACAAAGATCAGGCAGGCAGGGGTACAATGACGGGCCCTGTTGCTCTTAAAATACACAAAATATTATGAATCCAACACATTTTCATTGCCAAGGTTTGAGATTACATGAATTTGTTTTGTTCTCATGTTAGCTTGACATGTTTGGTTCATGTCAAGCTAACACTCAGCCACAGATTAAAGGTTTATTATTTATTTCTGAATCATGTATTCTCTCTCCCCCCCCCCCCCCCCCCCCCCCCCCGTTTTGTCCAGATTTGTGTCTCAAGTAATTTGTTCCTTTGATAACACATAGAGGCTTATTGTGTACTTTTACATGCATGTGGTAGATGGAGTAGATTTCAGTATATAGTCTCTGTGTGTGCTCCAGTGTTTAGATGGGTAGGGTATATACTGACTTTATTTCATAGTGCACAAAATAGCAATAGCAACAATAATCAGTTTACATAAGCACAGGACTGGGAGAAAAATTATACACACATTATCGAGGGATTTGAGATGAATCACTGGTTAATATTAGTTGGATTGGTATTGTCTGCTGTCCTCTAGATGCATTATTTCTCCCCTGGGATTTTCCTGTGACAGTAATCCTTTATTCTATTTGAGGATACAGACAAAATTACTAGAATGACTGTTTCAGACTATCCACAGACACTCATATGTCAGGTCATCTCATGTGATCTGATCTGCAATGACATGGTCTTAAAGGTCCATCTGACCTTGTGACAAAGCAAAATAGGTTAATTTATAAAGACATCCACAAAAGCCTATTTCCAAAAGTTATTTCAAAGCAGATTTTAAACTTGTTAAAGTGTTTATAACTGGAGGTTAATGGTTCCTCTAAACTATACTCCTCACTGATTTTACAAATTAAGTTTAACCTTAGGCAATGGATGTTTTACCAGAATAATGAAAATCTCACTGTTTCCTGTGAGCTCTTGCTGTTTGTGTTTGACACAGCTTTATATTTCCATCCATCTTCTACTGCTTATCCAGGGTTGGGCTATGGGGGGCAAAGGCATAAGCAGAGATTCCCACAGATTCCATATCCCCACCCACCTCCTCTCCATATCCCCACCCACCTCCTCTCCATATCTCCACCCACCTTCTCTAGCTCATCAAGGGGAGCACTAAGGTGTTCCCAGGCCAGCTGAGAAATATGTCTCTGTAATCTTTAATCTCTCCTGAGTGGGTAGCTCAGGGTCTTCTTTTGATAGGACGTGCCAGGAACATCTCACCCAAAAGACCCCCATAGGGAATCTTTTTAGATGCCCAAACGACCTCAACTGGCTTCATTTGATGGAGGAGTACTGGCTCGAATCTGAGTCCCTCCTGAATGACTGATTTCCTCGTTCTATCACTAAAGAGGAGCCCAGCTATCCTTTGGAAGAAGCATATTTCTGTCATCTGTATCCATGAACTCATTCTTTCGGCCAGTACCCAAAGTTTGTGACCATAGCTGAGGATAGGTACGTAGGTAACCAGATAAAAGGACCAGTGCAACATTCGCATCACTGTACAGGTAAGAAGCAATAAAGGGACCAGTTCACCCTGCCTGGACCAAAGTTACTGGGATCCCACTCAGGCTGGCATATGTAGTGTGATCGCCCTATAATTGGAGAACACACTCCAGTCAGTTCAGAAGCAGTTGAAGAAGTTACTTGAAAAAAAGTAATCAGTAACTAATTACTGATTGCTTCCCCCAAAAGTAATCCCATTACTTTACTGATTTCTTATTTTCAAAAGTAATTAGTTACTTAGTTACTTTAAAAAAATGATTTACAACCTGATTAGGTAATAAAGCAATAGATCTTTCAGCCCAGTTCTAATTTTTCTGCATAACCCATCATATAAAATGTAATCAAATGAAAAAGTCTCTTTTTGAAACTAGTTTTATTAGTTTTAATCTTTTAACTTTATGCATCAAGCAAACATTAAATTATATGCAACATTCTCTGATGTTGCACTAAAGAAATTTGTTTAACATTTAAAACTATTTTCTGCATATTCCAGCATATGCTCGGAGGTTTAGGGTTACTTCTGCTCAGAAGTAACAGAAATTTTCAGAAGACGATCTCCGTTCAGTGTTGCAGAGGCATATCAGCTCCATGCAGCCACCTCAGTATGGAACACAGTCATTTTAGAGTCAATGCCCTCAACATCCCTCAAAATGTTGTTAAAGTTCTCTTGAAGGTGCAAATTAAAGATTTCACAAACTGGGGCCTCTCCCAGACATTCCCATCACACCCCCACTGTTTGGGGCTGTCAGGAATGTCCAGTATCTTCTTCTACAACCTGCAACTCCAAGAAGGTTGGGTATGGATCTGTCATTTCACACATTAGTGCAAACAAACATCCAGCCACAGGGAATCAACCTCCTCATTTACTGGGGAAACTCCTAATGTACAGGTTGGCTGAACAATACCTACTACAGAGGTGACATTTCAAGATCTAGTTTCAACAGAACGGGACTGCCATGAACCTTGACTGCTGATTGCAGCTGACCCCTGTGGTGCCACCTGCAGGTGCTGAAACCACAAAAGGGCGGACTCCAATCTCCTCATTGTGCTGTGCCCAGCTGGGCCCTATGGGCTGAGCCCCAGATATCAGGGGGTCTCCCTTGAGCTTCCTCCCCAGGCCTGCCTCCAGGGTGTGTGCCTGGTATCCTTTCCTTATAAGGGTTTTTTTGAATTGCTCTTTGTATGGCCCCTCACCCAAAACCATTTTGCTTTGGAAGATCCTCACAAGGGCAAAAGCCTACTACAACATAGTCCACAAACCACTCCAGCACAGTAAGGTAGCGATTTGCATGAAGGGCCTTTGAATTTCAACAGCTGAAAAATGTTTCCTACATGAACATGGCTCGGTGTCTCTTGTTTACTGTTTTCTTTTACTAAGGCAAGATCAACATATTGCCTTAGTAAAATAGTTATAATAGATAAGATAAGATAGAACTTTATTAATCCCTCGGGTGGGTTCCTCTGGGAAATGTATGTAGCCTTCAGCAACATTAGGTGTACATTGCATAAAGACTGAAAGAAGATGACGAGTTACCCTGTGTTTACACCTGTCCAGTCTGAAGGCACACATGTTTGTCTAATCATCTTCACATTCACAGCACACAATGATGGTAAATGGAGACTCTGGCCCTGTCACAGTCTTTATAATATTAACATAAACTGCAGCTCAGGTATGTGTGTCTCTGGGTTTCCCAAGCACACACACATCTCGAGCTAAACCTCCTCTGAGAGGATGGTGTTGACATCAAAGGAGAATCGTGTAGTTTTATTGAACTAAAAAGCCACACACCTCAAGCTGACCTTCGCTGAGAGCATAAAATATCCTTCCTTCCTGAAATGATCGAAGAGTTTGTTCACAATCACTCCGGCTAGATGCAATTGCAGTCCACACTGTAACTGCTGATTGATAGATGGTGGCAAACTGCTGTAAATCACAGGAAATGCTCCATCACCTACCAACCAAATGCTTTCTTTTTTCTTTTTTTTTATATTAGTTATGCTTGTATGGCTCCGTGCTACTCCTAGAATTATGAAGTGTTGTGTCACTTCCTTCTGTCAGATAGCAAGCTATTCTGGTCAAAAGATTATGGCAAACAAAGGATGTTTGTGAATGACTGCAGCACTGATGGCAAACATGATGACAATGAAGGCAGTTTCCCCAGTTTGCACGCTCCACGTTTTCCTGAATTTAGTGGCTAAATGGTAATAGACAGCTTCAGGAACTTTCTAGATAAACATCCTAACAATGCCCATCTATCTGCTGATGCAGGGAACCTGCTGCTGTTTATTATCTGTGATGCATGATACCCATCTGATGCACTCTTCAAACCTAAACTGTCTAAATGTGTAGAAGAAACGGGTGTTTTCATACTTGTGGGTTCTAGCAGTCCTTCATGACAAACATACACACACTTGCTCAGACTCACAAAGGCACCCATGTTCACACGCCTCACGTCCCATATTTTTTTTAAATCATTCATTAACAATTAAAAAAGAAAGAAAGAAATTGAGTTGAATTTTACTAAAATAAGGATTAGCATTTATCATCAGCAACCTACCTGGAACCTGCCTCATAACATTAGAACCACTGCATTAATGGTTAGTGTTTTCACCTGCAACCTTTCAACCTAATAAGACTCCTAATAGATGTAGAAAGATCCTCATCTCATATTCAGGTTCAAACAGAATTTGTTTCCTCTAATGTGATTGCACTTAATATAGTTGGGTGTGTGTGTGTGTGTGTGTGTGTGTGTGTGTGTGTGTGTGTGTGTGTGCGTGTGTGCGTGCGAGCGAGCGAGCGATGACCTTTCATTTTAAGATACAGGCTGCAATGCCAACATTAACTTTAATATGCTTGCAGTGCCACTTATGTGTGCTTGTGTCTGTTTGGTAATTTTCTTGTGCAAACCAGACCCTCTTGTGCTAAGCTGAGGGAAGTCGCACACCTGGGGATGTGTTTATCAAGATAAGACGTCTTACTGAAATCTGTTTTTTTTTTTTTGCCTTTGAAATTGCTCTTTAGCAGCTGCAATTTTGTAGTTTCAGATGAAAACAAAAAGTAGGCTGTTTTGGTTTTTGTCAATTTTTGTTTGAGATGGTTATTATTCAATATTTCCAAAAGCTTCTTGAAGTGATCGAGATTGCAGGAATCAGGAGTCCTAAAAGGAAATTGAAACAGAAACAGAAAAATAATGGATTATTTGGAAACGCTAAAATGGGCCTTTTTCCTAACTATTTCACCAAAGAGCCAATCAACATCTAAATTGAAACGCATGAATCCATCATGTTGTTTCACCAATACATGCACACACAGTATAGATTCACAACAGCTTCACTGACAGGATATTGTTGTGTACTTCATTTTTCTTGTGTAAATGGATCTATAATGTGAATTAGTAAAGCATTTGTTTGGTGTCTTGGTTAGCTGAAGACCAGCAAATGCGAGCACCTTTTGGGAGGTTTTGGGAGTCTGCTTTTCTGGTACTGTGGAGGAAAATCTTCAGCAAGGATCTTAGAGAAGAAATTGTTGCTCCCTATGAGTCTTGGAAAGGCATTTCCAAATAATTTCAAGTCCATCATTCTACAATGAGGAAGATTATTCACAAATTGGCAATCCTCCCAGAGATTCTTCCCAGAGAGCTGGGACATTCCAGCAAATTCATCATGTTTAATGTTCATGTTCATTACAGTACAATTTGAAAAAGATAATGATGTATGATCATGCTTCCGTGTCCAAACTACACTGCGTTCATCAAGGCTGTTGTCTTTTTAACGTGTTTAAATGCTTTGTATCGTGTTCTATTTAAAAACAAACCCCTAAAAATAGTCAGTGATCACTGTTGGCCTCTCTGGATTTTTATTAGCACTATTCATCCGCAGCACGTTTTAAAGCTACGTTTTTAAAACCTTACCATGTAACTGCCGCCCATTGGCTCACGGTTTGCCAGACACCAAACTTCTACCTCTGTTAAACTTTATAAATCCTGTTTTTCATGGATGCCTGGATGTTTATCTTTAATGTTACACCTGGTTGAGCAGCTATGTTGATCATTTTATTAAAGACAGTTTTTAACTCTCGGTGATGCCACATTGTTTGCTTGAGTTTGGGAACTGAAGAGGAGGTTGCCAGGGAAATGCCTCTTCTCTCTAAACAGAACATGGAAGTACAGCTTCTGAACAAACCACAAAACCTCTGGAGCAATATTCACATGAAACTAATGAGCTGGGTTTTATTTCTCAACTAATTCAGCATATTGGGTGTGTTTCAGTAAGAACACCATATAATTTAGTTTGCCATAAAAAATACAGGAGTTTGTCCCTACAGATAATATGTCAAATGCAATATTGCAGAAAATATTGAATACAGCGTTTGCTGTAATTTGCTGAACTAAATCTTAAATTGGATTTTGTTTTTATGCCAGCTTTTGTTTTTTAGACACACTCTTTGTAAACTGCTCCCACTGTCATCTAACACAATTTTGAAGTTATAAATATTTCTAGGTTTTTATTTCCTAGTCTCTCATTTTGACTTCAGTTTTGAAATCGGGAGATCAAAGGGTTTAGGACTGTAGCGGTGCTAAACCCACTGCAGTTTACAAACAGCAGCCTGCTAGGCAATATCATGACACTTGCTAGATGCCAGAGTGTAGCCTAATGAACTGCTGCTTTTTTTTTTTTAAACTGAGGTTGGCAAAATTGGAATACATATTAATTTTTCTCTGCTTATTTGCATTTTCAGTGCTGATTATATATCACTAGGCAAGTTTAAAATTAATATATTTAATCCAGTTAAATGAGGAATTTGATTTGACTGAATTTGCCCCATTTGCTCCATACTGTTTTCTGTTTTGTGGGATCCCACACGGATCAGTTTTAGGTCCTTTCATATTTAAGATTACTCACTTTATTTAGAATACTATAGAAGAAAAGTACATTTTTATTCCTGTGCTGAGGATAAAAACATAGAAGCTGTAAAATGTTGGCTCACTGCAACACTAGAGATAGTTTTCAAGCCAATAGTCATGTTTAAACCAGTCTACTTTTTTCATAGCAATTAGATAAATGAATTTCAGTTATTAGTATCCTATCTCCTCAGTATCACTATCATCTGCCTGTGGCTCAGGGGTACAGTTTTTATTGGTCGCTGCGTGTCTGTCCGTTTTTTCCTTTTGTCTTATCTCATTATCAGGTTACTCTGCATTAAATGATACTGAAAAGTAAGATGTCCATAGCAGATACATTATACAACAGTCAGACTGTCTGAGCAGCTATTGATTCAGCATCTCTAATCTTATTAATTAATCATTTCACTTTGAATATAAAATAAAGCGTATCTGACTAGAGCACAGCTGTAGAAAATGGAATGTCTACTTTTAGAGCCAACTGAGTCAATTCTAAGTTCCTTTACTGGCTTTTTATCTGTGAGGCAGACTCTGGTGTTGATGGACCATACCTGAGGTGAGTGTTGTTGTGTCACTTTGGAATTACACGAGTAGAAGAAACAATTAAGTCAAAGCCTAAATCTATAGATATGCTATACTTAAACTGTACACATAATCCAGTTATATATAATAACACAGAGTTATGTTGTGTTTGCACTAAAGTGTTGCATAAACTGTGTCAGCTGATTTTCTAGGTGAGTCTTGAAAAAATTAGCTGCTAATACAGGATGAGAGTTACCAAAAGTGTGCAGTCGGTGTAAGTTTGTTTAGCATATTTATTTATCTGGTCTGTTTGGAAAATTTCCGTGTTAACATGAAGCAGAGCAGAACAAAAACATAAATATGTATGATTTATCCCCCCTACAAATGTAAGTGCACAAAGGTCCACCTCTAGGCATGAATCCATTTTTAGTCATGAGGTGAAGCATCGCTAAAAAATCTAATTACAATGACCAGGACTTTGCTGTTAGGGTTTGACTTCTGAGGACCTTTTCATTATTGAATAAAGCTCCACGAAAAATCGAAAACCAACTTCTTTTGAACTTTTTCAAAGTTTCACCTTTGCCCCACCAAATCATAATTAAAGCTTTGAGCCAGAACTACTGAGATATAGACTTATGATCTAATGGTGGCAGCTCCTGTGTCAGGCAGACGGCCAACGGGACACATATTATTAAATCTTGTCCTAGGCATTTCATTTGTATTCTGGAAAGAGAACACATTCTTCCATAATTTGCCTCAGGTACTGTGAAACACACACTGTGTCCACACTGCAATTGATCCCTATTGATTTTTACCTAGACGCCTTGTACTGTAAGACCGTCTTTTCCAGACAGATTTAATGTTTGAGTTCTTATGATGAGTCTGTGGTAGGGTGGATATGATTTGGATAAAAGCCCTGTGGGGATGTGAGTTACGCGTAAAACGATTTGGTGTGTGGGTCAGTAAGAGAGCCAAATCTGTCAGTCATTTCACTGCTTACCTTCTGTTTCTCTTATCCTTTGCTTGTCTGTACTTTTACACACTGAGGATGGCATATCTGTCAGGAGCTTGTGTGTCCTCATTCCTGTGTGTATATAAGTCTGTGCATGCTTGTGCTCCACCGGTGCACTTCTTTTGTATGTGCACTGAGCTGGGTGAAAGTAGTGCCTCAGTGCAGTTGCAGCGTTAAACCTGGAAGCCTTGCCTGACAGATTGACAGACAGAATAATTAGGATGAAAATTGTCTTTGGCCACCACTATTTCTCTTCCAACTTCATCAGCAAATGCTGGACACTGATGGATAATCAGCTGTCTGTGGCTGATGGATGCCGCTGACACTTCAAAATGCTCACTCTGTAAGCATGCAACATCGTTTCTATTTCCATATATTAAGAAATATTCTTCTGTTACTCTTGACATGTCTTTAGTGTCATCTAAGCCCCTTGAAGGATGGAATATCTTCCTTTTTCTTGTAAAAAATTATATTTACATAAGGAAAAAGGAGAAAAAAAAAAAAGCTACCGATGCAATCTTTTTGTCAAAATAATTACACTGTTAGCACAAATGACATTTAGCCAAAGTGACAATTTATCTCACTTCTTTCTATTTTGACACATCCCATATGGAAAAGAAATATTAAAAACTTATATGATGATTTACTCATGAAAGTGGCCACTTTCTCATTACTTTCATATATTGTTTTAGTAAGTATCCAAAACATACAAGTGTCATTTATATAATCTTATATCTGTTTTCACTCTTGTATGCTTTTCATACAAGTTTCACACAAGACAGATGCAAAATTTATAAGATTTATATATATCTTTTCCACATGGGATCCCTTGGCCATCCCTTAAATCTTGATTTCAGCCACATATGCCTGAGTGCTGACATAGTGCCATTACTAATGTGTTCTGTTGCTTGACTGCCTCTAAATTACAGTCCATCAGCAACTGACAAATGTAACTGTACCACAGTATTACATGATTTTCACCCCCTTTGTTCTACTCTCAGATTTACAACCTGTCTCTTGAGTGTAATTCAGAGTGATTAAGGCTGTTTATTAATCCCACGCCCCTGACCGTGATCCTATAATCAATCAGCTATATTACAAGTCTCGCACACTCTGACAAAGTAAATTACATAGCTGATTTCCCATCATCCTCACTTTAATACCTCTCATAAATCACACATTAAGAGTAAAGCCTATATAGGCTGTATAGATCTGTGTGGATACATGCTGCCCTGTGCAAAATCACTGAAACAATTCATAGCTGCATTTGTGGAATGCATGTTGTTTTATATGTAGGCAAAATAAAAAAACAACACAAAATTACAAAACTTTAGTTTATAGCTTAGAAAGCAACATTTATTACTGCTATATATGCACTGAATACATAAAAGTAAATGAATAGGTTTATACTACATTAGATAGAAGATAATATTGCATTAATACTGATAAAGCTATTTATAGGCTGTTTGTGTGTGGGTGGGAGAGGAGCATTGATAACATGCTTTGCCTACAAATAAAAGTATAGTTGTTATTTCAGAAGAAAGCTACCCCAGTTACCCTCTCTACAGCTAATAAATGGATTGTGTCTGATGTCACTGGTTGCATCTGTTGCCAAAATGCCCAGAGCCTCTTAGTATATCTGGAAGCATATATTTTTTGTTTTTATTGAATAGTTCACTGCGACTTGCTGGGACACTGCATCTTGCCACAGAACTCTCTCACATTTTGTGTAATATGCAGATGAGCCCTAGTTTGTTCACTAATCACAGTGAGGGGAACTTGACTGACATGCAACAATGTTTTTCTGCAAAAGGCAATCACTGACAATTTCACAGTCTGTGCTACTCCCTAGTCCTTGAATTTTATGAGACTAAAGCGGTGAGTTTCACTCCAACCTCAGCTATCCCTTTGTGTCCATTCTTATCACTCGCATCTTCCTGTTTTGCAGATGACAAACTCAGTTGCTCTTAGTTTTTGCGCCTCTAGTAAACATGCAAATGAGTGCACTTCTAATTGCACAGCGTAAAATGTAATTGTGTGCTTTATAATGCTGTATCTCAGGCATTTTGCACTTTTGGTCTATTTGTTTAAATTCTCTAAATAAAGGCAGAAGGCAGATTGAAAACTCTTAAAGAACAGAGAAGTATTTTCATAAAAAGATATGGATGAAAGAGCAGGTCCTGCTGTTTGAAGCTTGATGCAGTCACTCTCCCTGTTTTAGGAAATTATAGCACACTCTCACTAAAAGCATTGGTTGAGGGAAGCAGCAGCCCCCTCCGCATCTCCGTCCCTCTCTGTATCTCCGTCTAAATGTCTGTGTCTGTATCTCTCAACTACAAAGATGCAGCTTTCATATCTCACACTTCCACCCGGAGGTGTGCAAGAAGTAAAGTGGCATTAGTAGATGACATAGCTACAAGTTAATATTGCTCAAAAATAGCTGATTTTTTTTTTTTTTAATTTCTATGATTTGCTCTGTTTCGGTGTTAATCCCTTTGATCGAGTGGAGTGCTGTCAGTCTACCCTGAAATAAATCGAAGTGGATGGAGGCAGAGAGCAGACTGGGAGCTCTTGAGTCATAGAGAGACTTTTCATAAAAAGTGCAAACACTATGGCACAGAACAAAGAGCAGACCCTGTCGTTTGAAGCTTGGAACAGTCCCTCTTCTATATTTTTTTTCTTTATGGAAAAATTGTAGCGACACACACACACACACACACACACACACACACACACACACACACACACACACACACACACACACACACACACACACACACACACACACACTTATCTCTCTCCTTTACTCCTTCTGCTTCTTTTTCTTGGTCTCATCTTTGACTTTCTCCATAGATACATAAGTTCATTATAAAAAAGAGCTTCACGAGGGAAAAAAAATCTTGATGGTTTCCACTTTGCCAAAATACACTTTGTCTGTTCTACAAAATAAAAGGAAGCAGCTTAAGATGAGACAGCAGCCTTGTCCTTTCCATGTGTCACCACGTCCAAACACAAAAGCAGCTTTGACATGCCTTACCCTTCTATTCTGGGATGAAAGATAGCTAAAATGATTTCAGTTGGGTAAATAAAATGGATAACTGCCACTGTCAAGACACAAAGAATCCATCTGAAATACATGCCGTCTAACCCACTTTGCAGCAGAAGGCAGTATACAGCTCATAGTCTAAGTCAGTATGTTACTTATGGGAAATGGCACTGTTTCAAAAAATGTGTCTTTTAGAAGAGATTAAGATTAAATAATGACTGCAGAAATGCGCCTATTTTAGGAGCCACACTGGCTCAAATTTGTTGATAGCGGAGAATTTCCAAGGGGCATGATTGTTAAAATAATGTTCAAAATTAAATTACACCCCAGATGTGAGTCTATGGTGTAAAGTCTTTTTTATTTATACTGTAACTGGTATTAAATGGTATTTAATTTAAATTTATTATTTTTTATGGGGGCATCACCAATTAAAGCAGGACAAATGAATTTCATAGTGTGGGTATCAAGGCGAAATTTTAAACTATTTGTGATTAAAAATGCATTCAAAGTGTGTGAGTAAACAATTATTGTGACTTTAAATTGTTCCTGTCTGAGCATAAAAAAATGTATAATCCTGCTTGTATTTTTATTTTTTTTTAAAGAAACTGAATTATTGCTTCAAAATGTAAGTGGGTTACCCCATTCGTGTTTTAAAGAATACAAGTTGTAAGCTCTTTAAAATTTCATTTTACAGTAAATAATGGATTAAAGCATACATTTTCCATTTTCTTTTCAATAACAAATACCTTTATATAATCATGCAAAGCATGGCTTGTGATGTGTTTCAACAGAAACTGATGAGCTTGTGAAAACATTGAGCTGCCATGTCTATTGAGAAATGTCTGCTGTAAATATTCCGTATTTACAGACAAGTGGTCTTTCTAGAAAGAAATGATTCATTCAGATGCTGATATTGATGTAAAGACTATTCATAATAATAATTGATTTGCTGCTTTTCAACTGTAGCTTTTGTTGTAAACTATTCATTTATTAGAATAAAAATGTATGAGTATCTCTATTGCAGCCCACAGATATTATCTTATTAGGCAGGCGGTTTCAAGTTATTATGAATGACATAATTACTGTGATTATTCTTTTGCTTATCTTAATTTCAGAATATGAAATGTGCAGTGCATTGCCTTTGAAATGAACAGCTCTTTTTCTGAACGTGCTTAGATTGCAATTTTCTTTTCATACAGTCCAGTTTGCAAATCTAATGAGAAAAGAAAAGTATTTGGTCAGATGCTTAATTAAGGCCCTGGAGAGAGAACACGGTTTCCCTTTTTGTTTTGTGTGCCAAAGAAAATACAGCCCCTTTTCACCTTCTGAAGATATCTAGCATAGCAAAGCAAAGCAAAGTTATTCATGCAGACAGACTCAAGTCAAAAGGTTAAAAATGGGCATGTTGCTAGAGGGCTGTTGATCTGAAGTTTGATTTTCAGAAACCCCAAGCTCTCAAGTGGTAAACAAAAGAAGACCGTGCTTGAGTGTTAGAGACACTGTGGTGAAAGATTCAGTTAATTGAGCAAAGGCCTGAAATTGCTCAATTAAAAGCATTGGCATTCTGACAGGGCAAACAAGGCAACCAGTGCTGGTCTAGTGAAATTTAAAAATAGATATTAATTAATTAAAATGCATGAAAAGGAACTTTCTTCTTTAATATCAAACTGCATTCTGTCAGACAGTTTCTTAGCTGTTTGCACCCACACTTAAATAACTGCCTATGTGTGGCCCTGGTTGCTCTGGAGGCAGGATTAACTCTGCTTGACTACAGTACTGGAGTCTGCAAATTTCATTGATGTGTCTGTATCCTGATAACAAGCAATTTGTTCTGGTCGTTTGCGCATGTGCATTTTAGTTAAACCTCTGGCCTCTGACCACTGACTCTAAAACAAGAATGCCAAATAATTTTTCCGCATCCAAGAGATGAAGCCAATGAGCGAATGCTTTATTTACAGAGTTTATGCACTTTCTTATTCATGTCCTTGCTCTCTCCACAGAGGCTCCCCCTCTTTTCTCCGCTCTTCTCGTTCCTGGCATCCTACTGAAATATGGGAGGCATGATTAGAAGATGAAAACCACCTGTGACCAGCCTCCCCTGTCACTGCCCACGTGAAACCTTTGCTCGATCCCTCCAATGCCACAAACTACACCGTACCAAATACCCCTTTGCCTGACTTAGGCCGGGGAGTTGTTCGGCCTAGCCTACTATCCCTTCCCTGACGACTGAGAGAGGAAGTCACCACAATCATCTGTGCCCCGACCTATGGCTCACCTTGAACTTAAAGGACTGGCGAGCCAGGACTCTAGGACCTTTCCCCACATATGCTGCACCCAGGTGTCACACCGGATAATAACATCACCCAGGTAGGCAGCAGGGCATGTAGCATGTGTACCTAGTACCCAGTCCATGACACATTGGAAGGTGACTGGGGCTTTAAACAAGCCAAATGGAAGTGGGCCAAATTGATGCAATTCATACCAAGTGAAGGACAATATTTTTTTCTTAGACTATAGAGCACAAGTGTCAAACTCCAGTCCTCGAGGGCCAGTGTCCTGAAACTTTTCCATGTATCCCTGCTGCAACACACCTGAATAACATAAATAGGCCATTAGGAAGACTCAACAGAACTTGACTGCATGCTGAGGTGGCAAGTCAGCCATTTGATTCATGGTACAGCAGCTCATGAGTGAATGAACATGGTGCAAAAAAAAAAAAGTACTTGTAGAAGTACATTTTTCCAAAGACTTTACTTCACTTTAATTTACTTCAGTAGGGTTACGGGTTGCCACCTCAGCATGCAGTCCAGTTCTATAGATTCTTGCTAATGACCTACTAATTTTATTCAGCTGTGTTGCAGCAAATCCCCTCCTTCTAACAGTACGTGTTTCTATTGTTATCAGTGAACAGCAGCAGAGTAGAAGAGTTGATGTAAGAATAATTGACAATTCTTCAACCAGGGAGGAGTGCAGAAAGGTGAAGACATCAAGGAAGAGTGCAAAATACATAAGGCAGGCAGCGCAAAATCGGAGTTTTAATCTGGGCCAATTTGTCTTGTTTAACATTGGAGGAAGTGGCGTGCATTGACTTTCTGTCAAAGTCATTGCATACCACTGATTAAAAGCAAATGTCTCGTTTTAAGTTGACAGGTTACCCGTAAATCAAGTTAATATATTGTTCCTCTGGCCTTTCCAATTTTTGAGACATTGGCTGTAGAAATGTATATAATGAAGCCAGAGGGCACTTGCCTTGTAGTACTCAGAGAGCCAAAAAATGCATTTGGAAAACTCAGCATTAATACCTCTTTCTTGAAAACGTGACCAGGCTGTTGTGAGCAGGTTCCTAACTTGCAGCTATGAGAATGACAATAACGTTTGCATCCTGTCATATTGGGGGTTTTTTTCTTCTCTGTTCTGCAGAGTGATATGATTTGTGGGTAATGCTTAGTATAAAACTTGTCCACACACACACACACACACACACACACACACACACACACACACACACACACACACACACACACACACACACACACACACACACACACACACACACACACACAAGTCCATGGCCCCATTTTGGACCTCCTTCTCGATCCCATCATTCTGCCTCACTGTACAAAAGTGTCTCCTCTTCCCCTCATCCTTACTTTCCCTCACTCTTGGTTTTCCTTCCCCCCTTTCCATTTGCCCTGAAGTGTGAAATGAGAGCGCAATGAGTTGACTACTTGAGAGTAGAGAGGATGAGCGCAAAGGGTCTGTCACAGCAGAATGATCTTAACAGGTCTGTTCACCTCCAAATCCCCAAGCCCAACCACCTTTTCCACACTCCAGAAAAATCCGCTGTGACACCACGGCCATCGACCGGTTACTGATCAGAATCAAGCCAACCATCCAGGCAGTTGGAGAGTCACCACTACAGCAGGACATGCATCTGACTGGGAACCTCAGATAAAGACTGTAAAGACTGCTGCATAAACACACCCACATACACATGCAAAATCAGCACTAAATTATCTATGCATTCATACACACATCAACAATTCCATCAAGGTCCCATTCCATTTTCAAATTGGTTCACCCTCCTGACGAAGAACTCCAATACGCGCACACAAAAGGATAACTAGGAGAAGTAATTGGATTTTAAAGTAAAACACTTTCCTTCAAGGCTGCTGCTGCAATGCATTTTCTGGATCTTAAGAAATAATAGATATTGATATAGAGTGCTGACATAATATGAAGTTATTAGTTGAATAATGAGGGATGACAGCAAAGTACAAGAGAAAACAAATGTAAACAAGCCAAGTTGTAGTTTCAGCCTCACCACCTGTTGTGTTTCTGAAGCTAATAACTACACCTGGTTCAGTTCTCAAACCAAATTAATCAATTGCACAAGATCAGTTTTCCGGTATTTTCACAAGTTCCATGCTTGGTTGGTGCAGATGCGTGGGCATCTGTCTCTGCCTCATACACACAAAAAAAGAGGAGAGGTGCATCCGTCAACCCTGACAGCGTCGGACAGATACATGGAGCTTTTGTGAAAAGGGTACTAATCCACTTTTAGAGAAAAGACCTAAAGACAGAAAAAATAAATAAAAATTACCACGGGGGTGAGAGAAATGGTATGAAATATCATAGACTGATAATAACAATATTTGCCTGTTGGCTGTGAATATATACACACATATATAACATCTCTGTTTTGAACTGCAGGAAATATTATGCTATCATACTGGAGATATAATCTCTGGAGAAGGGATAAATCTGTTATAACATTGGTAACTTTTAGCATATTAGGATTCAAGATGAGGACTGGCTGACTCAACAAAAACAGCGGCGTGTTACAGCCTATTTGGCACACTACTCAAGAGGAATGCTAAATAGGCTCATAATGGACAGGTCCAAATTGTATTATTCAGGCAGTTTTTATTTTTTTATCATCCATGACACTGCAATGGTCAGATATGACCTCTTACTAACACATCATTTTAGCAGCAATAACAGTCTAGTGGTGAAAGATGTGCATTCAATTAAATAAACGTGCCAATGCAGTAATGTCAATTATTCCAAGTGTTAATTCTGTCTGAAAAATCCAATGAAATGCAAAGATATTAGTAACCAGTAGTATATTCATGATATACTACTAGCTCTGGGAGGATGACTGCATTATTATTATATAATGTATGACATCATAAGATTGTTAACACTCAAGCACTGGTGTGTGAGCAGCATACAAATGTAGGCAGTGCTATTTTGAACTACTTTATATACAGTTTTATATACAGAGACATGTAAATCTGAGCTGTGATGAAAATGAGTGATGAGCCAGGAAAGAAGGGAAAAAAACACAATTCAGTTTTTGTTTTTTCTTTAGTTTGATTTTTTTGTGAGTAAAAATGGATCATTTGAATATTTATTGATATTGATGTGCAAAGTTTAGAAGGAAAATTCAGTATGAGCTGTCAACAACTTAAAAGCTCATCAAATATGTCATTCTGTAAAATGTTGTGGGACTGATAGAGCTATGACAGTATGACAGGTATAGATACGTTGCATGTATTACATCAGCTTGTGCTTAAAATATACAGTATACTGAATATATCTGTTGGCATTAAGATGACCTTAAATATGTCTGTAAACTACGACCTTGTAAATGCTCCCCTCACAATTAGTTAACGTAGAAAATGCCATTTAACCATAAAAACCACTTTAATGACCAACAAGCTACTTGTTGACTTTCATTGGGGTTAACCCCTAAAAGGCTGCAATCGTGCCATCCATGCTTGAAAGAAATTTGTGCAACTACAGCATTGTGTACGGTTCAATATCCGATCACTGTTCATGTTGCCTTTAGGTGCACCTCGTAGATTCGGCAATCTATAGTCATGTTTGACTTTTGTATAGTTCCTGGGACACTTAGAACTTTGAGTGCACTGTTGGAAATAGTTCCAACAGTGCAATGCTGCTTTGTTTTGTTTTGTTTTTTTTCCAAATAGTACGCAATAATATCTATTTTTGTTTTTTTGATGCAGTTTATAAATATTAGCATATCCCAAAATGAAATTATGAAGACCCTCAAAATAAATTTCCTGTGATTGGGAACTATTTTGTGCAACTCTTTTGGATTTACAGTTTGGAGGGATATACCTTTGACATTTCTGTAACTAGGAAAATATGTTTTAAAAAAAAAGTTTTTCTTTGTTGTTTATTGCACCCTTTTTTGGTAGCAATTTATGTAGTTATATGGACTTAATACATGCATATTATTAAAATTTGGGATATAAAGGTTGTATTGATCCATAGCAACTTGAAATTCTTCAAAGGCTTAAAAGGGTTAAATGCTAAATGTTTTGTTCAGAGATATTTTTGTAATAGATTTACAGCTACATGAACCAGATCTCTTCAATAATTTACTGTGTTTGTTCAACATAAATAACATTCCCAAAACAACAGAATACACATACTTTCCTGCCGGTCTTCTTATGTTTTTAATATCTTTGCCTTTAAAAATAGATGGTGAAGATAAGATAAGATAAGATAAGATAACCTTTATTAGTCCCACACGTGGGAAATTTGTTTTGTCACAGCAGGAAGTGGACAAGCAATGGTATCCTGAGTTTCACAGAACCACTTGAGAATCAATCACTGCCGTAACCGTGAGAGATAAGAAGTTAAAAAGGCGGCATTCAAAACTAATTGAAGTCATTATTATTCTATAAGCAAACAGCTTAAAAAAACCCTACAATTTTAGACCAAAGAATGTATTTTTTGATTAAACATCAATTTTTCCTCAAACTTGTCAACCTCTTGACTCTATCTAGGGAGGTGGTTTAAAAATACTTCATTTCTCTTTTGCTTTTTTTTTTTCAAACCTGTCTCCACTTACTTTCTTCCACACAGTCCCCTTTGATTTTTGGCAGGACTTTGATAATCTGAATAATCAGATGAGCTGGGCCTGTGAGCCAGCCTTGAAATTGGGCTATACCAAGTCAGGCAGTAAATCATTTTAACACTGCTGTGAAGAGGGAGGACAGTACAGCCTGCTTATGTTACAGACCAGAAAACTGTTCTATCTGAAAAGCACACTGCAGAAGACGTTAAAAGGGAGCCTCAAATACGTGATCAATTAGAAAATAATTTCATTCGGGGTAAATTAGTTTTTAACTCGATAACAGGTGAGACTGACACATGCATATAACTGTATCTGCTGTGCAAAATCATTTAAAGCACTATCCTCAGTGCAGCGGCATTGATATTGTAGTAAAATGAACTCAAAAACCTGATTCATTATACTTTGCTGGGTAGTTAGTGCCCAAGGGCATTCAGAGATTACTTTTCATTTGGTTGATGCTTTTAGATGAATGTATTGATTAAACACATTCTCTAAGAGGAATAGTACTTGGGAGCTAACTGTGTCTCCACTTTCTCCATCTGCATTTGCTTTAGAAGGATGTTTGTCAGAGAAAAGTAACCTGAATTTGTGATTTCTGTGTATTTTTTCTGTCTTTCTTTGAGCTGCCGAGAGTGAGATGCGAGGATACAATACGGTGTGCAACCGGAGCCAAGATTACAGACAGGAGATAAAGGAAAACATGACTAACTCATGGATAAGATGAAAGGATTGTTAAAGAAGTATTCTCAAAGGGATTAGTCAGGAAGAGTAATAGGAAGAGCGATTATGGATAGGTTTTAATTGAGAGGCGAGAGGATGGAACGGTGAATTAAGTCCTCTGGCAAAGGAGCCTGAAGAGCTAATGTGTGTTGTGTGAATGCATGCGAACGAAATACGTTCACATGTCAGGCTATATTTTGTGTATTGCTGAATCTTCACATAACACTTTACTTTTAAGTTAAAGCGCTTAAAAATAGGCATGTATGTAAAGACAGTCATAAAGATGACACAGTTCTGTATATTCATAAACTGAAGGACCAGGATGGGGAATGTTTTCTGAATAATACTTAAAAGGCACTAAAGTGTGAAGAGTGTGAAAATGGAGCAGAATTATGTGTTTTATTCACCCCCTTTTCCTAAAGCCACATCTACAATGTATGAATTATGAATGCAATAGCTTGCATAAAAGTGAAGAGATGCTATCTAGAGAACAACTGTATGCACTTCAAACGTATAGAACACTTTGCAAAAATTCCCTGAGGGCTCTCTGGAGGTCTGAGCTTCCAGCTTGCTAGTGTACAGTTTCTTATTAAAGAAAGGCTGAGGTTTAAGCAAGACCTCAATATGGATCATTTCCTTTCACAGCTATTTATAAAGCTGTTTCTAAATACACAAAGATCTACAGGTCTACTTTTTTGTGACTATGACGTGTTTAGAATTCCCACAGTGAGTATTTCTTGTGTTTCTTCACCAGAATAAATCTGAGGATACGGAGAGACACTGTCAAATGTTTTTCATTTTGTTTATTTCTGTTTATACAGACCTTAATATTAGAGTTAGATTTGAGTATAGGTAAAATAATAATAATAATAATAAAAAATACCACATGTAAATTACAGGATAATCAGAGCACCTCTCTAGAGATCATGCTTAGCCTCTGAATTATTTACAATTTTGTGTTTACTCGAAGATGTAGAAACATGGAGGTGGTTGGAAAATTAATTAGCATGAGGCATCATGCATAGTAGGGGTCCATAAGAACTTGCAGCAGATAGCTGTTTGCTTGTTTCATGTGTGTTGCAAAGACATGAATAAGCCATGGATTAAACATGAAGAGCTGCAGGATTACACAGTTATAACACAGTCACAGCAGTGGCTGTATACATGGTTCCGGGTTTCTAAATTCTAAAGCTGGGCTGAATGAAGCTTCTACATTTATAAATACATAAATTTAAAAATGTTGGAGGAAAGACTCTATATACAATATATGTATAAATACATATTGGTTTATATATATAAAAGCGTGTAACATAAAATTACAAAGAATTTGGAGATTTGATCTAAAGTAAGTCAAAGAAATATTCCAAGAGTGCAGAGATTTTCTTGTATATGAGATAAGCTGTCACTGATTGGCCATGGTGCTAAGAACCTCGGGCTGCACTGCATTGAACATGAACACGATTCTGTCGAGGAAATCGCTGCATTTTCTCAGAAACCCTTTTTGAAAGTCACTGTCAGTAACACAGTCCATTCCAACATCCAGAAATACATGTTAAAACCTACCATACAAAGAAAGAAAAACCTATATAAATAGAAATCCTGCTGTTGTCTTTTTTCCCAGGCAGATTTAAGATGGATTCAGGCAAAATTTAAATTATTATTATTATTTTAAACTGCCCTGTGGTCTTGTCCAACAAAATCTGAAATTCTATTTCAGTCATGGAGGTGGACTGCTGCGGGGAAAAGATTAAAAGGACCATCCCGCTTGTTATCAGCACACAGTTCAAAAGCTTGCATCCATGATAATATGAGGGTGAATTAGGCCTTACTGCATGCTTTCACTTTGGTGAAGGCCCCATTAATGTTGAACAGTATCCAGGTTTTGCAGAAGAATGTCCTCTTAAGTGTGATGTGGAACACAAGACTATTTTTGGCTCCCTATTATTTTCAACAATCATGCTTCCCCTCAGTCAAGTAACTCATAGTTTTAGTTACTGTTATACAGGTACGGCTACAGTCACACTATGGAAAATGATACTCTGAGATCAAAATTATTGTGTGATGAACTTGCAATCTCCCTGCCTTTGAATTAGTCTTTTTTTTTTAGGACGGGACTAAGTCTGAGACCTGTTGCAGTCAGCTGCAGCCTTCAAACTGACTGTGGTGCTTCAAGATGGTGATGAGCCATGAGCTTTGAGCCATCCAGATGTGACAGTGGCAACTATCACACACACATCAAAACACATAACAAGGGATGGAAATCGATAACTGGTTCTTAAGGTCATTTTATGGTGAGAAATTCCACCTCTGACGAAATAAGTAACGTACTGCATTACTTTTAAGAAGAGTGTTTTGTTCATTTCTTTTTTTGTGTACCTCCGCAACACTGCTAACAAGAAAGGGGAGAAATACCTCCAACATGCACAAACATTTGACCACACATCATGCAATTAATTTGCATGAATGTAATATCTTTGATGAGCTGCTTAGTGGTGGTGGTGGTTCTCAAAGCAGAGTCAATGAGAATCAATAAGTGATATCAACAATGGAATCACTAAGTTCTTATCAATCCCCATCCCTAAGGCATGCTTTTAGATGTTAAATTTAACCCAGTTCGCAGTAAATTGCCTGCCACAAACCATAGTAACTCAGGTTTGTGTGGTTCATTATGTGCTCATTTTACTTTTGGTTAAATGGGAAAATATTTATATCAGCTTTTTTTCTTGTCTATTTTCAATTAAACATAGAATTTAAATGATTTGCAAATCAGTGCAGTTGCTATTTATTTATGGAAAATCCTATTTTTATTTATTTATTTTTAAAAAAAAAGGGGTTTCTTTCTCTTCAAAATACACACTTTTAACAACTCAAACTTTATATTGTCAGTATGTTTGGTTGAAAGTTTCCTTCCTTCCCAAGGTGTGGAGCCTAATATTCATTTCCTCCTGAATGTTTTTATATTTTGAGTTTTAAACTGAAATCACAGTAGATTAATTAAGCAGAAGGAGAAGAGAAAGACGGTTACAAGAATGAGAAATTGCATCATGAGAAATAAGCAGGAAAAGAAGAAAGCCCTGTGGGTAAAAGTTAACTAGTCCAAGACGTTATCTAACCCATCCCCATCAAATATGATTTTTAAAAAAAAAAAAAAATGTTTTTATGTTTCATTAAGCAGGAGAAGAAGAGAAAGAACAACAATAGTCGATGACTATAAAGACTTATGCAAGAGCCTAAAAATGTGATGCAGAGAAGTGCATCAAAAGTTATTTTAGCAGGCCTTGGAATAACTATTAACAGTAGAGTCTCCACAGCTGTAACCTCTTTATTTCTGGACTGCAACATCATTTAAGCAAGCTGCTCACCATGGAGTACCATGGACACACTGTGAAAACTGTAAACAAAATAAATGAACGCTTAAATGCATACAATGAAACTAAGTCACACAGCTTAAGAAAGGACAATAATCCTGTTCTCTAAAAAGATGAACAACACATGCTTACTGTAGATTTTTTTGATACAGAGGTGAAATAAGACATCCGTTTTTGCAGGAAGGCATTTAGAATAAGAAATGAACATATTAAAAAACTTTCAAATTAGCATTAGTATATTTACAATATACTGTAGTTGTAGTTGGTAGAGTAGAGCAATAACTGAAATGCATCATGTGTATTTAAACGTCCAAGGTAGGTTGCTAACCATTCAGCTTGTAGAAGAACAACGAGTTTCTTTATGGGCCTTCCTAGTAGGGGTGCAACGATACTCCTATCGATATTGAACCGTTTGATACAGTGCTTTTGGTTCGGTACGCATATGTATCGAACAATACAAAATTTTTAATTTACTTTATCAACTTTTCTTCTGACGATGCTGTCTGTGTTGAGAGCTCAGTGGATCTGCGTTCGACTACTTCGCCTAGGCTGCACTGTCGAGTGAAGATCCACTCTAATATAATAGCACTAGAGCTGGGCGATAGAACGATAACGATATGTATTGCGATATAACTTTTACTCGATAGAGAAATTAAGCTATCGCGATAGACCTCGCCGCTCTTGTCCTCAAAAAAAAAAAAAAAAAAAAAAAAAAGGTCAGCCAATCCAAATTAAGTAGCGCAGAGCCGAACCAATCACAGCCGCAGCGTCACGTCGCGTGACTTGCTACGTACAGCACAAGTGCCAAGCCGCACGTGTGTTTGTTTGGGAAGTAAATTGTGCCGAAAGCAAGTCTGGAAATACAATAAACTGGTGCATGCGTCACACTGTGCGCCACGTTATTGTTTCGGTGAAATGAATTTCTACAATACTGTTAATTCTACTCTCTGCAGTGTTTAAATGCTTACATATACACACAGTTACTGTCCCTCCACACATACGACTCGGTTCTGCTTCTATGCCCCAGCTTTGTTTACTTTTTCCCACCGAGGCTTCTAGACTTCTGATTGGCCAACATTTCTGCACGGTTAGGAATCTAGCGCCACCTGCTGCTTTGGCATGTTCATAGCAGCGTTTTCCTTCATTTCTGCCTTTATGTGTGGACAGGATTATTTTTTAAAACGAAAACGGAAAATCTCCGTTTTCAAAAATACCCGTGTACGTGTGGACGTAGCCTCAGTCTCTGACTGGAAGCGCTAATTCGTCATTCGGCTTTTGTCAGACTAAAGTAACTGTTAAAACTGTTTGAAAAGCTAAGCTATACAACAAGGAGAGATTGAGAATTTCCTTTTAGTTCTCAGTTTATTTGATATTGACAAAAGTTAGTCAGTTTTGTCTGATCTTCTGTAAAACAAACTAAGATTTATTTTTAGAATTAATATTTTGTTTCTAAGTGGAATTGACAATTTAGTCTGTTTTGTTTGTTCTATTTTGAAACTTAAACGCTTTAGCGGCTGCCTTTTGTGTAGTTTGCAATATTTGCCTTTATTTATCTGAAAAAGTCTCATGTTCCTTAAGTACATCTACCCTGTTGAACTTATTATGGGAAATAAATATTTAAATAAAAACAAGCTGCTGATTATTTCACATTTTACTTGTGAGCAACGGCACATTTAAATCTCACAAATATAGTTATTTGGCTTATATCGTGATAGATATCGTTATCGCCTGAAATGAAAAAACCATATCGTGATATGAAAAAATCTCATATCGCCCAGCTCTAAATAGCACTGATAGTTTTGAGATATCTGAGGTGATGCCACTGAACTGATGTCTTCTTAGCTGGGACATATGATCGACGGTTATGAATTCTTCTGTACAGATGTCACTGGGCTTCGTTTGAGCTTGACGAATTGCGCCTCAACATTAAGGTTTGCCAATAAATCATGTCGAACCACTTGTGTGTTGAATATCAAATACTGTAGGTGAGAATTTCCACAAGCTATCTGTCTCTTTCCTCATGCAATCCAGGTAGATGACATCCTACTACTTATACCACATCCATGTCACCTTGTACTGCTTTGGATGATATGCCCTTTCCTCAAACATCCAAAGCACAAGTGATTCTCATAAATCAAAGCTTTCTTATCATCAGTGTTCTTTGCTGCAAAGGTTGAACACTTAGCAATACCATGACTTTCATAACTGCAGGTGATCGAATGTTTGTATTTAGTGCTCTAGCTCTCTTAGGCAATCTCTCCTCTGGGTTTTGGTATTCATTAAGAATGAAGGTGCTACTGGATTACAAATGACTTTACAAATTTCTCTATTTCCTCCACAACTACTGGGCTTCATTTGTACAAAACACGTTCTGGTTGCTTCCTAAGTAACTTGTGATTTTCTTCACAGTAATCAAGGATGGTAAGACCTTTGACATGAGGTATAGCTTCAGCGCAACCTTAGAAGAACCTTAGAAAAAATCTGCAAAGTGCTAACAGATCATTTGGAGCTATCTTGGGCCATTTAAGCAACTTGATTTTGAAAGCCTTTCATATGACAAATGGACTTTCATACCTCCCTTCTTGAATTGCAAAAACACTCTGATAGGTGCTCTCTGTCTTTGTGTAAGAGAATCCCTCTACATCCTTATGTGCCTCTCCTGCAAGATAATGCTTTAGATAAAGCATTGTCTCATTCGCTGGGAGAGGTTTATGACCTATAAGAACCATCAATGAGATTTTTCATTCCACAAATTGTTGAGGATCACCAGTAAATGTAGTGGGTTCTGGAACAAGTAGGCAATTTAAGCTTGGTGAGTTTGTAATTGCTTGAATTAGGCTGATCATCTCTTGACTTAAAGAGGCCATAGAGATTGGCTGTTGAATTTGAAATAGCACAGCACATGGATTTAATACATGTTGCATTGTTATTTCAAGAGCCTGATTTTGTTTCACGATTATTTTCACCATCATGCCATCATCACCTACTACTATATGTTTGTACTCCAGATGCTGCTATTTATTATGTCACTGTCCAGTTGTAACTTTTGTAACTGTATTATCTTCATGGCGCTTCAGATGCATTTCTGTCTGGCTTTATTTCATATTTAAGTGTATGTAGTTTGGCTTTCTGAGCTTGCATCATTTTAACATCCTTTGCCTATTCTTCTGTGGCTATTAGTTCTGCAAGTACTTCAATTTGTTCACTTGAGTATCAAGGACAGGGGCTTAAGTATATGATCGAAAAGATCAAAATCAAAAACATTTTTTAAAAAAAGTAAATAGTAACATGTAAGTAATCACTGAGTCGCTGACAGGTGGTCAATACCAAACTGCTTCCAGGTGTGTCAGCAAGAAAAGTGGGAGAGGCAGCTAGGCCCCTAATCTGAAACACACAACCAGAGTTATAACAAACACACCCACATTTACACACTGATTGGCTGCTGAGATTGAGCAGCCGATGGATCCAGTGGATCCTGGGTTCAAATCCACTGGGTAGTAAGGGCCTTTGTGCTGCAAGTATAAAATGTGAGAACTACTGCACCATCTTCAATGAAAGAAACCACACAGTGAACTCTGTCAGCATGGGCATCATTACCAGCAGCATGTGGTCTCAGCTCTCAGGCTCAAGAATTCAAGTTTTTCAGTCTTGTATTTAAGAACAACTGTACTAAAAGCACATCTTTCTATGCATTGTTTTTGGCCCTTGTGTTGCAACATAACCACTTGCATTTGACGCTCTGGGTCTCTATCCTGTATTTCAAAGGAATTGTATTATTTTTACAACTTTTTGAAATACTTATGCAAGATGAAACACTCAAAGATAAACAAATTAAATGAAATAAGAATCATTTCTCAACAGCACTAAATAGGATGGTTTGCATGAATGTGAAACACAGAAACCCTTTGATTAAAAAATAAATGAATTACAAATGCTTCATTTTGCTTCATTTGAACTATAAAGATGAAAAACAGAAACGTAATCTTTTCTTAAATGATATTTAGTTTAGATTGCACAAATAAAAATACCACTATTTGCACTTAATGATTTCAACATACACAGACTTGTAATTTCCTGGTTTTTAGGAAATGCTTTATGCACTAACTGCATGTAGTAAAGACTTTTTTGAAATACTTAGTAAAGCGTTTATTTACCCATAGTTAAAGAAACTGAACAACATAATTTCTTTCCTTTCTTTTTTAATATATAACTTTCTTTGCATTTGATGGTGGGATTCGTGGCCTAGTCTTGTACATTAGAAGTCCATAGCTAAGAATTATGCAGACGCTGTCTTGATCCTATCACACTTTTCCTGTGACTCAAACCCCACAGCCGTCTACAATCTCTAAACTCCTTGTTATAGACATTACTACAGTCACCATTTATTACCATGCTATTTGTCATGAGTGTGGTGGATATTGCTCATACTTTGAAATCCACAGCGTCTGCACAACCCTGTTAATTCCAGACCTTGCACTATATGACTCTCTACAGCTACAAAAATATGAGGTACCCATCCCTCATCGTTATTCCTCAAGCCTCATTCCACTCTGTGAAGTATCTCCACGGTGCACTGGACCATGGCACAATATATTACACTTTACAGCTTGAAATATAAAATACCGACCCTGCCACACAAACATTTAGGTGGACGACCAAAGATTAAAGTATTTTAGACTGTTTGGATGATGTCATGTAATTTTCCTGTTTAATGATTCCTTTACAAGCAGTTTTTTTTTCCTTTTTTACATCGAGTAGAGAATGGATGGATGCCTGGATTCACACTTTCACTTCAAGAACAGTTTTCTTTGCCATTACATATCAAAACAGCAGCACTGAAACGATATAGACCGCTGACAATCTATATATCTGCATTTTTACACATTTCTCATGTACTGTGTGGTTAAGATTCTCTGTCACAGTATGCTCCAAGCAAACTTGTTTGTACAATGTATCATTCAAATGCTTCTGAAGTGTTGATGTCAAAATTGCCAACACATTTGAAAGAAGGCAACAATCATAGGGAGAGTAAAAAGGGGAAAAATGGTAGCCTTCTAGTCTCTGCTTCATGACTTTTATGGTGTTGGACTTCTGTACACACATACAAAGAAGACCAATGTAATATGAAGAATAAAAGAGGAGGACCAGAGACAGAAGGTCGATCCCTGATGCCTCCCATACCTCAATTGTTTTGACCAATTTGTTGTGTAAATTACTCTGATTCAAGAAGCTTCTGGACGGAAACCTCTTGTAATTTCGAGGTAACTGAAAGAAGTGTTTCAAATATCAACAATTTCTATTACCGAGCATCCTGACCTCCAAATGAAATTGCCTTGTTTCTAACCACTACAAAAAGTGGCTTGTTAGAGAAATATTGACATTAGTATGTACACATGTGTACATACCAAAGCAACTACTGATCCTTTTTATGGTAATCACAGTGTCATTTCATCTGTGCTCTTCACATTCCAGTGGGAAATCCTCTGTACTTTTTTCAGTTGTAGGCTGTCATTTTATTAGGTGACTCCACCATCCAAATTCTAATATCCTCCTCATTTCTGCAATGTGCCACACAATGCTACTCGAGCTGTCCTCCTTTCTCTAGTTTAATATGTCCTTACACCGCTGATCATTTTGGTTTTTAATAATTCTCTGCATAGTGTGCCATTAAGTCGCTTTCCAACTATTTCTGTCACACATGTAAAAGTGATTCTGATTCTGAAAAACTCTTCAGGGACCCAAATGCAATTAATATTTCATGTTGAACTTTGCAGAAGATCAACATCTCTTGGTTATAATGAGATTGCATCTCCATGGACTATAAATTATTTCTGAGAGTTTTCAGCTCCCATGATATGAAAATGCCAGTCTGGCTCTTAAGGGAGCAACATTGCAATCAATTTCCTAATGCTAAGTGAAAATGTCAAGAACATTCAATGTTGATTTGCCCTGAGGCCTTTGGTGTTTAGCTGAAGCTCATCATTAAGTGTATATACTGTAAGAAATCTCTATATAACAGTGCTGTCTGAACTGCTTTCAAGGAGTCATTTTTAAACCAAAAACATCAGCCCTGATCCTCCGCAAGCTCTGCCTTTACACAACAGGATAATAGAAAGGTGATGAACCAAGATACATGTATGAACTGATGTGGCATTTTGTATTCTCAAAAACCTCATTTTGGTAGGAAATCCAAGTCAAATACTAACACACATCAGAGTGCACCTACAATTTTTGTCCAATATTTCTTCCTCTGTGTCTTGCAGGGGTGATGAGCACATAAATGTGAATGAAATACATATAAATCAATATGCATTGGTAAATGTATGCATTCGATGATAACACCTTATTCACAAACACATTTGACAATGTTTGCGATGAACACTGGAATCACTTGATTCACTTCAGTCTTGAAAATGATCTCATCTTCCTTTAATCCCCTCAAAATCTAATGTAATCTGTTAATGACTGGATTATTTATCATTACCTCAAACACAGTATATATATAATTATTAAAATGTTAAATAATTTATGCTTAATATCATGGTGGTTGCCAATGCAATTAACTCATTCTTCATTTAATTTAGATAGTCTTTAATTTTTAAAATATTTACAGTTTCTATAACTTAAAATATACATAGAGAAAAAGCGTACTGCAATGATTAATAATAATCGATAATGACAATATTGACTTCATGTGAAGTCACATGTATGCGACTGTGCAAAAGCATTGAGCTTTGAGCTCTTAGGTGCAGTGGTTTACTGGAAATATGAAACATGTGTGGACACGTAAACACAACATATCAAGCAAAAACAGTTTGTACAATTCTAACGTGCTTGAAAGTCAGTATTTCTCTCAGCATTTCTCTCCACCCCTACAGTGCCTCCTCTCATAGTCTTTGACTGACTTGCTCTTTGTCTTTCACCTCACCCAGGACTAGTTTTCCTTGGGAGTCACTGCCAAGAGGCAAAAGCAAAAGCCTTCAATGTGGGACGCACAGACACCTCCACCATGGTTAGGTGGCAATTCATGGAGGGGGTAACCAAAAACTGCCAGTTTGCACCAGAAATTTGAAACCAGTATATGAGACCTGTTGCCTTTTCATTTCAGTTCCTGTGTTTGGCATGCCTCTGTTCAACTATCATAAATAGTTTTTGTCCTTCACTTACGCAGTTTCCTCAAATTTTTTAATGACGCACTGCACACATGTGTTGGTGTCCGATTTAATGCCGGCCACACTGCATTAAAATGATAATGTAGTATTGCAGCGTCATTATTCAACGTCCTTTAGTTCTGATTTTGATTCTTCACCAACTCTTAAAGGGAATCTTGTTCTGTTTTGCCACTAAATCCTCCTTTATGTTCAGCAAATGGTAACATTGTTTTTGATCTTGGACTGAAAAGTGGCAGAATTTAAACTAATAAAAATGACTTGAAGCCATATGCTTTGGAGATATAAAGTTATTCCCAAAACTTGAAGTTGGGAATTGTGTATGAGCTGAAAACTGTTTTCCAAGCTGCATGACACAGTACAAATTGTCTTTGGTTTTGTTCCTTCCACATTACACATCATTAGATCATTTGATTAACGGAGCTTTAACAAAAATGCATTTATCTAAAAATAAACTAGATCATGTCTTTTGTATTGAAATCAAAGAGTTCTCTGTTTGGATGGGCTGAGCTCATCTACTGAACATGAGAAGTTTGCACAGTGCTCGAGCTATTGTTGTTTGTAGTTATGTGTACTGCAATAATATAAAGCTGTTGCAGTGTGATCCTGTCAAAGCTTTGGTGCAATATGCAGATAAAGCAGTAATCCTCCCCCTCCTAGCCTGCATTTATAGAATACACTGGAGCTGTGGGTCCTTCTTATTGAATTTCATGAAATTCAGGTCATTTCAAGCATAATGGCTGTGTTTACATAACTGTCTTGGGCCTCTTGAGGTGAAGGCTTGTTGCCTTATATCAGCTGTCCCAACTGAATGAGGTGAACTAGACCCCTTCTCCACTCCACCTGTCTGATAAATGGCCTGGAACCAATTCCCTCGCTTTGCTTTTTTATGTCGTCACCTGTCTTTGATGTCATCAGATAATTGCTCCTTTTAGAACTCGGAAAGGGCCACTCAGCAGTCACGGGATGGAGGAGTATCCATGGCGACAATCTTTGTTATTCCACACTGCAAACAACTGTTTATTGTACCCTGGATGAGGAAAACGCTTTTGAGTGGAGATACTGCACATCTGGTGCTGAGGGAAAAGGGAGGCAGAGAGAGACAGACAGAAATAGAAGGAAAGAAAGACATGGTGAGGGAGATTGGAAAGTAAGATGAGAGGCAAACTAGAAGGATCATATTTTTTTATGTGCGAGTTAGTGACATAGAGAGAGTGAGACAGGTATTTAAATGGATTCCAACTGTTCAGGGACTGAAAAGAAAGCGAGGTGGGGGCTTATGTAGGGAAAAAAACAAAAAAACAAATCAGTGGGTTTTTGTTTCCTGTGTTCACAAAAGGTTTTTATGTGCTAGCACTGATCCTAACCATGCAGGAGAGATATAAATGCCCACACTGGCTACATGGATAGAAAGACAATCCCTGTAGATGGCAGATAGTGCAGCCAAAAGTTTCATAAAATGAACATTTTAACAGTTTCTGTTCAAATCTGCCAGTTTTCTATCATTTTTCATATATTGCAATCACGCTTTATATACAATTTCACAATTTTTTTTTATCAGTAATAAATTCATAGAACAACAATGTGAATTATTTCAGGGCCTGTGATTCTGCTGGATCCATCAGCTCAGCAGTCCCCCTCCTCTATTCCTATATTAGACTTGATGACCAAGCTAAACTCCACTATACGTCAAAGCACTTTGAATTACAATCTTCTTCACACTCCAATGCAAAAATGAAATTGGCCAGGCCACGTTTTGCAGTTATTACCAGTGGATATTGCCAAATGCAATTATGGCAGAGAATGCAGGCCTTCCAGCGAAGGTTTGACTTTGACTTGCTGCCGAATTAACTTTATTGTATATCTACAAGGTGATGAGAGTCAGGCATATTAATGTTCTGAAATGATACAGGAAGAACAGCTTCCGGTAAAACAGATGAGCACATAACTGGGACTATGAGACTGCTCATACAAAGAGAATGTTTAGTGTTGTTCACAGTAGGGTTCACTTTTAACGCCGAGTAAAATGGTGAGGGATTTGTTGACAAAATATATAAGAACTTATCAGGAATGCACACTCTGTAGAAAGAGGATTTATTACACGTTTTGAGTAAATGAGCATGAAGCCATATTGTGTGAAATTGCTCCCTTTCTGCAGACATTTTTGTTCTTGGTTATACATGGACCCTTGAATATATCTCTGGAGGCTTGTCCAGCATTTCTTTCCCTGCATTGCATGTTAATGGCACTAAAGAGAAAAGACTAGGTTTAAAGCAGGATGTGGAGGAGAGGAAAGGAAATTATCCAGAGAAGGAGTAAATAAAAAATTCTAACAACTCAACTAATGGAAGTAATCATAGTGGCTCTCAGTGCTTGTTCAGAACATTTTGGATTTCAGATCCACGTCCTTTTGTTTTGTGTATTGCATTTTTGTGTACTCTGCCCTCCCAGTCTTTATGGTTGGGAGGAAATTATGTGTTCCATATTGTACCGGTTTTGTCTCCCTGGAATTTGATCCAAATCCACATTTACATTTACATATAAATGTGTATTATATATTAACTTTATATCTCTAAATCATAATTGCTTCTTTCATTCTTTCATTTTTGGATCTTTCTACCTTTGCCTTTTGTTTGTACCCCCAAGAAAAGCATCTGCAGTCAGTTGACATTGTTTAACTGCCAAAAAAATTTTTGCAGATAGACAAGAATGGATGTGTGCGTCATCAAACATTGTTTAGAGAGTGTTGTATGCTGTAGACTTTGTAAAGCCCTTTGAGGCAGAGTTGTGATTTTGGGCTGCATAAATTGACTTGATTTGAGATGCAAAGAGGGGAGAAAAATAGGACAGAGTAAGTGATAGAGAGGGGAAAAAATGAAGCACTGCAAACTGACCGCAGCCTGAAAGAGAATTACAGGCAGGGAGAAACAGTAAATGATAATGATTGGAGGGTAAATGGAGCAAGTGCACATGAAAGCAGGCCATTAAAAAATACAGAAGAAGGAATTTTAGAGAAACCAGAAAAAAGCCTCAGTGTTATGTGGGCCCATACATCTGAGTGTGTTTTCCAAGACACCATATGAATCCATGGATAATGTGCACTAACACAGCCAGCAAGTAGTCTAAAAACCTAACATAGCTGCTTTCCAGTTTACAGAAGTCTCACTCCCCATGGAGTTTCACTCAGGGAATTCTTGTCATTTTGCAAGGCTGAGTTTTGCAATCAGTGCAGTGTATTGTTCACACATCTCTGTTAATCCTAGCCTAGTCCTGGTGGATTAGAGCAGGCGAGTCCTCTAGGGTCTTGAGGCTCAACTTTATTGATACTCAGTGTTGTTCAGGGGGAGAGAGAATGTCCTGGTTTTGCAGGAGGAGAATCAGATATTGTTCCACTGTCTGTACATTTTTTCCATTAACTTGTCGCCGTCACTTTAATCCCACCTGATGTATTGCAATTTTTCTTTAGCATAACATAAAATCTGTTATATGATGACATGAGAAATGTTAGCGTTTGTTGTTTTATATGTAAGGGAATATGAATCCAGGCTTACATGAAGGGAAGCCAATCAAAGAAGATGTATAGTATTACTAATTGTAATAAATTACCAGTCAGGAAACCACTCTGCATAATTCATATTTTGTCAGATTGAATATTGTATCCACTGTATATGCAAAAAAGACTTTAACAGTGTCTGTGTGCCGGGAATTAAAATTCTCCTCTCTGCTGAGGGACATAGATGATCTCCAAACATGTATATGTCTCTGTCCAGATTTACTGAAATGTAGTTGAATATATCTGTTTATTTGATTCTCACTTCTAGGGATTTGAAGGCTTTAAAATGCAATTTTGGTGAATCCAATCATTTTAGGCACATAGTAAGGCAAGGGAAAACAACTGGAAAGACATTACAGTATGAAAGAATATAAAACATACTCGTGTTCCCCATGCAATGTTATGTAGTGCACTAATCTCAGTTCATTCAAATATAGCAGAATAAAAGAGGGAACCCATGCCCTTTGTTCAAATGAAGCTACAAACAGATGTGCAGATAAAAATAATACCTTTTGCCCAATACAAAAAGAAAAACAAAACAGGCAAACAAATAAATAAAACATTTAATTATCACAGTATGAAGTCAGTTAGGAAGAATAAAATATTGTCATTCAGTTGCTGCAAATGTTGTGCTGTGTGCAACATCTGCTGGTCTACCTTTGTAACCTTAACGGGCTGC
This sequence comes from Astatotilapia calliptera, assembly GCF_964374335.1. Lineage (NCBI taxonomy): Eukaryota > Metazoa > Chordata > Actinopteri > Cichliformes > Cichlidae > Astatotilapia > Astatotilapia calliptera. Next base: position 26,129,711 of record NC_137433.1, read on the forward strand.
AGGTGCTGTCACATGCTGTCTGCAGTGACAAGGTCACTAAGAAAAACGCAAAGTATAGAAAAAAATGGTCGGAGTTTACGTCTTCTGCAAGTCTTGTAAATGTGATAACTTGAGAACAAGTCGACGTAGGATTTTGAAATTGATACCATAGATGGAGAGGATGAGCAGTAGCACTGGCGGTCGCCAGATTTTTTATTTTTATAATAACCATAACTAATTTTATCGTAGGTAAGCAACAGAACTGTAAGTTGTCCCACTTATTGACTGTAGAGAGCTAAACATAACTCCTCATGAGTCAAAATATATTTAGCAAACTTATTAAGTGATTGACTAAGTGACTAAAACTAAGACCCACAATGACAAACCCATAATATTTATAACCCGTTGGTCAAAGTAATACTCCAGACATTAAATATTGCTTGAACAATATTTAAGCATCACCTCAGGCATAAATGCCAATTATTTATTCACTTTTTAAATAAAAAAACATTAATTATGATTCACTCATTTATAAACTACACTTATAAATTTCAGATGTAGATGCTTTCGGCACTTCAAAACAAAATAAATAATTAATTTAGTCATAATAAATATATATTGGTAATAAATAACAGTAATGTTTCTGTTTATGTGTGGAGGACGAGTTTGGTGATGTAGTCTCAGGTTCTAGGGGAAGAAACTGCTCTGCCTCTATATGCAGAGTAAACACAGTGTGGCCGGCGCAGGTATTGTCTTTAGTATCCTTGGGGTCTGCACAGACACTCACCTCATCGACATCCTGATGCTCCGTCGAAGTGTTGGTGATGTATTTGGGAGTTTAATCACCCACCGCAAAGCCTTTTGGATGCTGGGCTAGTGCATCACATACCAGTTTGTGATGATTTCAGTTAAAATGCTTTCTATTACAAAGCGGCTCAACCTTCAGAAGATTGTGTGAACTTAAACCCTCCGGTGTGTTTTTGTCTGAACAGAAGCAGTAAAATGTTTTTGACTTTTCTGCAGTTCAAATTCAGCAGTCTTTCCAAAAGCATTTTTTTTTTGTTTTCTTGTGACACTTTTGCCATTTCTCATTAAATGTGGTCATGACCCTTTTTTCCACGCTGCTTTCATCACCTCCTCGCGGTAACTGGCGGTTTCGCTGTTTGTCTGCATTTTCTTGTTATCCACTGCTGTTTTTTTCCCGAGGCCTTTTGCATCAAAAATGCAGCACCATATTTTATAGTCTTCGGTAATTGAGCTCTTCCTCTTATGTAATCCAGTGCCTCTGAATGCTGCCTGTGTGCTGATGAGAGATAAATCTCTGGCAACATGTTGAAGTTCATACTGGAAGCTGATCACAGGACCTCTTTCGCCAAGTCATATACCGTCTGCCTGCTCACTTTATCACAATACCCTGGAGAGAAAAGCAGTAACATAAGCATTAACATACCAGCTGTCTGACAAACTGACTGCGTGAAATCTAAATCAATGAAAGTTTCAAAGTCACTGGACATTTTTAATATGATTTCATTATTAGTATGCACATATGGATTCTTATAATTATAGATTCACAAACAAAGTGCTGTTTCAGCGATTTTAGCTGTGAATCTCCACTGAGGGGTAAGATTTGAAAATATTTCGGGATGCTTTAAGAGTAAGGATCACTCTACTGGTAAGGCAGAATTTGTACTGACTCTGCAAATGTTGATAGTATATTTCTCCTGGGTCTGCGCAATCAATAACAGCTGAGACAGGCATATATTATCACTATACTGTATAAACCCTATCCTTTCCCATTTTTATGTAGCATTTTCCCAGCGGGAATCTTTCTCTCCACTTCAATCAAATTTGCTCATCTTAACTCATTCTTCCCATTTGGAAAATTAATAATTTCAGCCTTTGATGGCTTAATCATAGCTCAATTTTCAAAACAAAGCTTTATCTGAAAAAACATTGTTGCCTTTTTACTAATAATAATAAAAAAGGTTATCTGTGCATGCACAGAAAAAAAGGATTTAATCAAATGAACAGTACTCAGAAAAAGACAAGCAACTCACAATGACAGTAATTTCAACTTTTTTTTTGTTCAGTAGGCAAGTTTGAAACATTTTAATACAACATTTCACCCAAACAGCTCTGCAGAAAACTCTGTTGACTGAAACGAAGAATCAAATTTCGTTGAAATTTAAACTGGCTTTGATAATGAGCATTACAAAAATAGTTCACTGTGTTTTTGACTGCAGATCAACTAAGGCTTTCATGTCTCCCATAGAAACAACATTTGCAGTAAATAAATGAACAGAAAAAAAGCTGATGGAGTTTGATCACAATCATTATTCCGCGTATTTCTGAACCACACATTATCTCTCGTGTGTTGTTATTAACTCTGACTAAATTATCATAATATTCTCCTTTTTTTTAAAAAAACTTTTAACACCAATATTTTAGATAACTCTCAGTGATGACAACTTTTGATGATAATCATAAATTGCTATGATGTTTGGATAAACATAGTTTAGTACATATTACATGTCATCGTTTTTTCATTGAAACACTCTAATTTTCGACCTGCAATTAAATTTTTGCCCAATTTACACTGATTTATAAAAAGCTGCAGAAAAATTACACTTTAAATTGGAAAAAAAAATGGATTTGATTGTTAAATCTCCAACAAGCGATGTTTTCATTTTCTCTAGTATTTGTGTTTCAGCTGAAGTGAAACACATTAACACTAATGCACAAAGATCTTGAGCTACCCCTCATTTCTTTATATTTTGCTTCCCCAGAGCGAGACTTTCTAGTACTTTAAAAATAAAATCTTGAGTAATAGTTCTCCAGGTTTTCTAAAATGCCTTTCATATTTTTTTCTTTGGACTTTAGCTGCTTTTTCTCTCATTATCAGTCAAGTCCTTATACCTGAACATTGTAACAGGATTTTTTTTTGTTAAGCCACTTAACACTGACATATGAAAAATTCAAGCTTACAAAATGTACCTGCTTAATCAGTATTAGCAAAAAACTGGCGTAGTGTGCAGTGAGTTCTTAAAAAATCTGAGGAAACTGGAAAAGTGGATGACAAAAAGATGATTTAGATCTAGAGCGGATGAACAGCATGTAAATGTGAAGTGTCTACAAACACACCGCCAATGCAGAGTGGGATCATCTTGACAGAGAATGCAAGTAAAGCAGCTAGCATTAAAAAAAAAAGAGCTTTGGATGTTTACTTAAGCCATCCAAGAAACCTGGAGAACTATTCCTGAAAACAAGAGTTTAGTCTGTACTGAAGAATAAAGGTGGTCATACCAAATACTGACTTTCAGTCTTGATATGTTATATATCCTTATATCCTGTATTGTCATTTCTCTTTGCATATTTGTGTTTCAAAAAATCTTTGCCACTAATTCCCATTTTCACAGCAAATACCAAGAAATAATGGGTGGCTCAAGACTTTTGCACATTACTGTAAAATACTCAAAGACAGCACTATGAAGGTGTTAGAATGATCATCAAGAGTAGATAATTTCGTACAAAATAACCATACCTCCCTTCATGACATCTTTCACCTTCTGTCTATCTTGATCTCTGTTTCTCCCAATAACATTTAAAGGGTCTCTCAACATTCAAGACAAGAGGTCATCTGACAGGTTCCACTGCTCAGAAAAATGGAGCAGGAGCAAAAGGTCAAGGATTTCTGCCAGCCAGACAGCAAGTGGGTGCTGCTCTTCTCTGACCTGCTTTTTCTTCTTCTTGATGTTAAGTGGAAAGACTGGGAAAATGAACAGACAGTGAAAAGCTAAGAGGAGAGGATAGTTACTGAATAGTGAGAGAGGAGTGAAAAGGTGAAAACTGAAGTGCACAGAAAAAAGAGAACAACAAAGGGGAAGGAGAAGAGGGGAAAGGATGAGAAAAACACGAGGGTTAGGCTGGGATGTAGACGACTAAAAGACTTCATCACATTATTATGTCATGGAAGTAAATGAGCAGCAAATTACAAATGAACAAAGAAAAAAAACTGTTAAATCAATCTAACAGAAACTCTCTGTGGATCGGGACTCAGGCGATTTGGGATAGGAATTCGATGTTTTTCTACTGAAAAGCAGGTATTGATCAGGATGCCTCTAAGATGCTTCCCTGTGGAGGTTTTCCTGGACCTCTGCCTACTGGGAAGAAACCTTTGGGCAGACCCAGCACACTCTGGAGGTATACACATACTATTTGGGAACATCTCAGGGTCAGATCCCAGAATTATTGACATCATGGTTGAGTATTGAACACAGACTAGTATCACTGTCATTGTCAATGTTTATTTTTCCTCATATCTGGGTCTTCCACATGTCTCTCATCTAACACTGTTGCACAGTTGCAAATACACACCTGGTGCTGCTTGTACAAACAACCATACTTGACTGGGGATGTCTGGGGATATACTCTCATATGCTGTTCATAAGATAAACCCGGTGTCTGCTGTTACTGCATGTATCTAAATGGCCTCAGTTAAAGGCCCTGTTTGTGAATGATGAAGTGTCACTGAGCGCTCCTTTAGATACATAAACTGCAGTCGGGCCGTGGCAGAGACAAATGGATGGACTCTGTTACAGGTACTTCTGCTGCTGTCCACTAACCTTAGAGTACAGCGCACAACATGCATGAATGCACTCACATCACACACAGTGACAGTCACATACATAAAAATCTAAACACGATGCAAACCTCTACAGAGAGCACAAATATACTACACACAGCAACCCCATATGGGTATATAAACACCTCGAGGATGCTTGCTCATGCGTAGATTACCAAGCACACACACTTCAATACAGCTTGATAAGAAATAACTTCACATACGCACTTTTACACTGCAGCAGCTTCCTCATCTGCAGCTTTTAGCTTAGCTACGAGTCCAGACTCAGATAATCCACATGATCGATGCTGATGAAGAAGTGAACAGGGGGAAAAAACACACATAAAAAATAAAAAATCATGTCTTTTTATTTCTGTTTCTCTCTCAGTCCCTCCACCCACCTTTTCTTTTTTTTGCCAGTATGTAGGCATATATGACTCCTTGTTCGCCACCCTCAGTGTGTACTTTATTGGAATAACTACCTTAAAGCACTGAGTAAATAAAGAGAATACATTACCTGACTCTAATAGTGGTTATTGGAAATGTAGCTCTCACTATAGATTATTCAGGCGGCCAGCTATGGCGTTATTTTTGTGCCACTATTCTGAGCGCACGTAAAAAAGGTTTGCAGGTGCAAGTGTTGCATTTTGAGGAGAAATTTATTTTGAGCGAAGAAAAGCTGAATTTGAGTGAACAAAATTCATTGCTGCATGCAAAAAATGTATATCCGTGTTTGCTATTATCCATATACACACGCACAATAGCAGCCCCTCTCGCTCAGTTTTTGTATTTGCGCTCGCAATGTGTCGCTCACGCTCTCAACATTTCTGCCCGTGCACGCTCAACTCTTTCTGTACACCGTTATATTTGTGCCACAAAACCAGCCAATCACAGACTTGGATGCAAAAAAATCTGATTGGCTGTTTTTGTCTCCAATCAGCTCGAAAGGACGAAATGCAATATCCCAGAATCCATTTCGTCCAAAGCTCAAACGAGGCAGTGGCGGAGGAACACAGAGTGGCGGAGTTTGAAATATTATTCTTTCTGGGACACAAAATAAACTTTTAAGATATTTTCATGTTAGAATGTAGCTGTGTGAACTTCAAATATCTGCTCGATTTATCAAGACATCACATATTTGCACAAGTGCTCCAACGTTTTCGGAGATGCCTGTTACCCACCAGCTGACGGGAACTCGGGTTAAACATAATATATAAGGCTGAACTGACAAAAAAATCACCAACTACACCACCAGGTATTATTGGAAAAACCATAAAGCCTTTGAACGAAAACAAACGCTGTTGTGACAGTGACGTACACTGTTTTGTTGGTATATATGTATGATTTGTATCACCTTCATGTTTCCAGCTTTACAGCTGTGGCTCCAGCAAACATCAGCTGATACTAGAAATTAATTTTAAATAAATTCTAACAACAGCTGATCAATTTTGAACGTGCTGCTGTTGTTGTTTAGCGCAACATCCGCTGGTTTCCTGTTTCTGGCGCAAAGTGGGAGATAAACAAACAAGAGAGACGATCAGCTGATCATTGATCAGTTTCATGATTGAAGTAGCAACAGGAGAGGGAGGGAGAATGAGGAGAGAAGAGGCAGCTAAGACACAGAATAACTCCAGCTTTGTGTCTTTTTTATTCTCGCTGAAGTCTTTTCCCCTCAATACGGATGTATTGTAATTGGTCCAGCCCAGAGTTGATTATTACCAGCTGGCTAATCCACCACCTTTCATTGTTTATACCATTACAAAAACAAACAAACTAACATAAAAATGAAAAATCACCATTGGCCCACCGGGCAAATGCCGGGTAAATGCCCAATGGCCAGTCCAGGTATTCGGTCAGCTGGTGGGTAACAGGCATCTCCAAAAACGTTAGAGCACTTATGCAAATATGTGATGTCTTGATAAATCGAGCAGATATTAGAAGTTTACACAGCACCATTCTCGCATGAAAATATCTTAAAAGTTTATTTTGTGACCCACAAAGAGTAATATTTCAAACTCTGCCACTCTGTGTTCCTCCGCCACTGCCTCGTTTGAGTTTTGGACGAAATGGATTCTGGGATATTGCATCTCGTCATTTCGAGCTGGTTGGAGACGAAAACAGCCAATCAGATTTTTTTTGCATCCAAGTCTGTGATTGGCTGGTTTTGTGGCACAAATATAACGGTGTACAGAACGAGTTGAGCGCGCACGGGCTGAAATGTTGAGAGCGCGAGCGACACATTGCGAGCGAGCGCAAGTGCAAAAACTGAGCGAGAGGGGCTGCTATTGTGTGTGTGGATAATAGCAAACACTGAAATACATTTTTTGCACGCAGCAATGAATTTTGTTCACTCAAATTCAGCTTTTCTTCGCTCAAAATAAATTTCTCCTCAAAATGCAACACTTGCACCTGCAAATTTTTTTTACGTGCGCTCAGAATAGTGGCACAAAAATAACGCCATAGCCAGCCAGCCATCTCTCCTTCAAAAATCATTAAACTTCTTTGCTCAGCAAGCACACACACTAAACAATCTAAACAATAAACCTGTAAACAACTGTGTAATAAAAAGATGTGATTCGATTGGAGCTTAGTGGAAACAAAAACAGAAGAAAAAACTATAAACACAAATACTTTAGCGATTATATGTATCTCTCTATGCATGAAGCTTTATCTCATCTGTGATTATTTTTGACACTGAATCATTTCAATGGTTTTTTTTTACTTTTCATTTATTTATTTATCTTTTTGACCATCATAAAATCAATCAAACCCAAATCAGGCTTTGAGGCTGCTTCATCTAGACTGCATTACTTTCTTAATTTATTTATAACATATATATCAGCACCGTCAGATTTAGCCTGAAGGCTAGTTTTCATCTGGCACACTGAAAAAAATGCAATAGGGTGGTTGTTGAATTTGCATAGAATTACTTCATATATCCAGCATGACTAATTTAAATTTCACATCTAAACATATTTTTGTCTTTTAATTTTCACATATTCTTTAAGAATATTGATTCTTTTAGAACAAATCATGTTGAAAAGAAACAAGTTAGTCGTGTTTTATCCTCAAGCTCCGCCCCCTGGAAAGGAAAAATCGGCTGCGCTGTCTGCCATTTTTGTCTCTCGCTTTGGAAAATCTACTACCATCTGGAGTTTTACACTTGAAGGTAAATAAGATTTTAAAGCTAACACACCAGTGAGAACGAGTGTAGACCCTTTATATATGTGGACTTTTACTGGGTGTTGTTATTTTACAGGTATGTGGGCTGTTTATCGAAAACCATGAGAGGCCAATGTTAGCTAGCTCCAGTTAGCTAATGGTAACCGAAATTATGCGATAAGCAAATTAGTAATTAACATATATAATGTGAGTTAATATTGTTTCTATATTCTTTCAGTCTAAATTAACAGACTATTACAAACTTGCATCGGTGTCTGTAGTAAGTGGTGGTACCTGCAGTGTCTTAACCATTAAACAAGCTAATGTAGGGCCGGGATATGACTAGTTTGTTGAAACATGTCTGCTGCCAATGTGACTGCTCACACACGGTAACATTACCAGCACATAGCCACAGCCGCTATAAACATGCTGAAAGGTCAATCTAGCTTCTGTAGTCAGCAGCTGGAAGACTCAACACAGACCCAAGATTCAGTGTAACGGTTATCTAAATGTTGTGTGTCCTGTTTGTAAGCCCAGAAAAAGAAATTAAATAAAATGACGACCTTGAGCTTCAAGCTAATGTAAGCGTAATGCTATAGCATAAAGCGACTAATGCAATGATGAGGTTGTTAAATTAGTAAAAATACAGTAAATATATCCAACATGAATCATTTATATTTTTGGTCTAAACATAATTAAGTCTCACGCCTTTCACTTGTTTTAGAAGGATGTTCAGTCTTTTAAAACCAGTCATATCAAAATAACAGAAAATAGTTATGTTTTCTGTTGAAACTCCACCCCCCAGGGTGTGTTTTGCGAGGGAAAATTCACTGTGGCGGTCCGCCATTTTTTGTCTTCGCTTCGTTTACGTTTGGTGCTGAGCTTTACTTTGTCAAGGTAAACTGAAAACTACATGTTTGAGAGGAAACGAAGAGAACATCCATTAGATGGGGAAGTTTTTCTCATGAATTGCTGTTGAGCAACATAATGTAAAAAACAAGTCATTCCTTAAGTTAACTAACGATAATGCTAGCTTAAGCTGCGGGACAATATTATGTGCATTAGCTTTTTTTCAGTGTGTGCCCAGTCACATCCGCTTGTTTTTTCTCAGTGAATACAGACTAACAAACTTGTGTCCATTTAGTTAACTGGTTGTACCTAAAATGTTTTAGTTATACAGTTAAATAAGCTAGTTTGCCATGGGGTGGGCTCTGTGTGTGTTGGGGGGGGGGGGGGGGTGTCTTCACTAAAGTCGGTTTATTTAGGGCATGACACCTATGCAGTACTCATTAGGAGAGGAAGTGCATGACGTGGGGCTTTATTTCATGTTCTGGGGCAGTGAATGTAATCTACTGATAACATGTTAAAGACACACAAAAACCCAACAAATTATTTTAACTGATTTATAGAGAGACTGAGAGGAGGGCTTAAAGAGATAAAAATAATGACAGTATAAATATGTTAAATTTATTTTTTCTGTATCGATATATGGTGCTTATCCCTGCTGAAGGGCAGATTGGTGTTGCTTCAGAATAATTCTCTAGCGCTGTTATGTAGAGGTGTTACTGTTAAGGTTTTAATAACATTATTTTATTTACTAGTGAAGATTTGCATATGTTATCTCACATTCTGTAAGGTAAATTTTCTGGAAAGGTCAAATTAACTAATTTAACTAAGTATTAATGAAAGACCTTGATGTGTATATGACAATAATAGATGTAGTTTCTGGGTCATTTGGCAGAACTGCAAAATGGCCAGAAGGAGGCAACTGCTGTGGTTGCAAACAGGCTTTGGGTGGTTTGGAAGTAAGGGCAACTATGGAACTGCTCAGCAACATGGGACCCATAGCTAATAAATAGTAATATAACTTTGTGTGGATGTAACCTTGTGAGATTTGAGATTTTGACAGCATTTTTATGTGACAACTTCTCTTTTTAGATAAATGCAGAGTTTAAGCGCATTACCACCATGCCACTGCAGTCCAGATTACTCTCGCAGATAGATGTGCTATCTGACAAACTAATAAAGGTCTTCAAAAGGCGAGGAGGACAAATAGGAAGAAGACTTCAGAACATTCTGGAGCCCACGGCCCAGGTAAGAAAAAAATTAATTTGTGTATACACTTTAGGGAAAATAATAATTTTAACAAAATGCTGCTTGTCACTCTATGCCAGGAGTATGTTGAAAATCACCTGGGATTTTCACAATTTACCATGGGTGCGTTTTTTTTTCTTTTTCTTTTACCTGCATTTTTCTATGTGTGGAGTTGATAGTTGAACACCTCTCTGTGCTCTGACAGTATTCTGCTTCTTTGCATGGAGATTTCACTTCATTACCTTTTTAAGCATTCTGAGGACTCAAATCACATGCTGTAATGAATCCATTTTTGTTCACCTAATGTGTTAATGTTAACATTTTTTGGAATAGTGACACAGATTAAAATAAGATTTGGTATAATGTTCTTTGACCAGTGTTCTGTTTAATTAAATTTTGGAATTCTGCATTTTCTAGGCCAAAGATGAAGCCATTATCCAACGATCTAATAAGGAAACAACCATGGGAATTTACATCATAAAGTCAAGAGATGCCAATGGCAGCCCTGAGGACATCGGGATAGTCCTTGAAGGCCAGAGAGTCTGGCAGGATTTGGATAACTATACCCTAGCAGCTGCAATGCTGTTTGGACTAATGTACACTTTGAACCTCACCTACCCACTGGAAAAGTATACCTTTGAGGTATTATAGAAACTGGTTATGGAGCTCAAAAGAAACAGCCTTTCAAAGAAGGCCCAGGTTTTCAGGACCAGACTGTACAATTGAACAGTTTTCCAGTTATGATGTGGGAACAACATGTTTACCTCTTCAAATATGTACCATCCTTTCTTTTAAGCCAGCACTGGTAAAGTTGCAGGACATAGTGAAACTTATTTTTCTGGCACTTTTCAACTTGGGGCCTTTATTACTGCAGTTTTCACTTTTCAAGCCATGACTCTTTTAAAAAAAAATTCAAACTTTGAATGTCCATTTTTCTCAATGGAAATGGTGCCTTGCACCAATTTCACCAGTTTGCAATTTTTTCCCCAAGGTGCACCACTACAAACAGATTGCATCGTCTAGTATTAGTGATTGTGATGTTTAGTGATAGAAGCAAGCCAATACTAATCAGTTTAGGTCTCTTGGTTTTGTGCCTGTGGGTTATAATGTTATTTTAAGTCTCTTCTTTGTGTCATTTTAATATTTACACCCCTGTTGCCATATTACCTTATGGCTCTTACATTTAAAAAACTATTTTTTACATAAGCGCGATGTCATAAGGCCCCACAATGTTGAATTCAGGTTACAGCAGATAACTTTGAGGAATGTTGTGGAATGTTTTTCAAGAGATGCATTGTACAAATATGACTCATGTATATTTTGGAAGCCTGAATTGAAAGTCCATTGTTACAACTGTGTAGTATTTTCAAAAATACAGGTCATTGTTCAAAAATGTTTTGCTTATTTCTTTGATTGAAGAGAAAGTGTACAGTACATACAATAGGATCAGCCTTAATTTAGTTTTATTTATTGAACACTCAATTATATACTATATTATATTATATATTATATATTAGAAATTTGTTATAAAATAAAATAAGCTTACCATAAAATAATCTTGTCAATATAACACATAGTAGTCCAATACAATTAACACAAAAAGTTCATGTCTGATAAACAAGTGGTTTCTATAAATATTTGACTGGAATGAAAAACATAACAACAACATAAAAAAGTCATGTTTGTGTTACCAGAAAAATGTGTGCAGGTATAACATAAAAAACTAAGGTTAACCAAACATAACTTAATTTCGTGCAACCGATTACAATAATTTTTTTACGTTTATACCACTGATTATTTTTTTCAGTGCAGGCTGATACAAGTAAAGAGAAACAAACTCACAAAACACACACAAGTAGTCCAAGTAATATTTCTTGCAGTTATCAGCGACAGTAGCTCGCTCCGCTCTGTTAATCGCTCAGCAGTTTGCTAAGTTGTGACCAATAAGAGGTAAAGGTTGCTCTAAAGACACCTAATTAGATGGGATCTGAACTATCAGTGGAGCTTAAATGAATTACTGTGTGTTTTTGCCTGGCGTGTGTGTGTGTGCATGTGTGTTTGTAAGTGCCCAATTAATGTGCACATCTTCTGCCAGTGTCAGTATCATGTTGGCAATTAAAACAACATGACTGAAAGCAAAGATGCTGTCTCAGAGGACCCAGAGCAGCGAGCACGGAGATGATATTATTAAAGATCTGTGAAGCAGCCGTGGAGCCACTGTTGCTCAAGGCAGAGACACTTAAGCCCCAAAAAGCAGTGTTGTCTTTCAGGTTAAATGTTGTCCCTGAAGCAAAAAAGCTGACATGTTAAGTTATTTTTACTTGGACTGTGAGCATATTTACAGGACACACGGAGAGACACTGTGAAAATGCGTCGCAAGAGTTGGCAGCAGATGAAACGAAGACGGTGGGCGCTGGGGGTTTTTTGTGTGAAAGGGTTCATTTTAAGGCAATAGATCTTGCTCTTGGCAACATGTTTTGCCTGCTGACAGGCGCTGGATATGATGCAATAAGTAATCTTTCCTCTCCAAGAGCTCTCGCTCACTCAGTCTATCACTCTCTGTTTCTTGCTCTGTTTTCAGTTGCCATTAACAAGGTGCCACAGGCAGCATGGTCCAAATTAACACCTACTGTATATTAACGTGATCTTCTGTGGGAATTACTGCTGCATCCAGCCGCTGGGAGAAATACTCTCACAGCATCTATGTGGTATTTTTCATGAAGAACTCTGAGATAATTAACCGAGTATTGATGTTTAAATCCAAGCTCAACAAAAATAAATAAAAAAATAAAAAGACTGCAAGTGAAGGTCAACAATTTAAGAATGTTTCTCAGCGTTAAATTGCAAAGACTTTGGGGATTTCATCATCTACATTATATAATTAGGCGATTTAGTAAATCCAGAGAAATCTCTGTACACAAGGGACAAGGCTAAAAACCGATACTGAACGTCCATGAACTTCTGCCCTCAAAGGGCCCTCTATTACAAACAGGTCTGATTCTGCTAATTGTGAGTCAATTCAAGTCAGGTCAGTTAATTTTTTTACTCCCAGTTTACAGCAACGGTCACTTCAAGGTGATTTTCTGATTGTTGGGGTTTTAAATCTCCAAACAATGCTTTCGCTGACCCCCACCTCTTTTAGGATGCACCCAGCGAAAATCCAGCATGTGTGAAGGAAAATGATAAAATGGATTTGCTTAGTGCTTTTCTACTATTACCCAGCACTCAAAGTTCTTTTTACTACAAGTCTCAATGAGCCAGTCACACCAACATTCATACAAGAGCTTGGTTCTATTCCCTCGTCTTGCCGAACATTCACACACACACACACACTCACAATCCGATGGATGCATCGGGAATTCTGTACTTTCCCAGGCATACTTCGCCATGCAGACTGGAGGAACCGGGTAGCCAATGGGGAACTATCTGAGTGGTAGAAGACCGTTACTACCTACTGAGCCACAGCTGTCCCGCTAATAGATTAATAGTTGCAATGGGGACACCTTAGCAGGCATTCCTAAAAATGCATAATATTAATAGTGAGAAATGCCTGATATGAACTCTTTTTTTTTCAAGTCAGGCATTACTGATTTCAGCAAGACAATGCCAAGCATTTATCTGCATGAATTCCAACAGCATCCTCCATGGTGAAAAGAGTATGACCCCCTTTTACTCCAGACAAAGCAGACCATGAGCTGTCGGGCAGCTGAAGTGCCGTTTTAAGTAAAAATAGGGAAATATTTTTTGCTTTGACAGCTGTAGCTATTAGTAGAAAAAAAACCTTTAGAGATTGTTATTAAAAGGGTTGATGAAATACAGCTGTAATTCTCTTGAGGAGAGGATGGTTAACACAATAGAACTTACTGGACAATTAATAATTTCTGTGCTTGTCTTCCTGCCCTCTGATTTAAGGAAGTGAAGTTTGTTGGCAAACTGTTTGTAGAGAGAAAAGGTGCTTTCTTTGTGGCATAAATAAGGAAGTGAGCATTTATTTTCATCAGTCAAAAAGACAGACAATTTTTTTGAATGATTTCTACCTTTAAAAACTCTTCAAATGATAAATAACATTTTGTTGGTGGATAATGGCAGCTACGCCTGTGTTTGGTGAATGGTGGGTGTCAAGTGCCTTGACGCTGAGTTCATCTCCTGTAGTGTGCGGTCCAAAAACTCCTGTTTTGTGGAAGTGAGTTAAAGACCCTTCAACTGTCTCTCAAAATTCAAATATTAGTATTTGGATTATTAGTGGCTCAAATCACATTATTTTAACAAGACATTGACTTGACAGGCATATCTATTGGGTTAAAAAAAAATATATATATATATATATATAGATAGATAGATAGATAGATATATATAGATATATATATATAGATAGATAGATAGATAGATAGATAGATAGAAATCAGTCCCCGCTTTTACACTTGTTTTGTTTATTTTATTTATTTTGTGAGTATGCTTGCAGACCACTTCATTAGTTACAGCTTGCTAATACTGGGCTGAACCCCCGTTTGCCACAAAGTGTTGGAAACATTTCTCAGAGATTTAGGTCCATACTGACATGATAGTATCCATGATGGAAATCTCCAGTTCCACAACATCCCAAATGTGTTCTGTGGGACTGAGATATGGTGATAGCAGAGGCCATTTGAATACATTGAAGTCATGTTCATGGCACGTTACCCTGCACATCAAACGATCTGTACTCTGGTCATAAAAAGAATGGTCATGGTCAGCAACAACACTCAGAGGCTATAGACCCCAGGACTTTCCTACCTCTTTACTGCCACGCTTTCCTCAAACCAAATCCCTCTTTAAACTCATGCATTTGGTAGACACCTGTCAATGTTTGTACCTGAGACTGACTGTGTCTGTGACACACATCCACCTCCAAACAGACAGACAGATACAGCTGCTAAAGTCAAAACTGCCTTTGTGATTCCTCCTGCTACAGTAGACGTGTGCACGCACACACATACACACAAACAAGTGCAAAGTCATAACTGCCTCCAGGCAAACTAAGAGGGGCTTGTTCTGTTTAGAGTGGCCTTCTTCAGAGACTGTGTCACGCAGTCACTGTTTGTGTCACTGAGGCATGTTTGGTGCAGAGTCTGTCCACTGTTTTTTATCAGAGTTTTAGCCGAACATCACTTATTGAAAAGGAGTGCGCGATCCTCTGGGAGAAGAGGAGCAAACAGAAAGGAGAACAAATGAAGCGGCGGCAGCAAATGTTTGGCGCTTGCTGAAGGAGAGACAGAAGAGTTCTTTCAAATTTCAAACGCTGAGGTGAAGTGTGTAATACTAACAATGGGGTCCGACTCTTCATCTCTCTTATACTTTTGGGTCTTTTGTTTTTTTTTAAAGCAGAAAGTGGCAGAATGGATTAGATATTGTTTGCTTTTACATTCTTTTGTGTTTGCTGTCCTTGAACACATGTCCTCCATCACTGTGATGAGTTATTGTGAGTATGCTAGCGTGAGCAAGAGACAGTCTCATCCATCAACATTTGGACTACCCTATGAAACAGGAATGTTCTGTTTTTAACTAACCTCTGTTCTAAAAAGAAAAGAAAAGAAAACCCATACCTTAACAGACCCAAATCCTCATTTCTCCACATCAGAGGGGGGTTTTGTGGCGTTATTTCTCAGAGCCTCCGGTGTGTGATGGGCTGTGGGATGTGAGATCCTTGAAAAAACTATGACAGATCAAAAAGACCCTGAAGTAGGAGGGGGCGAAGCAGAAACGTGTTGTGCTGAGTGCTCAGTCATATCCATGTCTCTCTTACTTTCTCCTTGTCTTTTCCTGTTACCATTCCCTTTTAAGCCTTCACCCAGTCTTCTATATCTTTGGGCTTATATTAGATTTTGTATTATGTAAGTCTTCTTTTTCTATTTTAGTTTCTGCTCATCCACTCGTTTCTACAACTCAGCATGCTTTTCTTTCTATAATTTGCCTTTCAATCCACTTAGACACTGTTTCGCTCTGTTCCTACAGAAGCAAACACACCACCAGAACTAACATGCAGTAGAGCCTATACATTTTTCCACCTTGTGTTATACTCTAATATAATGCCACTTTGAGCTTGTCCCTCGTTCACAAGAGGTTACCACAGTGGGTAGCTCTACATGTTTGATTTGGCAGATTTATTTATTTTTTTTTTTTACACCGGATGCCCTTCCTGACTCAACTCCAGAGGTGTTTCTACGTCCTTCCAGGAAGGAGAGGTGTTATCCTCACACCTAATGAGGTCAATCAGAAGGAGAATGCTCTGACGGCTTGATTGGCTTTATATAATAACGCTGACCTTCATGTGTGTTTATACATCAAATGATGTTCATGTACTTTATGGATTTATTGAGAGAATGATCATAAACAGATCAAACACCGAACTGCTGTCTTTACCTGAAGTGGTAAAATTATTTCCGCTTAATTCATGTCATTCACTGCTGGGTTTCCTTTGAATGCAACCTAAACACGTTGGTTTATTTTCCGTTTTCCATTTTGAAATCCCTCACAAGCTAATAAACTGACCTTAGATAATGGTCCATATTTATTAGTGCAAATTGTGTGTTTAAAATGTTTCTTTTCTCAGTACACAGTCCAGGCTTAGACTTTCCCACTGGGTGATTGAAAGGGACTGCTGTTTTCAGTCATGTGGTCACCTCTTTTCTCATGACCAAACCCCTGTTTAGCCTTTTAAATGTCCAGTGTTTTTGCTGCTTTGCCTCAAAATAAACAACTTAAATATCAGGGGGAAAAAGAAGAAAAAAGAGGTAGTAATTAATAATTAACAGCAGGTCTACTTCTTTGTTTACAGTTTATGCACTTTCCAAATTACTGTACCACCTTCAAAGAACTTGTTTAAATAAATGTATGTTCAATTTTAAGTGCCAGATGTTTGATCTACCTGTCTTGATCTATCTATCTTTCCTTTTTTTTTTTTTTGCTTAACGCTCCATATAAACTCTATAAATGTTGGATATAGCATGTGCTGTTAGAGGACATGGGTCATAGTACTTCTCTGTGTTTAAGAAGAGCTGAAACAACTGATTTTGGCTACTCTCTAACCTACAGTATACTGAAATGCTTCTATAGAACCAGCATCAAACTACAAAATAAACCAGAATCAGCTAAATTTCACAGTTTTAGTCTTGAGGGCAGCTAAAGCAGTAAAGGCTAATCCCCCTGTTACCGATAGACTAGCATTTTATATAAGCATCCTCTCCTCTCCTCTCCTGCTGGGTTGAAGGAAAGCTCCTGCGTCATCACAGTGCACCCACATACCTATATTACATTTAAGATTCCCAGAGTGATTGGGATTAATGCACTTCCACAACCGATTCCTTTGATATTACAGCATAGTTCAAAGAAGGTCATCTACTTCGTAATCCCATACAGCAGGAGCAAAATGTAATGATTATACAGTAATAGTCTTACACACAGTGTGACTCATAGTTGTGAAATATACTCATTTCTGCTCATTGGCTCACACCACAATCTGTATGTGTTTCTCTGAGCCTGTTATGAGCCTAGAGGTCATAGGTAGAGGATTAATTTTCCCAAAAGCATTTTAAGTGCATTCATGGTACTCTAACCAGCCACAGAGCAAAGTGATCAGATGGAGAAACCCGGGCATGGAGAGACAGAGGGGTTGTATGACATCCTCCTGTCCTATTAGTTTATTGTTTCAGGTGCTCTTTGGAAATGAAATTGTCAAAGAATCCAAGGAACTCTCTTTTCTAATAATATCTTAAATGGCTTTATTCTCATCTTTAACCTAAAACAAAGCCCTCCCCTGTGTTTTTGGCATACAAGCCTTAATCATCCATCATCATTTATGATGACATAATATCAGTTATCAGAACAGTAATCAATGCATCACAGAGACAGGCAAGAGACTGAGAATACATTTCTGTTTCACAATTTTGATTTAATACTTGATCACTTATGTGAAATAAATTTTATTGGCCTGTGTTGTCAGTTCCCTTTTAAAAACCACCAGATTTTACACATACAAGCAAAAGCAGCGTTCTCCACACTATGAGTGTGTTTTCTCTTACTCATAAACAAGCCTGGTAACTGTTACTTTACAGTGCAGCAGTAGGTGTGCGGTATTGATATGCGCTTCCTCATATAAAACATTCCTCAAATAAAATGAAAAATAAAGTGCATTTTTGTTTTGTTTTTATTAATTCTTTGCAAGATATTTATTATATCTAGAAAATATATTTATTAATTGCTTATAATCATTATTATTTGATAGAGTCTTCATTTATTTGACTACTGCTTTCTTGTACTAGTACCATAGTACTACCACTGCAATGTACATTAATTAATGAAGGTCGTGAGATGTAATTGCAAGCCTTAAATTAAATTCAACAATTGGCCCATACGTTAGACCTTTATTACTTTTACGTGTGTAAAAATGGGGGTTTACAAAACAATGTGCTGCTTCTTTCCATGCATGTGATCAAATATCCTCAAGTGGGACTGCAGCTGTTTTAATGGATTATATTTCATTCATTAGCTGTTGATACACCAGCATTCTTTGCATTGGTATTAAAACATTAATAAAACTTTTTTGAATCACTAACATAGTCTCAAAGAGAGGCAAGTTTGTGAGAAGAATGTAAGAGAAGGTAGAGGAAAGAAAGTTCTAATTTTCACTGGAATTATTCAAGATATTTTAAAGTGAAAATCCCAACTTAAAAAGCAATCCTTGGTGAAAAGGCTCCTTGCAGTGATAAAAATTAGATACACTGTAATTTTATCTCACATACGATCACCCAGCAGAGTATCAGCTAACTTGTCATGCCACAGGTGTCACCTGTAAACTGTCATGCTACTGTATGTCTCACATTCCTGTCTGTCCCTAGCCAGCCTGCCTTCATATCTGACCAACCTTGATGCCTTGGGCTTGATGTGTTGCCATGGCAATGCTTCAGATAGCCACCCATCTTGTGAAGGAAGCGGGCCTGATTGGGGCTTCTTCCTGAAAGTTGTTTTCCTCCTTCCTCTTTTAATGCCTGACAGCATTTATCTCTCTATCAACTGTAAGTGGATTTGTGTCTGAGATTTGCTTGATAGATGATAGCAGTTATACAGTGAGGAGGTTTCCTGCAACCCTTTTTATTATGTGGCCTATTTTTCTGAGTAACCCTCTAAACTATGTGCTATTATGAGTGTGCACACATGTGTATGTGTGTGTGTGTACGTGTGTGCGTGTGTGTGGACTAAATTTAGCACAGATTTTCTTGAGGTTGATGATGTAACAAGCTGTCTATGTAGTTCTCAATAAGCCTCGATGGAGAACTGCACAACAATCCTATACAAGAGAAACGAGTTAGACTCCCTCTCTTGGTTTTTCTCTGAGTAATTTTACTTTCACTGTCAGTCTGTTGTTTTTCCTGTCTTTCTCTAACACTCAAGGGACAGAAATAGAGAAGAGAGGAGGCCAAAATGAGAAGAGCCACAGGGAGATTGAGAATGCATCGTATCATAAATGCAATACCAGTTCCCATTTTAGAAGAAAAATGCCCATCTTCTTTTGCTTTCAACTCTGAGGTGGATTTGATGGCTAGACACTGGGCTTCATTTGATACCCATTTGTTTTAAGACCTTAAATACACCATGCACTGATAACCTGAGCATCACTCATCATCATCAGTGTGTTGGCCTGTCAAAGCAAACTGATAAGTTGCCCACTGCTTCGAGTGCTCAAGAACATAGGAAAATCACTCATTCCTTATTATCTATATGAAGATATATGACGAGCCATCCTATAAGTGAAAGTGTGATTTTTCATAATGGGCCTCTGCTCTCTTCTTTTCTCGTTTTTGCTTCTAAACAAACATTCACTCATATTTCTTCGTGACAAACTTTGATTGCTTTTATTGTTTCAGTGCTACACAGCTCATGACATGGGACGGAAACCCCGCGTGCCTCATGATAAAATGCATGGAAACAGCACAGGACACGTCTTGCATGGCAATACAACGATGGCTGCCGTCGCATATAAGCTATATACTGTAGCTACAACACTGAATAAACATGAGCTTGTACATTAACAGCGAAAGTTTCTATATTGATTTGTTTCACCGGTGGATTATTTTTACACCATCCTTAAGACACGACTAAAAGGGACTGTCCCTGAATGAAAGTCTGTGTATTGTTGTTGTTGTTTTTGTCTTTTTGCTGTTTCTATACAGTCACTGAACATCCCCGCTCTCTGATTAACGTATCCGCATTTAAATAAACGTAAACGTTTTTCTTTTTTCTTTTTTTTTTACTCTGGTCATGGTCTGTGGAATTTGCATTTTATAATCTTCTTGAAAGCGTTTTGGAAGTCTTTGTTGAAGTAGGCATATATGATGGGGTTGAGGAGAGAGTTTGAATAGCCCAGCCAGTTTATGACTGCGCCCAGCCACTCGGGCATGTAGCAGCTCTCTGCACAGAAAGGTAGTACCAGTGCAACGATGAAAAAGGGCAGCCAGCAGAAGATGAAAGTTCCCATAATGATGCCGAGTGTTTTCACCGTTTTACGTTCCCTGGCCAGCGCGATCTTTCTCTTCGCCCCCGAGTTCTTTTCATTCATGTTTTCATAGCCGTGCGAGGAGGACTGAGGAGTGTTGGGCAGAGGCAAGTGCGTCTTTGAGTTGCTGATAACTTCTATGATCTCCAATGATTCGCCCTCGTCTCCATGCTTCACCGCGCCATTTACGCACGGAGAGCTGGATTTAGACTCATCCCCGCGCTTCCAGCCTTTGCCGCCGGTTTCTCCGTTGGTTTTCTTGTGAAAGATGGCCGGAGACACACTCAAGCACTTTTCTGACACTTTTGCTTTCTCTGCTTTCTTCACTGTCTTTCGAATCCGAAACCGAGCAGCTCTGAATATTCGTCCGTATAGAACTAACATGAGGATAAGAGGGATGTAAAAAGCTCCAAACGTAGAATAGATGGTGTAGCCCGGGTCCTGGCTGATCATGCAGGCGTCGGGGTTTGCCCTGTCTTCGGCGCTTCTCCAGCCTAACATAGGCGGAATAGAAATGGAGAAACCAATTAGCCAAGTGACGCTAATCAAGAACGCAGCTCTCCTTGGTGTCCGTTTATTTACATAGTCAATAGGGTCCGTTATGGCCCAGTACCTGTCCAAAGCAATTGCGCACAGATGCAGGATGGATGATGTACAACACAGTACATCCAGAGAGATGAATAAATCACAGATCTCCTGCCCCAGAGTCCACTTGTTTAAAACCTGATACAGGGCCGCCATTGGCAGGACCAGCACAGATACCATGAGGTCTGTCACGGCCAGGGATCCGATCAGATAGTTGGCCACATTCTGGAGAGATCTCTCCAGGGCGATGGCTGCCACGACGCACGCATTGCCAAATATGGAGCAGAGGATGAGGGCCCCCAGGAGCATTGAGGTAATAATCTGGTAACTTAGCACCAGATCTGGAAGAGACCCGGACCCCGTGCCATTCTCACCCCCGTTCCAGTCGGCAACCACGTCCCCCCCACCGGGGTAAACACTGGTCGCGTTGCTGTCGTTGTTGCTTGTGGTTATAAAATCCATAATGCAACCACACTCAGAGCGAAACTTTTCCCAAAGTAGTGGGGAGTAGTGGAAGAATAAGCAGGAGTCAGTCAGCCCCCTCAGACTGCTGCTGCCGCTGTGCGTTTTACCGGGTCCATCGGAGTTACAGGGCTCGTGCTGTCGCTCTCAGGACGCATGACGCAGACGTGCTTGTGAGTGCGTGTGAGGGGGCTGTGTATGTTGTAGCCCATGAGTGTTGACAGCCGGGTGCGCACACTGGTACTGCGAATCATCTGAGCTTGGTGACGCCGTGAATTCATTTATACCAACAGCTTTAGGTACGTCAGACCGGGAGGAGGTCGTCCTGGAGGTTTGTGCCTTTACTCTCCCTGTTGCTCAGTTTTTCATCACAGACCGCCGCCGAGGGTGCAGAGAGCTACTGTCCTTTTTGTATCTCCTTTATTTTACTCTTTGGACTCACTGAAAAAAGTATTTTGTTTATTTATTCATTTTTTTAAAGTTTAGTTTTAGCCTTCATCGGAAAGGGTTGGTATCAGCCAGAACCAGTAACCAGGAATTTTTCCTTTCTTTTTTTAATATAACGAGATATCAGAAAATTAACTATCAAATGAAGCAAATTTGTCGTTGGGCTACCTAAGACGAATACATTTTAAAAAAGAGTATCTATCGTCGGTTCCCATGAAGTTTTTGTGTAAAGCAACTTCGTTTGAAACGGATCTTTAAAAAATATTTTAAAACAGTTTGAACTAGAACCGAGTAATTCGTAAAGCGTGCTTACGAGTGGAGCTTTGCAATTTTGATGTGAAAGGGAGAAAAGTTCAAATGTCCAGAGCGCTGAGAGAAAATAGTTTCAGGACCAGGAACAGCTCCTCTGCAGTCCTGAAAGGAATGCTGCTGCCCTCTGCTGTACGCGAATGATATTGCACCAAATGGTGGACGTTGCTCCATCAGCGCATATGAGTTCAGGGTAGGTTGTGTGAGTACATTACAGGAAGGAGGGGGTTCCCTTGAAAACAGCTGTAGCCGTTGCCTTGTGTTCAAGTGTATTCGAGCCAACAAATAATGTCAGCTATGAGTCAGAGTGGAGTCTGAATAAACGCAGTTAGTGAGGAACTTCTCAAAGGGGAGGGATGGAGGCTGTGGGTGAGTGTCTGTTATGAGGTGATTGTATGAAAGATGAGTGAGTCTAAAAAACGTATTTAAAAAAATCTTAAAAGTTCTCATTGGAATTCCACACAGAGGCCCTAAGGCCAAGTGATAATTAAAAATTGAAAAAGAAAAGATATTTAGATGCAAAATGTCAATTTAGGAAAAGGGCCATGAAGTGAAAATTGCAAAAGCTAGAAATGACAAAAGCTTAAATGGACAACAAAATGTGTACAAACAGAGCACATAGTGGGCAATTTATATTTTCTCTATTTGTTGAAATACGTTTTTTCCTACAAATTACAATTACAATCCTAATTTGGGATAAGACTCATCCAACATCCCAGCCTGTGCCTCCAGGTGCCCCCCTCCTCCCCACCAAAGATAATACTCAACATGTTTGAAAAAACTCCAAAGTTCTGTTTTAAAAAAAACCTTGTTCTGCATTCTTTTTGTTGGATGGTTTCAGTTTTTAGACACTTAACTTTGACTTTAACTGCGAGAATCTGCTGTGTTGGTTATACTGGAGTTTAAAATCAAAATGGATGTATTGTTTTCCCATCCCTCTGAAGCTTCTGAAATACCAGTACAATGATTAGATTAGAAAGTCTCATGCTCTTTCTGTATAGTACTTCCAGTGTGTGTGGAAATCAGCTGACACGACACAGGTAAATATAGCCTTGTGTTAAATTTGAAGGGGGAGGGTATGCAAGGATGTTTTAAAACATATTACCACTTTCAACCAAAGAGTGGTGAATCAGAAAGAACAAAAAAGTAAATCAAACTAAAATTTGGGGTTGTCACTGTGCCATAAATGGCACTTGTTCTCTTCCTTTTTCAAGGTACTTGGCAGGTAGGTTGTACAAAGCATCTTTGAGTGCTTGCCGCTGTTCTTTTGTATAACATCTGACTTTTATTTGTCTCTTGATGTAATTCCAGATTGACTGCTTGGCATTGAGGGAGCCACTCAATTTTCTCAGAATGTCAGCGAAACCAAAATCTAAGTAACAGAAGTACTTATTAAAATGACAATTTTATCACAGACAGACACCTTTAAAGGGATACAAATCACCCTTTCTTGTCATTTGTCTTTGAAACAATTAGACATGACAGTCACTGCAAAAATGATAAAAGTATGTAATAAAAGCTAAGTGCTGAAAAAAAACGAGGATAAATTTAGTGCTTTCATTTAATTGCTCTATAAGTGATGGATAAAAGATCAGATTGCCAGGAAATGATAAATACATTAAAGAGACAAGACACTAGACTGACGCAACAAACTGACAAAACAACTTGGCAAAAGATGAGAGGAAATGTCAAGAATACAATGAGAATGAAGGAATAGAAAACAGGTGAGGGAGGTGTGAAGAGCCACCTTCACAATGGGAAAGGGTGGAAAGGATGATTATTTTGATAAATACTAATATAAAACTTCATGTAATAACCTTTTTAATAGAACCTCAGTTATAAAGCAGGCTCTTTAAATTCCAGTAACCAAGAACTGATAAATTGTTGGGATTTTGTCTGATTGTTGGATTTTCCTCTGTATTATTGTCACATCTTTACCCTACAGTATAAAGCACCTTCAGGCAACTGTTGTTGTGATTTTTGCCTATATAAATAAAAATGCATTTAATTGAATGTTTTTCATGCAGATCTTTTTTGAATTCAGGAAAAATAAATTCTGCTATGCTAGACCACTGAAATGCTTTAACAAGGAAGCAGCAGCAGCAACACACACACACACACACACACACACACACACACACACACACACACACACACACACACACACACACTGTGCTGTGCTTATCAACCAGTAAGTGAAAAAAGCTGACACCACGGTTGTGGGCATGAGGGGAAAAAAGGTGGCTCTGGCTATTTCACTTGGTTTTTGTGAGTCTGCTGGTTCCATAGTGGTGTGCTTTCTATAGGTCATGAAGGACAATAGCAAGGCTGTTAACAGTGCACCTATTGCAGTGGGGCACACTATGGGGACTTTGTCTTTGTTAACAGAGTGGAATGCCCCAGTGGGCTAACAGGGGCAGGATAGAGAGCACCACTGCTCACCGCCTCTGCACTCGAACAGTCCCTGTAGCTCTTAAAAAGAGCTTCAATCTATACATCCAGAAGAAGTGGGAAAGAAGAGCAGGAAAAGGATGACAGGGGAAAAACCAGGCTAACTGGGTGAAGTTGCTTCAGATGTCTTCCACTGGTGGGCGAGGTGCTTCGAATGAGCCATGATGAGCTCCCATGTGGGAGCTTCTAGTGTAAATGTCTCGAACAGAGTTGGATGTAGCGAAGCTGAGGATGCTGGTGAGGAAACCAGTACTAATGAGACTCACACACCAAAAGTGGAGAGATCTAGGCAAAGGAGTGTAAATCCAGCAGGCGAGGGAAGGTCAAGCAATGTGCTGGTGAGACCTGCGCTGTCAGGTGGAAAAGCACGCAAAAAGACCTGCAGTGAGGACAACAAAGGAAGCTGGAGAGAGCAAAACCAAGACAGGGGCGAGGAGACAATAACTGCTGGAGATTTGGAAGGCAGAGAAAGAGGGAAAAGTATGGAAAGAAGAATGGCGGAAAGAGATGAAACACATGGAGATGAAGCACAGTATAGACAGAGAAGAGAAAGCATTGGAAGTTTGTCAAGTAATAATTCTGATCATCAGTTAAACAACATTTTGGAACTTGGAGAAGGATCGAGCAACTTGCAGAGAGGACACACCTGCTCTCGACTCCAGAGCACTGGCTGCAACTGGACCTTCACTTCCAGTTCAAACGCACTGTCCCGTCGGCCTGCTGCTCATACCAGGTCCATACCCCGGTCACCTCAGAGACCTTTATCCAGACCAGCAGCAGGAGACTTGCACCTCTACTCACTAAGTTCATTCAGGGAGCCAGATCCATTCTGGGTGGAGGTGAGACCAGGGTCAGCACCTGGGCGATCTTTGACCTTCTATGAGCTAAGAGGGGAGGGAGAGGATGAGGGTGATGAAGAGAACGTGGAGGATGGTGATGAAGGAGGCAGCGGGGTGGTAAGGGTGATGAGTCAAAGCGTGACCTCAGCAGTGGCACAACCTTGTGTTCCTTGTGAGAGGAGGATGAGTAAAAGGGAGAGGAACAGGATTAAAAGTCTGAGGAGGAGACAGCGAAGAAGGGAGAAATGGAGACAAAATCAACAGCAAGAGAGCAGACAGGTGACTGGCACTGCACACTGACATCACAGAAGTTTAAGTATCACCACGAGATGAGTCACAGAGGCAGTTATTAGATCACTAAATGATTTAGTAATTACTAGATCCAGTAATTAATACCCAGGATAATTTATTTTTTTTAATATGTAGTCTTTATGGACTTTAAGGATTAAAGACACACCAAATAACAAATGTTTTTAACTGAGTAAGTCCTGAGATTTATACTCAGGACTTACTCTTACTAAATAAGTATTTATAGCACAACATGGCAGGTATATGTAGTAAAGAAAGAAAGAAACAGAGGCTGCATGCACATAATCACGTGGTACAAAACAACAGGTACAAACATTAGGCCTGTTTCTGTTTTGTTGTTGTTGGGGCTTTGTTTGTTTGGTTTTTTTGCACTGCATCTATTTTTCACTGTTTTTACTCATGGTACTTTATATTACAGCATACACGTGTGTGTGTGTGTCTGTTTGTTTCATCTAGACTCTGGCTCTCGAAAGCTATATCAGCAACCAGCTCATTTCAATAGCCATTGTGTGCGTGGTTTAAAGTGGGGTTACATCTGAATTAGTTGCATGATGAGGCTTGGGCAGAGAGCCCTTCAAAACCGACCAGACAAAAGAGCAGATTCCATTTTGATTGGCTGCTGCAGAGCTGCAGTCACGTTGGCAGACTGAAATTACTCTGACTGCTCTGTTACCAAAAGTCAAATTAGTTTCTTCGACACTTTCGTATGATCGATTTCCTAATCCTTTGTCCTCCTACAGACTGTGCTGTTTTTAGTTAAGATATTCCTATCTGTTATTCATTGGACTTGGTGTGTAAATAAACTGGGTCATGCAACAGGACCTTAGCACACCAGCAAATCTGCTAGCATGGCTGAAAAAGAAAGGAAGAAAGTCCAGACCTACTCCCAAATAAAATGCTGTCGTGGGACCTGTGCATGAACAAATGCCTGCAAATCTGAGTGAACTGTAGCAACGCTGTAAAAAAGAATGGCTCAGATTTCCCCCACAATGATCTGAGAGACTGGTAAAATCATACAGAAAGCCATTATTTAAACTTACTGCCGCTAATAATAGTTCTGCAAACTACTGAATGATAGGGTATGCTTGGTTTTTCATACGCTGTGTCTCCATTGCTGTATAGGCTTGATAAATAGATACTGTAGCATATAATGTGTTGTCGTTCATCTGAAGCTGATAGACTCTAGCAAAAACCAAATGATTTCTTCTTTTTTTTTTATTATGTCCTAATAATAAAAAAAAATAACGGATTTTCAAATAGGTTTGAAGGCGGGTGCATTTTGGTGTACACTGGATGAAGCCAGCTAGCTTCTTCCTTCTGCTTCCATTTATCCTAAGCTAAGCCAATCATCACCTTGCTCCTGCTCCACACCTAGCACACCCTTATATATTGATGTTCTCAGCTAACTTTCAGGAAAAAGGCATTTTTTCCTTAGACTGATAAAGACATTGAAAACCCAACATATATTCAATATGTTTTTAAACAATTACTTTTGTTACCCAGTACCCATTTCTTGCTCATTTATCATGTTGAATCTTTATTTCCATTTATCAGCTCTGTGAAAATTTAATTTCAGAAATTTTGCACTTATTCTCGATTGGGAGAATATAAAAACCTAGAACACACGCTGCTATTGGGCACACTGGTCAAATACCCTGGTTTAGATTTTGGATTTTCACAATAAGTTTTATCAATATTTTGTACACTACAGAATGTTTTACATTTTTTTAATCCCCTTTTTAAACTGTCTTAACTTACTGCATTCATGTGGCTGCCTTCTTGGTTTGTGCTGGCTTGTTTGAATTTGTTTGTGAGAAAAGTGTCGTAGGACAAAGCTAGAGGAGATGCTGTTGTATAAAAACAAACCACAGGATGTGATTTCATCCTGAGTAATGCAGAGACGTTTAGTGTTGGCTTGTTTCCAGCTGCTGGAAAAAAGCTAAAATGTGGTTTTAGCTGCTGTTCTGCAGAAACACATTTTGTGAAGGAAATGCAAATTGTTTGTGGTGCAGCAGCGCTATCAAATAGAGCTTCACTCAGTTATAGGTTTATCTATAAATTAGCAGGTTTTTTTAGTCTAAACTTTGGTTCTGTATGTCATAGAGCACACTCTTATTCATTTATATACCAGTATATGATTGTAACCTAGACAAAACTGGCATGTCACCATACATGTTGCCAGGAGAGCCTCAGCATCTATGCTTACTTAGACACCCTGTGCTCTGTGTTCTCTCCTCTCTTTAATGACACACCTTGGGAGGATGGGCTGATGTGACTGGGAAGTCCCTGGAGCTCCCCCAGGGTGAGAAAATAGTAATTACTTTGGAAACACCCCCAGGATTCTTTTTAAACAGTGAAGCTTCAATTCTCAGGGGTCTGCCAACACAACACGTGTTTGAGGAGGCGGTGGGTGACTTGGAAAGCCCTAGCTACTATTTTAAAAAAAGAGCTTTTGTTACATCATGGAGTTATAGCTGGAATTTGGAACCATAAAAAGTGAGTGATGAGGATAAATTAACTGTTGAGGAGAAAAGAGGAAGTAAGGAAAGAGTGTAGCAGATGCTCTGCATGATGAAAGAGAATACTAACCAGATCCAAAACCCACCTTCTGTTTTTATCCAATAGAGGTTAAGAGGGCTCATAGTAGGGCTTAACTGACAAACTGCAACAGATATAAAGTGACACATCCTAAGATGCACCTCTATTGGTTTTCCATGAAGTAATAGGAGTTTGAACTAATGCCTATGATGGGTCAGAATGCTCTCTCTAACAAACAATGTTTATGCTTTACAGTAAGATGTGTGAAAATGTAGGTAGGCAGACATTTCACTTGACTGAACTCACACCTGACACCCTCATGTCCTCACACATATTATTATGCTGTTTGGATGGGTGTCAAAGAGGGTTACATTCATCAAAAGAGAAAAGAAATTCAAATAGAAGAGAACTGTGAAAGAGGACATTTTCACTTATATTTAATGCTAACTGGTAGCATCTTGTAGTGATAATTTATACTTAACATCTCATACGTGAAGGGTCAAATCTCTGGATTGCTCTCTCTTATTGCTGTTATCCAATCCTAGGCAAGATACTAATATAACTGTCTCAGAGGTTAGTCCTGTCGAGGAGGGAAATTATTTTACTGCTATTGTTAAATAATTGTTATTGCATTAATAATATAATTTGCAGCATGGATATTGCATTCCAAGGTTTAGACAGTGTCTCTTTCAGAAAGACTGAGTTGCAGGCTGACAGGAAGTTGTATGCAGAAAGAAGACAGGAAGTTATTTTGAGCCGCAGGCTAAGACGAGGCTTTAACAATGTAACAGATAGCTTTATCATTTTATATTAAGGTTTTAGTAGAGGTTCTTGATTAAAACATTTATTTAGTAGAAGACATACACATAGTCTCAGTGAGCTTCTGGTCTGGTAAAAGGTCAGAAGTGTAAGAGGTGACACAAAGAGCATGTGAGGTCAACACACACACACACACACTTTAAATTAGATTTATTTAGAGGAGAGGTTAGTTATGTTTGGCTGTAACTGCAAAATTGTCTTGGTAAAAGAGGAACCGTTTCTTGGTGTCTCGGCAAGAAAGAGGAACAAGACAAGAACTGAAAGGTAGACAGGAAGGGCTAGCCATGAAAATAGAAGATGATTTTCTAGGTGAAAAGTCATGATGTTGATCTGATCTATGTATAAAATGTATGTGACGCATGAAGGGGCGTCAGTAAATAAACCCTGATGCTATAAAATATCTGTTCATGCTTTGATTAAGTCGAAGACTACTTCCTGTCTGCGTACAGAGTTTTCTTCCCACGCGTGTATTCATTAAAATCTTCGTTTGACTTCACCCGGCCGGACCAGTGTGGTTATTCTTCGATCACCTCTTGTACCCTTCCTCAATATTGAATCTTAACATTTGGGGGCTCGTCCGGTTATTGGGGAAGGAGAGTTGGAGGTTTGGACGGAGAAATCCGGGGTCTTGGGTGGTCTGACGGGCAGACGTGAATTCCAGTGGTCTAAGTGAGTGGGCATAAGCCGGCTTATCCAAAAGGTAAGGCACTACCTGTTGAATTATTTCCAAAGTGTGCCAAACTGGATATGATAAAATTTAAGTCTACTCACTGAAGTTACTGGTGGATGTCTGTTTTGATTTTGATGAAAATCTCATGAGTTGAAGCAGTTAGAGTTCTGCTAAGAAGAAATGAAAGTAGTTAAGAGTCTGATAAGAAAAGTTTAAATACTGGGTTGAAGTCCCAAAGAAATTGAGTTAGAGTCTCAAGTAGTTGGTAGGGAATTGGTTATTGTGTTGGTTAGAGTCCAAATTTGGTCATAAGAGTGGACCTGAGCGTTCATTTTGTGAGTTGGAGTCTCCATTTGACCACTAGGTTGCACCTACTTCAGTTATACACTTGTTTCGGGTGTTGATTGTTGTTTCAAAGTATTATAAATTATTCTAGAACGGCAGTTCGAGTCTGCTAGGAAGCGCAGTTCTCGGAGGTAACGCTCCCTCCCGGCCAAGGACGCTTGGCCCTGACCTATCGGCGAATAGGGTTAGTACGGTTGGCAACCGGGGAGAACTTGGGAACCTCCAAAATAGCTAGGAGTTAGAGTCTCCTTACCGTTTGCAACGGTATCTGCGCTTTTTTGGCCAGCAGAAGTGGTCTTCGGGCGTGTAACTTTAACTTAACACTTCGGGGTAAGCCTTGGCTGTGAAATGCCAGAAATAGAGCTTCAGGCAAAGTTTGGGTTGGTTGACGCTTTTAAATTGAGTTAGGGATTTTAGAAATGAGGCCAGAAACAGTTAAAGTCTTGATACTGGTTAATTGATCGCAAAAAACGGTTATGTTAAATTTGTCGAAATTTGATAGGTGTTAAAAGGTTTAAAATCTGTGCAGTTGTAAATATAAGACGTCTCTGTATTAAAAAAGATCTCTGTGGGTCGAGTCAGCAATGCACTGACTGCCTGCTGCTATTCTTAGATGAAGAGTGTGTGTGCATGCAAATGAGGCAGCTGATGCAGAGCGCATGAGAGGACTATGCTTTCGGTTTTGTGTGTCATTCAGCTCTATAACTATTGTTTGCAAATGTGGATAAATGTCTGCAGTTAAAATGCTGGCTTAGTAAATAACAACATTGTAAATATATGAATGGTGACAGCGTTTCAAAATAGAATATAAGAATTGTTTGTGTTTAAAACCAACGGTTAGGTAAAGAAGATTTAAGGTGGATTTGAAGGCATAAACAAAAAATAAAAGGGTTACAGTCTGCAAGGGTTGTTAATTCATGAGCTGACTGGATGCAGAGTAAGTGGAGTGGTCATCCTGAGAGGATTGAATGATGCTCTAACTCTGTGGTCAAGTCAGACATAGGCTTTAAGCAACCATGAGCCACTAATAAGCGTGACAGATTAATGAGTATGTGTAAATTGAACTTGTTAAATAGTTTTGATAGGAGTAACTCAATGAGCACGCAATAAAGTGGACTTTTAGGGGCAGTTTATCACTGACACCATAAAAAGCAACTTAATTAGTAGTTCAATAACAAATTGAAAAGATAACCTTTGTTATTTGATAAGAGAGAGAAAATTCAGGTTACATATAGTGAATAAATAAGGAAATGTTAATCTCTGCGTCATTCCACACTGAAATTTCAATTGTAGGGGATCATTTGGAGGTGAATTGTGTAGGACACGGGGAGACAGAAGAATCTCCCCATGAGTTTTCAGTGTGCATAGAAATTGAGGAGGCTGAACTGGAAGCCTGCCTGGGTCGTTGTTTTTGTTTATTTGAGGGTCTGCTGGAAGTTTGTGAAAACGACCACCTTGATATGTGGGAGCCTTCTCGGGCAGCGATTTTTTTGTTAGACCTGTGGCAGGCTGTGCAACATGGAGAAAGCTTTGACATAATGTCATAAAGGTGATTTCTTGGTTTTAGACTTATTAGCACGGGACAAGTTGAGGGACCCTTGAGGGTGTGTTGCTGTAAAGTATACAAGGGACGCGCAGCGCCGTTAATGGGTTTAAAATAAATGAAAAAACACTAATCCGAGGAACCATTGGAAGAGGTAAGTCTGTGTTTCAGAGAATGGCTGACAGCTCGGGTGCGACAACTAGTAGGAAAAGGGGATGCAAACCTCTGAAGGATCAGCTCGAACAGCTTAAGAAAGCTGTTCGCTTGGCTTCCCCTGGAGTATCAAAATCAGCAGAGAAAGAGTGCCAAGCGATGGAGGTTGAGGTAAGTAAACCTATTATATTCCAACAGAAAGGGCTGGGTGATAAAATACCTCTGAGCTTGGTGTTAAAAACTGAAGGAGAAGTGTATGGACAAATGCATGAGGCCCTACGTGCGTCCATAGAGGCATTAACGGCATTGGAGGTTATAAAGCAGAGAGTAATGCAGGGAGGGCCAGAAGAGGAGAATGAAGACCGTGCGACGTCATCAGAAGAAGACGATGAGGAGGACGAAGATGGAGGAGCTGAACCCCAACCAAGTACAAGCCTAATTTTGAGGAAAAGAAGTGTGAAGAGAGACCAAGCACAGAGACAGCCCATATGTAAGAGCTCAAAGGGGAAAGGAAAGTTGAGGAAGAGTAGAAGAGTGAGTTTTGAACAAGGAGCTCCTGACCCTGGTTTAAGTCTGCCTCTAATAGCAGGTCCAAAGAACGAACCAGTTTATCGCGCCTATAAGGTGAGAGATTTGGAAGCATTGGTTAAACAACTTCCACCAATAACCAAGGGAGAACATTGGGAAGGAGAAGAATTAGCGCTGGGCGACTTTCGCACTTTGGCCGGACGTTGTATGCTGGGTGGTGGGTTAGCAGATGTAGAGCAGATAGCTCAAACAACCAGATATGCAAATGACCTGAAATATCATGAGGTGCAGAGTGACTTAGCAGATGCAGTTTGGGAGAAGGACCCAACTCCTAACTTTGGAGCCATTCCAAAAATTATTTGGGATCCCAAAAACACACCCAGAGAGTGTTTAGCTAAAGCAAAGGAACAATGGTTGTTAGGAACAGGAATACATCCGGGGAAGGAGGGTGAAAGTAGAGCGTGGTGTCGTTCGGCAGTGCTGGCAGGGCTGCCCAATCAGGTTGCAGTTGACTTGGAAAAGAACCCAGATTTTGCCGTTGCAGACTCGGTGCAGTGGGAGAGACATGTGACCCACAGACTTCAGCAGGAACAGGATTTGACGAACACACAAAAGAAAGAGTTAGATGAAGCACAGGCGCAGCTGCTTAGGCTGCAGCTGGGTGAGGCTCGCGAAAAATATAATGCGAAGAAAAAAGAACCGAAAGAACTAAATAAGACTATAATGGTGGCAAGGCCTCAGCCCGATCCTGTGCCTGACTGGCCAGATCAGGATCCGGGTCTCTACCCTGATGATCGTTGGCCCGCCAATGCACCAAGGCAGCGTCAACCCGTAGGGAATTGGGGGACCGGTGGACCGCAGAGAGGGCGTGGTGGATCCGTGAGGGGAGGACAAAGGGCTCGGAATCCGGGGAATCCTAACAATGTGTCTTGGACTGCCTGTTACAGCTGTGGAGCAGAAGGACACTGGTCCCGAGAATGCCCTGAATTGCAGCGAAATTATCAGAGGCGAGGCTATCAACCCCAGGCACAAGGAGGCCCAAGACAAAGAGTTGCTTACAGGGGAGCACATCAGGCTCCAAACCCGAATGCAGCACCAGCCC
Source organism: Astatotilapia calliptera (assembly GCF_964374335.1). Taxonomy (NCBI): domain Eukaryota; kingdom Metazoa; phylum Chordata; class Actinopteri; order Cichliformes; family Cichlidae; genus Astatotilapia; species Astatotilapia calliptera. Next base: position 26,163,195 of record NC_137433.1, read on the forward strand.
CCAGTACCCAGTAGCCGACTGGGGCTGGGAGGGGGAGCAATACTGATGGAGCCCGGAGAAACTGAACAGCGTGGGGACGGCAGAACCTATGCTGTCAATGATGATGATCCAGCATTGACACAGCTGGGAAAACAGACTTTGAAGCACCAATATGTGGTGTCCTGACAGGTGCCTGGAAAATCTCATGGGCAGGGACCTGCTTGTGAAACTGGGATCACCTTCAAAGACTCAATATCTAGTCCAGAACTCTGAACAACCCACTGTCGAAATCTACTGGGGGAGGCTAGTGGAAGAAGGCATTTTGAGACATTATCAGCTATGGAAACCCTGGGTAATGAGCCTGGCCGTCTATTCCCCTCCGCGAGATCCTTTCCACGTTACACTCTTTTATGATAGGGAAGATAATGATATCTATCGGGAACAGTTCCAGTCTGATCTTGAGGGACAGACGTGGAATGTGCAAACACATAACATTTATGTTGGACCAGAAGGTGTGGCCGCGGCTGTGAAATTTACTGATGAACAACTGCCTTGGTACAATGTGGGAGAGGATTCAGCCCCTCACATTACATTGGCGGTCCACGAGGGTCATGGGCCAAGAGATCTGGGACCAATGGTCAAGCGGGCGCTGGACAACGCATGCTGGCAAGGCACCCAAATTCCAAATGTCTGGTATGCACCAAAATGTAAAATATATCGCATAACTTGTTTGTCCAACGATGTAGTGATCTTAGAACATAAAGAAATCTCCAGAATACATGACAGGGAAAGAATGGATCATCCTGATGCAGTAGCTGAGCTCTCAAAATTGCCTGGTACTTTGTGGTCCGCAGGGCCCACAGATGTGGGTCTAGCTAACCGTTCGCCTGTCCTGTTCCGGCTGAAGTATGACATACCATTTAACAGACCATAATAGAAGCACATAACTGAAGACCAAAAGTGGTTCACATGTATTGACCTAGCGAATGCATTCTTTTGTCTCCCACTGCACGAGTCACTCAGAGACATTTTCTCATTCACATACAGAGGCCGCAAATTTAGGTACACACGCCTACCACAAGGCTTTGCACTCTCACCAGGAATTTTTAATCAGGTGTTGAAAGAGGCATTGTCCCCATGTCAACTGCCAGGGGGCTGTAAATTAATACAGTATGTTGATGATCTTCTTATTGCAGCCCCGTCAGCAGCGGCCTGTACGGCAGCATCGCTCGTGGTGTTGAACAGATTGGCGGAGTGTGGCTTCAAAGTGAGCAAAGAAAAACTTCAGTTGGTCCGGCCAGAGGTAACATTCCTGGGCCGGGTGATCGTACACAGATCAGTGGGGTTAATGAACACACACAGAGACCAAATTCTGACACATCCAAAACCAAGAACTGTGAAGGAGTTGCTTTCCTTTCTTGGCTTGACAGGTTACAGCAGGCAGTTCATTCCGAACTATGCGGGTAAAACGGCCCCTTTAAGGGACTTGATCAAGAAAGTTAGTGTTCGAAATCTGAAGGCTGAATTGCCTTGGACGCCGGACACAGGGACAGCGTTCATTTCACTAAAACAGGATTTGTCAAGAGCCACAGATCTGGCCACACCTAACTATGATGAGGCATTTTATCTTGATGTTTCAGAAACAAAGGGAGTTGTGAATGGTGTGTTGTTTCAGAAAAAAGGGGGAGGTAGGGATGTACTTATGTATGTCAGCATAAGATTAAATTCAACAGAAGCAAGGCATCCCACATGCACACAACACGCAGCAGGAGTAGCAAAGATAATTCAGAAAACAGCACATATAGTGAGGGAACACCCACTGAAAGTGCTTACTACACACAGTGTAGTGGCCTATGTGAACTCACAGGCATTCACAATGACTCCACTGACGCAACAAAGGTTCAGCAAAATTTTAGAGGCGCCAAATCTGATATTCACACATGAAGGAATAAATATGGCGGACCTAATGGGGTCAGGAGAACCACATGACTGTATTAAGAAAGCCCAGGTTGAAGGAAAAATCGAGGGACAACAGTCGGCCCAGAGAGCTGAAGTGATAGCCCTAACTCGAGCCCTGAGGTTGGCTAAAAACATGAGAGTGAACATCTACACTGACTCAGCATATGCGTTTGGAGCAGCTCATGTGGAACTGGCTCAGTGGAAGAGAGCCGGGTTCAGAACGGCCATTAATGCACCCATCTGTCACAAAAAGGCCCTGGAGGACCCAGACGAGGTAAGTATTATAAAATGCAAAGGCCACTCACAAGCAGACAGTATGGTGGCAAGAGGAAATCAGAAAGCTGACGAAGCCGCAAAGGAAGCAGCGGGCTACAAAGGACAGAGACAACTGGTGCAGGTAACCCCAGAAGAGGAGGGTAGCACTAATAGCATGGGAGAAGTTAGACAGGCTCAGGAGGAGACATCCCCAGAGGAAAAGGGGGTGTGGGAAAACAAAGGAGCCTGGCAAGATGGCGGTTTGTGGAGGGGGCCAGATGGGCGTCCCGCTTTAACGGCCAAAATGGCGGAACAAAAGGTGAATGAGGCTCACGGGCTTGGTCACGTGGGAGTGAAACAGATGGAGAGAAATTTGTGCCGATGGTGGCATCCTGAGTTGAGAAGGATGATACTGGAAAGGGCCAGAACGTGCCTAATTTGTGGGGCACACAACCCAAAGCCAGCAGTAAAACCTGAAGCTGGTAAGGTTCTCATGCCAGGAAGGCCAGGAGAAGAGGTCGTGATTGATTATACCGACATGATTGATGCAGGCCCAGGTGGGGTGAGGTATTTGTTGGTGGGTGTGGATGTTTTGACTGGGTGGCCCGAAGCATGGGCGACCAAATGTGAAGACGCGAAAAGCGTGATTAAGTGCTTAATCATTACATTCCAAGGCATGGGTTTCCCAAGAGAATTAGATCAGACAATGGTACTCACTTCAAAAATAAAGATTTGCAAGAGGTAGGGAGGATGAACCTAAATTTGAAAAACAAGTTGGCTAAAAATTGTGCGCAGACAGGGCTAAATTGGGTCGCAGCCCTGCCCATTGCTTTGATGACCATAAGATGTTTATGATGATGTTAACTTTGTATTTCAGGTGCAGTTATAACTATTTTATACATATTGCATTTTGTGCTTTTAAAGGAGTTGTGGCTCAAATTTGTCTCTGGAGGGTCACGAGCCTTTGGCTAGCGCTATGATTAGCCAATCTACTGTGAGGATAATATGAGTTCATGAAGGATTGCACACGCTTACAGACACAGAGTTAAGAAACACACATGACAGTATTGATTCCAGGCAAAAGGCCTTAAATTCATTTAGCTTTTAACTGAACTTAAAGAAGGACCAAAGAGGAAGGAAAGCATATATTTTGGTTAAGTCTGATACATTAGAATTAGAAGGTATTGTTACATTAAGGGAGCAAAATGAAATAAAAAGGTTATACCAAAACAGGTGATAACATAGGAAATGTGAGGTTTTAAAATGAAGTTAGTGTTAACACATAGGAGTTGTTTCAAGGCAGCATTTAGCTATGATGAAATGTATACAGGAGTAATTGCTTATATGCTTAAACTTAATTGATTGAAGTGGTTGTTTTCTTTTGGAGTAGATTAACTTGCAGCAGCGACAACTTGTGCATAGGATGTTGATGATCAGATAAGGGAAAGTAGAGCGAGCAACTGGACGTGAAACCAGCACTTAAAAGAATTTTAAAGTGATGAGTAACGTTGAAGAGTATACATAAACACAAGTCAATAAGTTAAGAAGATAATTAGGATCAGGCTTTTAATTAAAGAGTCCCAGATAGGATAAGTTAGGGAGATGCAAGAAAAGGTGTTTTGTTTCCTTTGCAGAAGACTGATCTCGGCGACCACAGGAGGGGCGAGGATCCTGGAGATCTCGAGGTTCGAGACCACCAGAGAAGGGTCTGCGTGAGGACACAATGTATTGTGACCTCTGGTTTTCAGAGGTCAAAAGGGGGAGTGTCGAGGAGGGAAATTATTTTACTGCTATTGTTAAATAATTGTTATTGCATTAATAATATAATTTGCAGCATGGATATTGCATTCCAAGGTTTAGACAGTGTCTCTTTCAGAAAGACTGAGTTGCAGGCTGACAGGAAGTTGTATGCAGAAAGAAGACAGGAAGTTATTTTGAGCCGCAGGCTAAGACGAGGCTTTAACAATGTAACAGATAGCTTTATCATTTTATATTAAGGTTTTAGTAGAGGTTCTTGATTAAAACATTTATTTAGTAGAAGACATACACATAGTCTCAGTGAGCTTCTGGTCTGGTAAAAGGTCAGAAGTGTAAGAGGTGACACAAAGAGCATGTGAGGTCAACACACACACACACACACTTTAAATTAGATTTATTTAGAGGAGAGGTTAGTTATGTTTGGCTGTAACTGCAAAATTGTCTTGGTAAAAGAGGAACCGTTTCTTGGTGTCTCGGCAAGAAAGAGGAACAAGACAAGAACTGAAAGGTAGACAGGAAGGGCTAGCCATGAAAATAGAAGATGATTTTCTAGGTGAAAAGTCATGATGTTGATCTGATCTATGTATAAAATGTATGTGACGCATGAAGGGGCGTCAGTAAATAAACCCTGATGCTATAAAATATCTGTTCATGCTTTGATTAAGTCGAAGACTACTTCCTGTCTGCGTACAGAGTTTTCTTCCCACGCGTGTATTCATTAAAATCTTCGTTTGACTTCACCCGGCCGGACCAGTGTGGTTATTCTTCGATCACCTCTTGTACCCTTCCTCAATATTGAATCTTAACAGTCCATATAGCCAAAACTGTGCAAAAATGGGTTTTATCATTCTAATATTGGAGCTTTAAATATGCACACATGCAAACATAAGCAGGTTTGTGGTCACACAAGAAAAGATATTTTTAACAATTAAAATGTTCTTTTCTACTTCTGTTTTTTCCCAGAGTTCAACAGGAAACCCATCCAGCAGCAGCAGTGAGGACGATGAGGCCCTGACTACCGGGGACAGAGAGGGCTACATCTGCGCTGTCTGCTTGGATGTGTACTTCAGTCCTTACATGTGCCACCCGTGCAATCACATCTTCTGTGAGCCCTGTCTTAGGACGCTGGCTAAGAACAGCCCCACTAATACCCCCTGCCCCCTGTGCAGAACAATCATCACACATGTTTTCTTCCAAAAAGGTGAGATGATGAGCAAGGACCACTTACTGTATAATCACTTAATCAAACTTCCTCAGCACTAAAGACTGAATAAAGCAAAAAACAACTTCATGTAAAAATCTGGCATTAAGGACAAACGATTTCAGCTATATTTTTATTCCTGTGTTGGCTGCTACACAACATCTAAGCTGCAGATTGTTCAGAGGGCCCAGCTGCAGATGTCCCACAGGGAGCAGAGTAGACCTAAGTTCAGCTTTGACCAGATGAGTCACTTAGACTGAGAAGACAAAATCAAACACAGTCTGAGCACTTTGATTCCATGCTTTCTAATGGAAATAAGAAGTAGTATTCCCCATGGGTGGAAATGAACTGTAATAATAGGAGCAGATGTTTTAGGGTTTCTTTAAACCAGTAAAAAGTGGAACCCTAAAGCTGTAGGGAAACCTTTTCACCACAATGTTAAGCAGTATAATAGTAGTTATTACTGTAATAATATATGTATTGTGTATATTTCTGTGGTGTGTGCTAACAAATGTATTTTGTCACCTTGGGATAATTTATTAGATACAATTTTGGTTTGATTTTGGTCAAATTTATGAATCACTGAAAAACTTTTATTATTCATCCCACCTATTTCTAGATGTATATAGTAGCATGGATTAGATGGTGAGGAGGACTGTAGAAACACTGAGGGCTCTTGTTAATGATTAGATGACAAGATTAGACTGTCGTGTTGATTACCAGAGCCAAGGTCACAGAACAAGGAGATAATCAGAGAAGCAAGTGACGCTATATGTGCTGTTAGTGAATGTGTTGAGTAAATCAAACATATCTAGCCAAGCTATGAAGAAGTGATTAAAATGGTCGGTTTTTTTTTATTGCATTAACTTTGTGTCTTTTTTAAAATATGTATTTATATAGAGCTAAACCAAACAGCAAGAACATTCTTTCCAAAGGAATACCTTTCCCGGAAACAGAACTTTCAGAAAGCAAGCTGTGCAAAGTGGCCTCTCCCGAGCTGCAGAAAACTCTTCCGCATCTTTGGAGGCAAGTTTTTAATTCCCTCTAAAGTGGGGTCATATTTAAGCAACGTCATCTGCAACAACAGCAAAACTATATAAAGATAAAGCATAGCTAGTATTTTATGAAGCTGCACTTAAAGAGCGCTGTTGTTTTGTGACTTTTGACAATATGACGCGTGTATGCTGTGCTACCTATTTATCGTAATTGTACCTCAAGGCCTCACAGAAGACTAAAAATAATCCTGTGCACTTTTCATTTGTATGAATTTGTAAATGTCTTCAATAGCAGCTCTAGTTGTATCAAAATCTGTCGTCTAACATTTATCAAAACACTGAGGTTATGTGTGTTAATTACCCCAGAGGAAATTGTTGCTTTTTTAACTACACAAAATGACTTATTTCTCATTTAAACCAGGCTTCCAGAGGCAGTCGAGTCCTATTGCTAGACGCCAGTTCCCCCACGGAGAAGGCTACCCTCTGGACACCATGGATTTCGAGGATGACACTCGTGGCTGGCGATTTGACATGGACATGGTCATCATCTACATCTACTCAGTGAACTGGGTTATTGGGTTCTTCATATTCTGCTTTCTTTGCTATTTCTTCTTCCCCTCTTTTTGATGCCCTGGCAGCAATTTTGGGGTAACATAGAAATAAGGTAAGGCTGAAGATAAATTTGGGGTGGGTGGGGGTAAAGGGGAGTGAGGACATAACATAAACATGATGCAGCGAGCATGCAAAGGGGGGTCAACTTAAGCTGTAAGGTTTAATGAAAACGCAGTGAGTGAATTTCAAGCAGGTGAGGAGGTGTAGTAGAGGAAAACCATCAGTGTGCTAGCTTCACATCTCTAATAAATCACTGAAATAAGGAAAATCCAGTGTTCTCAGTTTTGTGTCTCAACAACACGAACAGCATGTTAATATAACATGTTAGGCTGCAGTGTTTCAACATGATCCCATTACACTTTTCAATGCCTAAACTTTTGTTTAACAGCACAGCCACTTGAACTGTTCCCAGTGTGATTACTTTTCTAATGTCCAAGGACATATTAATTTCAATGTGAAATTTTTAATTACCAACTTCCATCCACTGCAGACACTTCATTTTTAAGATGTGTTACTGTTGATTAAACATATTGTAATGCAGCAAACACTCAATGCAAAATAAGTTTAAATTGCATCCTTGTTGTATTCCTGTAAGTGGAATTAACCAAAATAATGAGCAGATCTTAGTTAAAAGAAAACAGACTGATGAGGGTCTAATAAGACTGTAGAGGTTGGATATCGCAATAAGAAAAACGAAACGAAACGTTAGAAAAACACACAAAAAAATGTGCTTTAAGGTATGGGAACATTCATTTGTGGTTTCATGAATGCTTTCCCCAACATATTACTAATGCTAATAATGCTTATACCTGATGGGGGCACCATGATGGTGGTGCAGTGCTCAGTACTGCTGGTTCTGGTTTTAAATGGTCTGGTCAGGTGAGGACTTTCTGTTTAGTTTGCATGTTCTTCCTGTTTCCCTTCATGCTCCCTCCCTTCTCTCTGGTTTTCCTTCCACAGATTTGGATGTTAGGTTACTGGTGAGTCTATATTGGCTACATGCATGTTTAGTTTAACTTATTACAATTTATATGAAATAACATTTAAACTTCATACAGGTTTGTAGATGCAACAAATTTTTATTTAAGACATTTTAGGTCATTTCTATTTTTTGCCAAAGAATTCACACATCTCACACATCTTACACGTTTCAAACTTTTAGTTTGGGATATAAAAAACTCCTTTATTTGAACTTTTTCTACAAGTTTCCATTATTTCTATAGCAGCTTCATATAAAGTATGCACCAGGCTTTTAATCTCAGTGTGGATGCATTGCTCACAGCTCTAAAACTAGACATTAGTCAGTGCCGCTTAGCTTGCTGTAAATGATGGTTTAAGAAAATCTGTGTTTATTACATACTTCTGGTCCACTTTCCCCATACATTTCAATTTTAAATTATTTAGATCAACTTACATTGCATAAGGCTCAGAGACAAGTGTTTTTAGCTGGTTTCAGAGCTGCTAAGAAGTTGATTGCCACAAGATGGAAACTTCAAATGCTCATTTGGCAGCAATGGCTGCTCACTTTCATGGATGTGCTTATCTTAAACTCTCCATAGCCTAAATCTGTGGAGCTAAAGAAGGTGTAGTTAAACTTTGGGCCCAAGCTGTGGAGAATCTTAAATCTTTACTGAACTGATTGCTTCATTGGTCTCTGCTCTCTAGCCGTTCATCTCCCATTTTTTGTCTTGCCTCCTTTTGGACAAGTTTTTTTTTTTTTTTTTTTTTTTTTTTACATTTTTTGTGTGTGGCTGTTATGGTTCTCTTTGGTTGTTTGTTTTTTGCTGAACTTTTACTGTAGTTGTTCATACTACTGATATGTTTATGGGTTTTTGTTTGTCCGAAAACATTGATCACAAAAACTTACTTTAAACTAATTGTCACTATACAGTAAATATCACAAACTAATTCTCTGCCTTGCCTTTTTTGTGCCACTAATATATGTGATTGCGTCTTCAACTCCACACGCAAGTCTTCCTTTGTGTTCATGGTAATGCATGTCAGGAAGAGCACTCCATACACATTCACTGATTTATTCACAATATCTGCTGCAAACTTTTCTATTTGTGGTTGTGAAAAGCAAGGAGAGAAAAGCACTCATCAACAGCCAGTAATTGATTCTGGCACTCTTATAGTAAAGCGGTGCCCATGCTGAAATAACGTATTTCCTGGATGATCTTTTGTGGTGTAATCAGACACACACACACACACAAAACGTTTATTGATCAGTTACACATCTATATACTCATAATATATATAGTAAAAAATAGTTTGTCTTTGTGCATTTTTAACTTTAATGTATATCTCAACCCCAACTGTGTTTTAGGGTCTGATGATAAAACTGCATTTTTATTAGTCGAAACGAAGCTAAATCTTGAACTATCCAAAATGTAAAATAAACGATACACTATCTACAAGCTGAACGTGCACTTTTTTCCAGTTAAGTAACGGTAATATAGCTATAGCCCACCCTTTTCATTCTTTATGTTAATTATATTCTTGTAAAGGTAGACGGACACACATGTAACAACAGAAACTTAAGCACTTGTTAAGTTAACCTGCATGTGAGTATAAACGCAGTAATAATTTGTGATATTAAAAACTAAAGAGAATCACTTTAGGCTCATTTTTAACGGAAGTGTTCAATTCATTCTTTTTTGTCTCCACTCGGTACTTGTGGTGGAGGTAAAGTGGCCAGTGACCTCAATTTCATACGTACAGGAGTTGATATGTCAGCATGGGGGAGGAGGGGGGTTGAGTTGATGGGCCCTATTAGTATTCGCGTCCTTTGGGTGCGCAGTGTTGCCAGCCACGTCAGGCCTGTAGCAACTGTTCTTCTACTGCCTCTCCAAGGTTAGATATAGGCCCTTCCTAATAGCTGGAAACACTCAAGGAAACAGACTGGGAGCCGACTTGAGACCGCGAGAGCAGGAATTAAGTTTTTCGACGTTTTCCGGCACAGTTGTACGCTGTGAAATTGTCGCCGTGGACACTGGCCGTGTTATTTCGTCTTAATAGGAGGTTGTATAGCTAAGAAAAGACTGTTACCGTCCGTCTTATTGGTGCTTAATGGAAACGCGCAATCATAAAAAATGGTTGCATTTGGAGAATATCCGTGAATGCGATCGTTCCCTCTTGACATCGGTGCGTCAGAAAAGACACCTCAGCTAGCTGGAGTCCGGGTTGGGTGTGAAGTCTTCACTGTGCACCGTGTGCTGCTGGAGTGAAGGTGACTTGCGCCCCGTCGCAGTCAAGGCAATGCGGAGAGGAGTCACGGGCTCTCATCCGGTACTTTACCTGCGCTCTAGGGCTCTTCTTGGGAAAAAATTGCTACCTTTCCCACATTAGGGGGAAAGAACGTAAGACATAGAGCAATAATAGCGTTCGAGTTTCAACACAGCCAATAGCTGGCGAAGGTGAGCTGAGCGTAAATCGAGGAGAGAATAAGGTGAACAGTAAGGTGCAGGGTGGTAAGGCAGGAAGAGAGAAAGTGGTGGAGTTTGGGGGGATAAGACCAAATCGTTCTGTCTTAGGGCTGTTTTAATAGTGGATGTGTATGCATGAGTTCTGCATCGAATGGGCGCAAAAATCGCCCCAGATCCGCCGGGAACATCTTCCAGATCGGCAAGCCTCCTTATCGAGACTCACAAAGGAGGGAGAGCACCGAAAGTACCCGCAAAGCCCAGCGCGCCGTGGCCGACTGCAGAATGGTAGGTTTGCGGCACGTTAGTGCCTGCATGGTGCCTCTGATAAGGAGTGCTGTGCTATTATCGCAACCTTTCTTTGTTTAAGGATGTTCCAATACCCCGTGCATGCACGCCGCACAGGCGACAGCTCTTAATAGCTGCAAAAAAAAAGAAAAAAAAAAGATTCTAACCCGGTCTAGCAGCCTAAAAATAGCTTTATGCATTTGCATTGCTTTGTCGGCAGTGAAGCCAAACAGAACACCTCGGCGTGCAGATTGACTGTGTGATTTGCATTTAAAGTGTGGAAAGCTGCTGGTGATTTGGAATGATTTCAGCATTGCCCGAATGACAAGATTACCCATGGTGGAGTGCATGATCTTGGCACATATGTGCTTTGACAGAAGCTGACAGGAATGATAAAGCCTGCTTCACCCTTTCATACATCAGTGATCGTCATGGAGCCTCGCTGTTCGTTTACAGGACTACAGCAGGATGCTATGCAGGAGGTGCACAAAAAGAGCAGAATACTTGTGCCCCAAGCTCAAATTTCGTGGTTGTGCAGACAACCAAATTTAGCATGATGGAAAACCAACCAATTCAACAATCAGCTGGTTTATCGTGCAGTCTTACTTTGCGGGCTGTGCTTCACTTTCCGCGTTTTTCGCAAGGATCGGTGACTGCACATGTGCAAGGCTGCAATTTTCGAAATGAAGCACATGACAGTCTAACTGCACATGGAGCATTATTTGTCCCCATTAGTCTTTTTTTTGGGGGGGGGGGGGGGGGGGGGGGCTGTAAAATGCTGCTCAGCATTTCCTTCTTGGCTGACGCGTTTTCATGTTGACAGGTCGGACTGAGGATAAAGACTATCCTGCAATTTATTTGTGTGATGCTTACTTGTCTGGTTCGTTAGGTAATAACTTTTTGTGTCTGTGTGACTTATTATCTCACTGTAATGCAGATCGTCCAAGAATTCAATACACTTGTGGCTCTGTACCGTGAGCTTGTCATCTCAATTGGCGAGATCACTGTCGACTGTCCTTCGTTACGGGCCGAAATGCTGAGGACCCGAACCAAAGGCTGCGAAATGGCGCGAACGGCACACCATAGTCTCTCCTTGATATCGGGGTGAGTTGGCACAGACGCTGTCCGTGGTCCTGAAAATGAAGAGCCATCAGTGGCTGAACGCTCTGCAACACTGCAGCGCCGGAAGTTAAAAAAAGTAGCTAATTTTACCAAAGTAAACCTGCACAAGTATCAACATTTGAGCTGCTGAATATTTTTTTTGTGTGTGTTTTTATAAGAATGTTCTTTCGATAGGCCATCTAATGCTTGTCCCATTAAAGGACTGATTTTTTTTTTTCGTGGTGGGCAAAGTATGTGGGAAAACAGAACATGAGATCAGCTTTTAAAAATCATGACATTTCTAATTTGTTAGAAGGAGAGCTTTACCAGGAAGCAATCACAACAACATACTGTAACTGATCACTTCCCATTAGCTGACCTAAAACGTTAATGCACAAAGTGGAGGGAAAGTGGAATGCTTCCCGGGACTAATATCTGAGATAATAGTATCAATAATGTGGAGCCAATGACGTTTTTTTTTTCTTCTTTTTCTTGTAATTTATTGAGAGAATGGCTTCTTCAGTACAGATTTTTTTTAAGAATCGGAATCCTTGGGAGTTTTTTTTTCTTTTGCTCATCAAAAACAAATGATATCACAATGAAACAGTAAATTAAAGTGGTTGGATCCAAAGTTTGTTCACTGTTTAGTGATTCTGAGTAGATTTTCATGTTAAATTAGATTTCAAGTGGTTTGTTTGTGATGAAAGCTTTGATTCAAGATACAGGAAAACAGCTGTTTTAGGAGCCTGAAAGGACTGCTGTTTTGGCCCACAATATCTCCTCTACAATAGCGCCAGTAGAAGAAGGGCAAAGGGAGGCTTGGGATTTTAACATCCTCAGTGAGGCTAAGATGCCAGCCAACTTGGCACACTCAAACTTACTTAAATAACAATCGGACAGACTGAAGCCAGTGGTGAGAGAGATTTGGAGGACGTCTGCAGTGCCAGCTGCTTGCCAAAGCCTGGGTGCTGCTGGAACAATAACAGCATCATGATTTATCTTGCAGAAGGGGCAAATTCCTACCACTGGACATACTGTATATTTAAACCACGAGAGATCCTTTTCTATTAGAAATTATTTGTCACCATATTTTTTACAAGGTCCAGTTTTAAAAAGTGTTAAGCTGAATTCTTTTCTATTTTAATTCACTCTAGTGGGGTTTTAAAACTACATGTTTGATGCGTGACACTGAATATGTTCAGTGCACATCTCCCATCGTGCACATGCATGAATCATGAATGTAACTTTATTTGAATAGGAGCATTTAGTTGCTTTAAATAATAATATACCTTAATGCAGCAGGGCAGTGGTGGAAAATGAACCATTTCACTGTTGTTTTTCAACTGCATGGCTCATAATTATACACCTAAATACAGTTATACCTGTATCTGCAGAAAAAAGACTATTAGCCATTGAAACTGTGCTCTTAAATGTTCCAGCTTCTGCTGCTAAATGGAGATGGTGCAGTAGCTTTAGAGAGAACTCTTAAATTCTCACTGATAACAGCATCTGCATCATTGCCATTATTATCACCAGCACATATTCTAAAAACTCCTTCCCTAAAAGCTCTCTCGGCCATCTAAGTGTCTGTCTCCGCTACTAGAGACAGAGCTTGAATTAAACCAGTTCATTCCCCTTTAATAAAATAAACCCAGTGTGTCAGAATGGTTTGAATGATGCGCGGTCCCTCCGATGTGCAGGGGGAAAGCTGATTAGAGGGATAGCACTGGTGACAGCTGTGCTTGAGCAACAGTAAAGCGGCACTGTGACAAAACGGTGATGGCAAGGAGAAGCTTGCTGTTGGAAGAGGTGAATTCTAGAGCATGATTTGTGTGAGAAAGATTTGTACCAAGTTTCACGCCTTTTATCGCTGTCACTTTCCCATGTGATATTACACCCACTGGATATCACCTGCTGTTTCCCTTTGAAAACCCGATTAATATAGTTGTGAAGCTACTGCGATGTCTCATAAAAGCTAATGATCAGCTCCGGTTGAATGAAAAATATTGTGACGGGCTTTTGTGTTGCTTGAATCTCTTCAGTGCATTTTATTTATATATTCTCAGGGAGTTAAGTAAGCACTACATATAGACGCTTGCACAATCACAGAGACAGCAGCAATTTGAACTTTGCTGTAAAAAACATGGATAAGAAGCACAGTATGTTTATTATCATTGCAGACTCTATAGGCTTACTTTAAGCTTTGATTAGGAAACACTCTGCTCAAACATTTTAATGCATATTTGAGTTCATAAACCTCTCTGGCCTTAAAACCTGGTATTAAGAATTTGCTGTTATTCTTCAGGTTACAGATTTTCTGTAATCACGCACAGAAAATACCACGAGTATCACCAGGTCCAGCCCTCATTTATTCACTTAAGTAAAGATATTTCCAAGTAAAAGCATGTGACTCGCATTTGTCACAGATGTGACACAGATGTGCACCCTCAAATTACAAGAACAGGCAGTGCATAAGTTACCAATGTAGGTGATCATATTTCTTCAACAGATATTGCATTTACAGTTTAAATGAGTCAAACAAATTAGACATGTCAGTAACACATCCTTAGAGTGGAATATATTTTTCTTCGTTTTAACTTTTTGGTTTAGTACTAATATTTATTTAAGCTGCTGCTGGTTTCAGACTCAAGATTAGCACATACACGGATGAATTAACAACTACTGTAATGCTCATAGAGACTTGCAGAGACTATTTTGTCTACCAAGTTCCACCTGGCTGGTAAGCTTTGTTCTCTTCATGTGCCATTTCAGGCCAGAGGACGGGGAAATCCACCCTGAGATCTGTAGGCTCTTCATCCAGCTGCAGTGCTGTCTGGAGATGTACATCACAGAGATGCTCAAATCTGTGTGCTTGCTGGGATCGCTGCAGCTCCACAGGAAAGGTTAATACACAGACAAGCCTCATGGATAGTTTATAGATAGTATGCTTTGTTTTGTTTTTAATTTTTTTTAAAGAAACATGTGGACAAATGGGATTTTGTATCTCTAACGTCACCGTCATTCCAGTAATGCCATCACTAAACCGATCAGTAAACTCAAATAACTGTGTACAAATGACATAAATAATTTAGGTCAGTATCTAGTGAGGAAACACGATTAAGGCATTTCTCTGTGTGCTTTAGGTAACGACTCGTGTGGCCCTCCCGGCTTAGATGGTAAAACGGAGGAAAGCTCAGACATCCCCATTCTGGAGGACACCTCTTCCTCCCCCACTGACTGTCCTCAGCTCTGCTGGCTGGTGGCCACTGACATAGAAAACATAGAAAAGTAGGTAAACAAAGTGTGTTCTGTTGTGTCCTTCGGGATGTACGTAGGTGCTGTGTCTGCACTTGCGTTTTTATTATGATTTAACAAATATTTCACATATATTTTGGTGGGTAATCTGTTACATTTCCTATAAGAACATAATGCAAAGTATCGTATCACATTAAATTGCATTTTAATACACTGGGAATACATGTTGTATTATAAGATTCATTGGGATGTTTATATTTTTTTATCAGCTAAGGCTTTCTTGAAATTACATTTATGTAGTTTGTGTGGGTCTATAGTTTTACCTCACAGTTGGATTTAAGATTTGAGTTTACAAAACAATAGAAGTATACCAAAAATAATCAGATATTTGTGTCAAAGCTTCAACATTTCAAAACAAAAAGTATACACACTTATTTTACTACTACTACTTATTTTTCTAGACACCGTGTGTGTTTACGACTCCTGCTATGAAATACATTATGAAATAAATTGAAATACAGTCCCTAGGTTAACATTAAGTTAAGAGTTCGAGTTAGGGAGGAAAGTCTCCAGAAAATCCAATAATGGAAACCTGATTTTGTGCTTTTCTGAATGCGAGTATGTACTGCATATATTATGGATACTTTATGTACACAACATAAAAAGCCATTTGCCTTACTGCAGGGATATGAGGGAGATGAAGAACCTTCTCAGTAAACTCAGGGAGACAATGCCTTTACCACTGAAGAACCAAGGTGAGAAAGAAAATGCAAAAAGCAGTAACACTTTCAGAATTATTCATTGTGAAGCAGAGGTACTGGTTTAAGTGGACTGCATCGTAGCTCAAATGAGGAAAAATGCATGACTTGGCTGTGGTGTCTGTGTGTTCTTTCGCCCAGATGACAGCAGTTTGCTGAACCTGACTCCCTACCCACTAGTCCGACAGAGGAAGAGGCGGTTCTTTGGGCTCTGTTGCCTGGTAACCAGCTAAGGGCCCCGCCTTTGTGGGTAGGAGGCGGCAACAAAGACACCATTACCCACTGTCCTTCACCACTTGTGTCTCCCACCAATCTATTACTGCCATTTTCAAATAAATTGTCTCTTTCTCTTTTTTTTAACGGCTGCCCATTTTATAATTTTATTTTGTAATACGAAGAAGAATTGTAACTGCAGTGTAATGAAAACAAAAGTCATGAACATATATTTTAAGATATTTTGCAACAGATTTTCCCCTTTTTTGGTAAACGAAGTGCGATATCTGCTTGTCTGATGTAAAAGGGAATGAGAGTTTGTCTGAAATGATAATATCAATGTTCTGTTACTTCCACAAGCCTGAGTGAATGATGTGGATTTATGTTTTTATTTTTTAAAAAAAAAGGGAATCTAAATGTCCATTTTGTCAGAAATAATGTGATAACTTATGAACAGATGCCATTCACACATCTGAGGACGGCTCTTGCAATGACAAAGTTTTACTGTCGTTTGTCTAAGCTGAAATGACAGGTTTGTGAAGAATACGTTTGTGTATTACAGTCTCCGTTTTCTGTTCCTTGCTGTTTTTCTTCTCAATGTACTTAATTTAGTCTTCCATAAAACAAGAACCTGTACCCAACTTAAACTTTCCAGCTTCAAAATGGAATAGAAGATACAATAGTCAAAAGAAAACTTCTTTGCACACAATATCTATCTATAAATCGAGACATTAGACTTGTATATACACATACTCTTTACGCAATGCTCTCTGAATTATTTTCAAGGTTGCAGGTGGTTAGTAAAGAAGCTGTTGGTATAAGCAGAGAGCATCTCTCTCTCTTGGGCAGTCAAGCAGACAGAGCGCAGCTTATTAAATATAGTGATCACTGTTTATGGCAAGCTGAAGGTACAGTAGTCAAAGCTGATATAGGTCATTTTACATTGTTAATAAAACTTTTGTTATTGAAACTCATCCACCAGTGTTTGTCATTGTCTTGCATGAACTGAAATGTCCACCGGGTGGAGACAAACAATCAACAGAGACAAACTTGTCTAGCACGTTCTGGTAAAGCTCAAACAGTAAAATTACACTGAATTAATTAGATAAATTGACTGTGTTAAATGCAAATTAGGTGGTTTGCATTCAAAGAACAAACATGTATGCCATTATTTGTGCTTTTTTTTCTCTCTGTCCTTCTTTCATAGATAGATAGATAGATAGATAGATAGATAGATAGATAGATAGATAGATAGATAGATAGATAGATAGATAGATAGATAGATAGATAGATAGATAGATAGATAGATAGATAGATAGATAGATAGATAGATAGATAGATAGATAGATAGATAGATAGATAGATAGATAGATAGATAGATAGATAGATAGATAGATAGATAGATAGATAGATAGATAGGAATTTTTTTTTTTACCACATCTCACCCAAAAACCATCAATTTGTATGCATTATCCCTTCAAGAATGGCAGCTCAGATGCACTTTTAACACCTTTCCCCCAACTATCAGTCTTTGTGATCAACATCTCAAACCTAGAAAATCATTCTGCTGACCATAAGTATTTCTTGAATTGATGATAAAACATTAAGTAGTTGGTGTCTTCACAGCTATTCACGGACAGGTTCAGACACACATGCAGACGTGCATTCACACTGTGCGAGGGCTGCAAGCCAGAGGCAGGAATAGACTGTCAGCAGGGGTTTGCTTCGCAGGATGAGCTTTGTCGGGTTTAGTAAGCACAAGACATCTTTTGTGAGAAGCCCTACACTTTCTCGAGCCTGAAAAACAGATTTCCAAACATTACCTCTCAAACCCAACCAACAGTCCATTATGCTATGTTTGTCTGTGAGAATATTACATATCTCTTGGTCTCAATATTAGTAATACAAAAGAAGAAAGATCAAACATGACTGATGTGCTTTTTATTTATTGTTAATACAGTATTGTTCTATTTTTACGCATGCAAAAAATGTGCCTTTAAAGTGTGCTAAATCTTAGCATAAAAAAAACAAAAAACATTGGCTACACAAAAAAATTTGTGGAATATTTCAAAGTGGGATAATAAAAGAAGACCAATAAGAGAGGTCAGTCAATCAGCTCCTGCCCTGAATGCTCAGGAGGTGCAGGGCTGGATACTGACAACAAACACTTTTTCTCCCTTACATCGCCGAAGTCCTGCTTCACATTCACTCATGGTCTGTGTGGCCGCAGTCTCATCCTCTCCAACACGGACACACACGTTATACCCAGGGTTCGCACAATCTGCAGAGTCCTTACAGCGACAGTCATTGGCTTGATCTGAGAAAATCGTGTGAAGACAAACAGCATGAATTACTACAAACTGCTGTACATTATAATAGATCATTTGTCACTTCACATGTTCATACCATCGCAGTTCTCCCACATGTGGCAGCCGGTGCAACCTGTTGTATCACGCTGTGGCCAAATGCAGGTGCTGTCCTCTGCTGTCATATATTTCTTCCCCATACATTGCAATGCATTCATTTTGCACACATCCAGAAGGACCGATTTTCTACCTACAGCAGCTGTGGCACACAACTTCAAAGATGAACTGGCCGGTGGGCACAAAGCACAAAAAACACAGTAAATCAGTATCATTAGCCAGTTTGCCAAAACTGACATGACCAAATTATTTATTAGCAGAATAAACATACCCACACTCAATAGGCATTTTGCAAACACATTTTCCTCTGGAAGGCTTCTCCCACAGTTTACACTGCACTCCAGGAGCAATGCTTGGTTCTGGTGCGCTGTCTGTGGAATACACAGAAATCACTGTTCCACATTGTCTACTGATTCTCTACACTGAATGACTAAATATAGAGCTCATCATATTTCATTTTGTTACATAGCAGTCCAGGACAGTCCTTTAGCAGAGAGCTAAAGGATTATAAAGCTTGATGTAAAATTTACCTTGGATGCACCTGACGTCTGCTGGGTTTGGTGAAAAATCCAGACTGGGATTGCAAATAGCCGTGGCTTCGCCTGTTAGCCGTTTACCCGCTGGGCAGGAGAATGTTACTAACTCTCCTATGCCATAGGTCTCCTTTAAAGGAGAGGCTATGACACCATCTGCAAGGAGTCCAATCTGGCAACTTGTAACTTGAAGAAAATGTGTAATTTTACAATGTGACACAGCAATTCATTATTATGATACACTAAATGTTAAACTTTATTTACTCACCTGTGCACAATCCAGGCCGGGCAGACCAGGTTTGATCAGCAGTGCACTCTATGGTGCTGTGACCAACAAGATAAAAACCTTCAGTGCAGGTGTATTCAACTTTACTACCCACAAGATAAATGTCCTTTGGATCCTGTGACACATTTAATAAAGATAAGATCATCAAGTTCAACTTCTTAGCTTTGATGTGGGTATGTAACTCAGCTCGGTTCAGTTTTATTTATGTTCACAACAAGGGTTGCCTCAAGGCACTTTATAAGACAGTACCACTTGTAGTTCCCCTATGAGGAACAAGTGGCAGCAGGAAGAGCAGCCATTTGCCAAAAATGGTTGGAGGATGAGCACAGAGGAGAACATAGAGACACAAGGACAAAACACATCTCTATTATGGGGAAGAGAAGATATAAAATTCAGCAAAATATTTAAAGATAACTAATAAACTCAGTAACATTGAGGCAGACTCTCTTTCACTTAGATAGGAGATACTAGAGCTTGAGTTTCAAGTCTCTTCCCGTAACTCTTTTTCTAACACTGTACTGTGACTTTGTGCAAAACACTGTTCAAGCACTACAAAAGTAACAGTTAGTCTGGTTAATAAATACTAAATGTTTGTAATCATTTGTTCCACACCATGGTGAAAATTTCTATTTTTACCAGAATGTAGCCATTGATCAGAGCAGGTGGGGTTCCACACTTCTGACTTGCTGGGAGAGTATAGTCGAAGCACTGAGGCTCCATAGTTCTGTAGAAAAAGTATGTGTTGCATAACTACATATTGATGAAAATCAGTTTGACACTTTCTCTTACTGGAAACTCAATGCAATGAACACAGTGCTTGTTACAAATATGTCACTAAATTCACGCAGCACAAACAAACAAACAAAAAACTCATAAAACCCACAAAACAAACTTAAGCTCTCACCTTAAGTATTGCAGCTCTTCATCTTCGCAGTCGGACGTCTCAGCTGGTTCTCCGATACAGTGCTGTCCCCCATTCTGAGGGTAGGGGTTAGAGCAGGAACGACTACGAGACCTTCGGCCCCCAGAGCACGATGACCAGGCAGACCAACAGGTCCAGCTACCATGGATCACTCCTTAATGACCAGAAATGGAAAATAAGAAATAGAAAGAAATTAAGGACAATAATAAAGTCTGTCTGATATTAGCCTCGATTAAATCCTACCCCCACCCATGATAGTGACTTAACCCAATTTAACAGTTTGTTAATTTCCTTGTTTTCATCCTGAAAGTAAGCCTGACACCAATCTCACATCTGCCAGCCCCACAGGGCTATTTTGGCATTTCTAAGCATAATCACAACACAAAAGCTAAAAGCTAAAAGGAAAAAGAACACTTGTTTTTTAAAGGGGGTTTTCACTGCAATGTGCCCCTTTTAGACTTTAAAAGTAACATTGGTGAGCTACAGTACAGTAATAAAGATCCTGTATGAAAGACAATACACACCCTGCTGCCCTTCTGCTTCAGTTCCTTGCTCACAGGCTGGTCCTGACGTGTTAGGCTTGCAGATGCACTTACATTCATCTCCATCCATGACAACCATTCCATTGTTCCTGCATGGCCGGCAGTGGCAGGGGGCACTTTCAGCAAGGTACTGATCTATGGCCCTGCGAAGGTAGAGCTTCTTCAAACCAGGACACTGAACCTCCTTCACCAGCTCTGACAGCGGCCGCAGCTGGAGAAACAATAGTAAAATAAAAGCGATGCAAGGTTGCATTAAGTGATAAGATGAAATCCATATAAGATTCATTAAACATTATGATCTTGCTTTTTAACATACAAATAGCTTATTTTACGTTCTCTTTACCTTTTGTTTTATGACCTTTGGAAACGACCTAACAGACTCTGCCCAGTTTGAGTACATTTCCCAGTTTCTCTCTGGATTATCTAGGTTCATCATATTCAGCGCTGCAATATGTGAGACACCTCCTCCCTCCACATCCACTTTTTTCAGATTATTGCTCCTCCTGGTTCCTATTTTTAAAGGTTTGAAGAGATAGTGGATGGCAGAAAAACTTATAGAGGTAAAGTGCTTTTATAGGTACTGGTATCTGTAAAATTATCATCCAAATTGTACCTGTGCCTGATGAGTGAGTGCTCTGGCCTCGCTTACACTTCACTGTGGTGATGGGGAATATGAGAATCCAGCGTTTAGTCCTTGAACATTCGTCATACTGCTCACTTTCGCTGACTTGAAAACAAAGGAAAACGTAAAGTCAGTGTCAGAAAAGTGAGGCAGGACTAAAGCAGGGCTTTATGGCAGCATTTTTATCAGCCAGATGTTTTACTTGGCATTGGAAAAATACTACCACTACAGCTGTGTGATATAGTTAAATCCAGCTGCAATTACAACTTGGATTTTTTTAAAAATAATATCGGACCACCTTATGTTATAAGGAAATACATATTAATACATACATACATACATACATACATATATATATATATATGTATATATATATATATATACATATATATATATATATATAAGAGGATTAGTCCACACTAGCCTAGATGAGATAAAATGTTATTTTCTTCTTTGTTATGTTTCAGGTACATGGGCCAGACGTGGCCGTCAAAAAGGCCAGGTGGGTCTGGTACCAGGTAGTTTCTTGAGCACCTCCTCTTTTTGCATTCTTCATATGGGATGGAAATAAAGTAGCGTTGGTTCAGCACGTCGATCAAAGGTTCGTTTGTAATGTAATTAAATTATATATACATATATATATATATGTAAATTATATATACATATATATATATGTAAATTATATATAATTTACATATATATATGTATTATATATACATATATATATATATATATATATATATATATATATATATATATACATATATATATATATATATATATATATATATATATATATATATATATATATATATATATATATACATATATATATATATATATATATATATATATATATATATATATATATATATATATGTAAATTATATATATATATATATATATTATAAATAATTTAATTACATTACAAACTGATTACATTTAAAAACACATTTTAGAAATTTTTGAGCATTTTTAGTCAAATGCATTTTTAAAAAATGTATATTACAACTATTACAAGCAATAGACACATGCAGTGGCTTGTTGTTTAGCACCTTAAAACACTGGGTAGAATTAACCACTAAGACCATATTTTTAAATTCTTCCATGACACTAGTGTTTTATGAATCCTTACCCATATTGTTTTCAGTTTCTTCATCAATTGTGGCAATAACTTTGAAGGAGCCTCCTAAGCTTCCAGCAGACAGGTAGTGCGTTCCAAACCTTTCCAAAATCTTCCTGTAGGCCGAGTAGTCATAGACAGATGGCAGTTTGACCAGTGCCTTCCAAAACGCCTCGGATATCGGGATGTACCGAGGAGCGTTAGTCTGGAACTGAGCTACCTCGATGTCATTCTTTAAAACTAAAAGCTTTTTGGTCTGTAAGAAGAGGAAAAAAAGGTTCCGTTTCAACATGAGATGACTTGTCAAAGGCATTTTTTATTTAAAGTGTTAGGTTTCTACTCACTTGAGTCTTGTCGTGTTGTTCATGAAAATCATAGTTGCGATATCCCGTGGTAGTCCCGGTTACTGTCTGCCTCTTGACAATATCCTTTGCATAGTGCCATTTGCTGGTGTACATCTCATCACTGAAGTCATTCTGGACTTTAACCTGGAATCGGGACAGGGGTTACAATGTCTGGTTTCCTCTAGTTTAGAGATATGAAATGCTCACCTGGACAACTTAACTAGATTTAGGGGAAGACCCTACAGGTGAATAAGATGAAACAGGTGAATTTTTTGTGTTTACAGAAATCTTATGTTAAAATGAGTCATACAAATGAGTCACTGTATGTCTAAAAATGAGCATAAATCTGAACTTTGAATAAAAACAGGTTTAAAATTATTGTTTCAATGTGTTGACATATATATTTACACTTTGTTAGTTTGTTTTTCCAGAGAGGACTTTGGACATCTCTTTTCAATCCACAAATCAGAAAACACCATCAGCAGCAAGACAAACTCTAACGAGCTGATTAACTTTATAAAGAGAAGATGATGAGATGTTGCAGATGATGTGAATGTATGTCAAGTTGAGGGCACCAAATGTGAGTCAATGGCCAAATGCCTAATGCAACAAAAAAAAGAGCAAAAGGCAGCAAGCCAATGGTAATAATGTGTGATTGAATAGATTAAAAAAGTAGAATAGGTAGAAAATATTGCTATATTCACTCCTTAACTCTAGAATACAAATCCAAGGGGTACTTTAAAAGAAATTGTGACCAAAGAAGTATCAGTATGAACTACAGTTCAAGTTCTTCCACAGGTACCAACCAAAAAGCTGT
Source organism: Astatotilapia calliptera (assembly GCF_964374335.1). NCBI lineage: Eukaryota > Metazoa > Chordata > Actinopteri > Cichliformes > Cichlidae > Astatotilapia > Astatotilapia calliptera. The sequence continues at coordinate 26,186,603 of NC_137433.1, forward strand.
ACTGAAGAGTACTAAGGGGCAGTCGATAAACAGAATTGTGAACGCCGCTGAAGATGGTGCGGCACTGGCCACCAAAGCTCTTAGTATTGATGACACTTTCTCTGCTCTTTCCTGACACAGCGTCAACCCTACAGAAACAACAGCGATTGTAGATTAATGTCTCAATGAATCATAAAAAATAAACATCTAGATCAAGACTTTTCTCTTACCCGAGTCCTAGGATCTCAATGTTCGGCGGAGGAACTGAGTTTGAACAAACAATGTATTCTGAAATGTCGCAGTTACTCTCATCAAGTCCATCTTCCTCACAGTCCTGATCTCCGTTACACACCAGAGACTGGCTAACACACTTCCCTGCAAGTCAAAAGACAGATAGATAGTTATTGTTTAACCACTTCAGTAGGATTAAGGAAGTGAGGGCAGTTTCGATTCCTACCCGATCGACAGCGAAACCTGTTTCCACATCCGTCCTCTATAGGGCAGCCTTGTGTGGTTTCACAGGGCCTCGTCTCGCTTCGCTCTCCATAGCAACGGTTTCCACCGAACTGAGCGTAGACAACCATGGATCGGGTTCTTGTCTGTAGCATCCACAGGATGACAAAGAAATATTTATATAAAGTAATAATAATTTAATTAATGGCAAAATATCTTCACAAGTTTTAAAAATAACATAATCTTGAGTATTTCTGATGGTGAAAAATCTTTATTATGAATACACTTTCTTGTACTGTACTGTATACAGTACGTGAAAATGCATGCAAATTTGTATGGGTAAGAAATTAGTTACCAATGAATCTCCCTGACCTGTAATTTGGTGCAGCTATCACATTCTGACCAACTGCCAAAAGGACCCCACTGGCAATGAACTTCCTGGTTACACATTCTTGAAAATGACGTTTAAATCAACATAACACGATATAAATGACAACGTATAAAGTTCAACAAGCACAATATATTTATGCTTTAAAGCACAAAACGAAAACCAGATTTACCCCTTGGCAGTGAACAGGAAGAGGAGCCATGGTAAGACTCTTGCACAGAGTTGTGCAACTTTCTGAGGAGGAAAATGAAAACACAAAAAAGCACAGCAAAGAAAAGAAAGTTAAAGAAAGCAAAACAAAAGAAAAGCTTTGGTAATAGCAGTCACCCACGGAAATATCACAGCAATGACAATACAAACTTACTCTTACTGAAATCACATCAGTGACATATTTTACAGAAAACTGAAAAATGTATCCATGCAAAATCTACTTGCCTTCATGTTGAGAGAAGCACAGCAACAGATGGATAATGAGCAAGATTTCTATGTTTCGTTCTTCCTAGGGAGTCCAGCTGTTGTAAATACAACACATGGAGCTTATCAGGTTTCAAGGGAAAATTTATGAGCATGTGTGTGTTTGAGAGAGAGAGAGAGGAATGTCTTCCTGTCCATATTGTGAAAGAGGCAAGAAAATAATATGTTGGAAGTTCATGCCAAAAAGTTCTTCCAGAGAAGTCATTTTGAAACTGAACAAAGCTTCCTCTACTAAGAATGACCTTTCTCACAACAGATGCTTTTACTCATCAGTGGAGGAAAAACAAGGGTTTAATACAAACCGTCTTCAGAAAACCACCAAGTTACATAATAGTTCCACATTACCACAAGATTAATTAACCATTGCTTAGTCTTCCTTTAAGAAAATGCTTCATTACTTAAGGCAACACATATTAATTAATGAAACAATGATGAATTACAGTTTTGTGCCATTCAGAATTATTTAGTCATTAATCGTTTAATTAATGCCTGAGAATTTAGATTTATTCGTTGATATTTATGAAACACTGATTGACCAGTCACCCAATAATATAGCATCACCCTTTTGTGTTGTATTACGATTTACAGCAGCATTGATTAATGACTTATTGATTTATTTATCAACTGTTCCTTAGTTACTAACCACGCTTCAGTGTTTCTCCTTGTAAACTGTTATCTAAATGACTACTATCATTTTTAACTTATTCAGATGAGTGATTTTTTTGCATCTACAGCTCTGAAACAGTAAAAACAGACATACAGTAGTGATGCATACTGAGATGTGATTTATCCAACCAAACACTGGAGGGCAACAGAGATTTAAGAACTGTTTCCTCTTGGGTTAAATTTGATTCAAGCAAATTTGTGACTGTTTCTGATCTCCACAGTATTTATCACCTTTGAGGAAAACTGCAACACAGCCATTCTGCTTGAGCTCGATTATATCTTATATCTTCATATCTTAATATTCCTGGCATATATGCATGGTAAGGGAGACAGAGAGAGGTTGGGTGATGTCCATCACAGTCAGCTCTGCAGCTTCAAGGAGACATATCTCACGGCCAAACTTGAGATTTTCTGCTGTTTATGAAAAGCTGTTCCTATATGTGTCAAGGTTCTCACTAATGATGAATATATATTTGCTGTCTCAGGCAATCACGGCTTCATATTCATCACATAGTGGCAGCTCAATAGCAAAAACTGAGTGCTGCATCGAAATGCTTTTTAGCAGTCGCGGGGCAGGCGAGGTTGTGTTGCTGTGCATTGATTCCTGCTGCCTATCAATTCTAGCAATAACCAACCCACATTACAATTTAAGGTTGTCAAATGAACGCATAGTGTGATTGAAACTGAGGTAAAATGACAGGAAAGGGAAAGACATGTTGGAGATGAGAATATAGCAATAGCAGAGGAATAAAGCAGAAAAAAAAAGCTTGAGCAAACACTTAGTGCCCAAAATCTCAGCCCTTTATCCACTCAAAAGCTCCCCCAAGGTAACCTCCTTATTTAGAAGTCATTTTCCAGGTGCAGCAATTTTAGAACAAAGTAGAAATTGTGTGATATTTACCTACTGAAGTCAGGACCACTAAGTCCTGATTGCTGTTTCTCTGTTGTGAGGCCTCCCTGCATTTCCACGTGCATACTGCAAAGCCACAGGCAGGGAGAGCAGCAGCAACAGGACAAAGCAGAGCAGGCAGCGGTGACACAGATGATATGTTTTACGGAGCCTTGTATTACTTTATCTGCAATAGCATTACAGATTATTAGCCATGTGTAATAATGCCCGATCATTAGGTACTGTTACAGATGAAATGTTGTCATTTAAAACACACTGTGGGATCTTTGTGTGTAAAGGGATACTTAAACTAAGTTTCCTTTTTGGAATAAGTCTCGATTCTCTGTTCAGGCAGGGAAACACAATTTTACTGTTATTTGATCAGAGTGATCTGCTCTTTCATCATCAGTTTCATTTCAGCCACTTGTTTCTTGTTGTACTACTGTCTGGACATTATCTTATACCGCAGCAGTTCTAATTCTGCTTTAGACATCAAATTTCTTCTGATCCGTTTGACACCTGGTCCCAGCAGATTCACAAACCTCTTCCACATCACTTGTGATGTCGGTCTGATGTCAAAAGCAATTTGTTCCAGCAGCTCACCAGTATCCATTCTGCAAATGTATCCGAGATATTTAAGATTTTGTCTCTATGATTGCACCTGGTCAGTATCCAAAGAAGCTAGTGTGTGTTTTTGTTTGTGTTTGTCAGTCAAGAAGTCACAAGTATTCCTCTACATATTTGAACTTTTCCTCTAGATCCTAAAACTGGTTGCTATGGAGGAGTTTACATCAGTTTTAAAAAAAAACAAACACCCTCATACAACCTTGGTAATTATTTCATTTAAAAATCTAATAATGTTTTTTTTAATCTGCATGTCTATGCAAATACCATACCTACAGAACTATGCAAAATGTCTTACCCTCAATTAATGCTTTATTAATTACATGTGATGAACTGATCTTTATTATATATTTTCCCTGTCATTTGAAATTTATATTTATTTATGAAACAAGTCTATAGGACTACCTTATTTCATCTGATCGGTATTGAAAAAAAGAAACATCCAGTCTAAGAGTAATGTTGAAAAACTAGTCCATGCTTTTGTCATTCTTAGGATGTAGTTTTAAGATGAAGGTGATGGTTGTGGCTAGCAAAGGTGAAACATCCATTACAAATGCTGCTATAGCCTCACTATCTGAATTTTGCCAACTCTATGCATAGAAGGTTACTGCAGATGTGGGCTGGATTTAAACTGACCACCCAAGATTTTTATTTTTCACGCACAAGAAGGTGAAATTATATTGGGTAATTATGTAGTAATAACCATTAAAGGAAATATATAATTAGGAGAATACTTTAGTCTGAGCGTGTCACCTCAGTTTATGATATAAACTCAAGGCAATCACACTGAAGTCATGCATATCTTTCCCCTGGACTTCAATAATGGATGTAAAAGTAATTTCCAGTATTTCTGAAATGACCACCTAATGCTAAATGACTCAGCTACTGTACAGCAGCAAGCCAAATCCCAGCACCTCAGGCTAGAATAACATTTGGCTCAGACAATATGCCACCAGACCATGCCCTCCTTCATTAGTTCTGCTTGTGTGGTTTTCATGATGTTCAGAGAGCCATCTTTGACCGCCATCTGCCCTGGAAGTTTGGCTTGCCAGAGACGTTAGTAAGCTGCACACACAGGGTGTATCAGTCAATGAATATGCAGCTTTTATCCATACTCATCTCCAGATGAATGTCCAAATTGTGTTACAAACATATTTAAGTATACTACAAGATTTTGAATGGTCAAAAAACCCCAAATCATCCATAATTATTTCTATTTAAAAGAATTAGGCCCACTATACATGTGCTGGAGCTTCCTAGCCTGGTGCTTTAGTGACTAAAGGGGTCATCAGATAAATCCAAGGACATGTGCGGTAATAAGAAACTGAACACCATCCATCCATCCATCATCCATCCATCCATCCATCCATCCATCCATCCATCCATCCATCCATCCATCTAATGTTAACCAGAATTGTTAAATACAAATAAAGATGGAGGAAAAAGGCAAACACCCTATAGTATATGGGTTGTCTGCTGATGTGGCATATTTATATGCAGACTGTTTAAAAATGAGTTGTGACTAAAAAGGTCATAAACCACCAGTGGCCACGGACCAACTCTCTCTCTCTTTCTCATGCCCCCTCTCTTGGTTGTCACAAGACTTTTAAGAAAGCTTTGCTTCCTCTGTCTCATTTCAAAGGTCATTAAGTTCTCTGAAACCTGAAAATTTGTGTTGAACATTTATTCATCTGTCCATCCAACCATCTGTCTGGGGAAGAGTTTGGTCACACCCTCCACAGGTCACCATCTATCAGAGGGCTAACACCAAGAGACACACAGTCATTCAGACTTACATTCTCATCTACAGCACAGCTAATTTAGAACCACCAGTTAACCTAACATACCTGCCTTTGGGCTGTGAGAGGGAGCAGGCCCCGGCTGGCCAGTGGATTCAAACCCAGGGCCTCCTTGCTGTGAGGCAACAGTACTAATTACCGTCCCGCCATTGCCCCAGTGTTGAACTTGTTCTTTACTCCGTTGCATGTTTTACACTGTAGGGTGAAGTGCATCTCAGCCTCACCCATAAACGATTGACCACATATTCTGTTGCCTTTTTTCAGCTGTGAAAACCGAGTTAGGATACATGTCTGCTTTTATCTCTGAGGCTAGAAATATATCTTCCAATTCCTAATTCCTTGCGTTTTTAGGACAAGGAAAAATTGTGTTTAGTTTGTTTGTAGCATTCCAATTACTTTTCTTCATTCTTTATTTCCTCTTCATGCCTGAGAGAACAGTTTCCATTCAAAGGGTTTACTATACATTACCATATATATATATATATATATATATATATATATATATATATATATACATACATACATATGCCTCAGAGAAACAGCAATCAGGACTTCAGAACTAGAAACAAGAGTGGCTGGTAAAATTATTCTTCCTCCTCCACACATTTCAAACTTTTCTGAAACTGTGCATTTCACTGCTGCCCCTCTTTAAACTGTCTGAATGCCATCATCTCTACCTCCTACACCTCTACCTCCTCTTCATCTGTCTATTTGCTTGTGCGTGCGTGACAGTAAAAAAAAAAGACAGACAGACCCAAACATGCACACATTTTTAAGCACAACAACACATTGGCATTTTTATCATTTCTTCGGGGGAAAATGACTGCAGCAATAACATCCAAGACTATTTCCGTTCATTTTTTTTTCTTGGCATGTCATCCATCAGTCCATTAACATGGTTTAGAAAACAAATAAAAAGCACACTACAAGAACATTTAAAGAATCCTCATATCACATAGAAAGGAATATAAACAGAGAAAGGGAAGTAGCTGTGCCATTCCTTCCCAAAACTACTGTAATGTGCAATCAAAGCACTTAATATCCATTCATTGAGCTAGTCTGTGGCTATCAAAACCACTCTGCTATTGCACACCGCAGCTTCCAAAGAAGGTTGATGACTGCTCACAGCAGTGAGTGCACTCAGTCAATTAACCTCTGTTAATAAGAGTAAAACAGCATTAACATGAGAACTGCATCAAAACTAACCTTTTTTAAGCGAATAACTACATGCTTAAAAACATTAACCTAACAAAAAAAGATTGTAATAACTAATAAGTGCATCATATTAGTCATGATATTAGATACTCTCGAAGGTGCACAGATGCAGGGGGCTACTCTCCACCTGAGTTATCTTTATTTCCTCTTCATGAGCAACGCCTTACTGCAGAATGGCAGATGCTGAATTACAAAACACAGTCTCAGTAAGGTCACCCTGGGTGCCGCTGCCCACCCACCTCCATCCACATCACCCTGGAAACAGGATGATTTTAAGATGCTCCTCTGCACAAATCGAGTAAAAAAATGCAGCTATGCTGGCTTAAAAGCTGAAAATCTACATTAGATCTAGAGTACCGCCATTTAGTGATTGAATTAGATTAGAATTTTATTATAATGGCCATAATAATGATTTTGTTTTTCAGTCAAGCAATTAAGCAACCAAGCAACCACTAACCACTCAACAAGCCAGACACTCCTGAGGAAATGATACTTCACTTAATAGGCATAGAAGCTTTATTTGATCTGCCATTTTCCACTTAGAACAGAGTCACTTTGAACAAAGGTTTCCGAGTTTTACAACAGCAAAGGACTCTTCACATCAGAACATAAAGGCAGTGACAACAGTTTGGACCAGGAGAGACACAAATGTCCTTACAACACGGTTTGCAAGCATTTTAAAGTCTGCTCATTTGTGTGGGTTCATTCATGATCTGCATGGGCTAGTAAGAGTGCAACCTTTAAAAAATAAATTAATTTAGACATTTGTCTTAAAGGGAAGGAACATTTCCAGCTGAGATGCACGCATGCTCCTAACAACAATATGCAGAAAATAATCAAATTTATGCACAAACCTCATGGACCCTCTAGGTGTACAGAAAACAGTATAGTATGTAGAAGATTTCAGTTCATGCAAAAAAAAGTAAAGTGTAAAATAAATATGACAAACGCGGGCGGTGTGGTAGTTCACTAAAACGAAGAAAATGTTGTTAGTGACGATATAATAATCTAAATATCTTACAATTTATCGGCAGTATACTATTTGCAGTTACAGTATGTAGAAACTCTCCACGATATAAAACATTTTAACATGAAACCACATCTTTAAACTCTAAAACTTGAACTCATTTTCACATTGAAGCATAATAATACAAACATGACTTTCTAGCTGAAACTCAGTCACTCACATGAAACTTTTAGAAATGGCACAGATACGCACGAGACACATACATTCACCAATCCAAAGAGTAAAGTTTTCTGTTTTTGGCTTTACATTACTGAACTTCTTAACACTGTCCTGGCAGAATACATTCTCTACAGAAAATACCACACAGACCATGAGGTGTGTGGATATTTGACTAGTGTGTGTGTGTGTGTGTGTGTGTGTGTGTGTGTGTGTGTGTGTGTGTGTGTGTGTGTTTTCCATGCATAAAACCTTGCAACAAAAGATGTCTTTTTGAATCTCATTTCTTTGTACTTTTCCATCTTGATTTAAACCCGGGAAGCGAAAGAATGACATGCACCAAATATAAATAAGAAATTAATGTATTGCCCTAACATTGATACAGCAGAAATTGAGGGATTCATAAACATGAGCGATAAGAAGATGCTAAAGAGTTGCACATATATCTCAACTGAATATTTCTTGTATTATTTTCCTAGTGATAAAACATCATTGCCAAATCAGGACCCCTGACTCTAAATTATGATTTTTTTTTTATTTTTTAAATACAATAAGTCTCTGAGTGGCTGTGAAGCAGTCACCTAGTATTATGAAATACATGATATAGTGATGGAGCTCAGGGTGACTCATTCATATATATATATATATATATATATATATATATATATATATATATATATATATATATATATATATATATATATATATATATATATATTAGGGGTGCAACAATACTCGTATCGATATTGAACCGTTCGATACGGTGCTTTCGGTTCGGTACGCATTTGTATCGAACAATACAAAATTTGTAATTTATTTTATCAACTTTCCTTCTGACGATGCTGTCTGTGTTGAGTACTCAGTGGCTCTGCGCTCGACAGTGCAGCCTAGGCGGAGTAGTCGAACGCAGATTCACTGAGCGCAGGGCAAGCTAGCGAGACAGAAGTTAAGCTCTCCTTGCAACATGGCAAAGTGAACCTTCCCCACCCTCATTCAGATCTGGCGTTTGGAACTATTTTGGTTTTCATGTGACGTATGACCCTGAAGGTAAGCGCGTCATGGACTAAAGTAAAACAGTATGTTGGATGTGCCACAATGCTCAATTACATGGGTGGGAGCTAGTGTGTTAGCGCAGTTAGCTCGTTAACGTGTTGGCCGTCCAGCCCCACGCACGGGGCGATCCGCGGTAGCTCGTTAACGGAGATTTGCCGTGTTGTGGCGTTAACGTCATTTCAACGAGATTAACGCTGACAGCACTAGTGGGAACACAACGAATATGACTGCACATTTACGCCGACATCATCCTAGTGCAAAGACAAGTGGAAGCAGACAAAAACAACAAGCACGCATGCTACAAACTTTACCCAAGTCATTTAGACAGCCGTTAGCACATGATTCTCCTTATGGGGACCTGATATGTTTAATATGCTGCTGAGAGTATAGCCCAGAAGAAGCGGATAGTATAGCTTTTATTTTGGAAAGAGCCATTTCTCTGTAATAAACTCTCTTTTCCAAAGATGAGTAATTCCTCAATCAGATACAGGGCTCGCAAAATCGACAACGTCCCGACCAAATAAGACAGGTCAGGGTGAAGAAGTGACAGCCAAAGAAAAGCTTACCACAAAACGGAAAAGTTATGACAAATCAGACTATAAGGCAAAAATAAAGTGCAGCTTTATGGTTTCATGGACAAAAGAATTTCTGTGGCTGCAATATTACGAGCTAAATAATAACCAGGGCTGCACATAAGTGGTCCGCAGGTGCGCATTCGCTGTCAAAATAAAAAACGTGCACAAGATAAGAAGTTGCAACGCGTGTTTGCGTACATAAGATTTTCAGGAGGAGGACAGACATTTGTTTAGAACTCTTAAAGATGTCGAAGAAGCTCCTTTAAGCAATTACTGTGATGTTCCTCCACCTCCAAAGAAATGTCAGGAGTCCGAACCACAAAAGAAGCGGAAAAGTATTTGCAGGAGGTGAGCTGGCTTCAAACAAATGATGGACGCACAGAGATGTGGTGCGGAATGTGCCGTGAAAATTTAATCAATGACAAATTAAAAAGGCATGAACATTTTTTTTTGTATCGAAAAAATATCGAACCGTGACACCAAAGTATCGAACTGAACCGTGAATTTTGTGTATCGTTGCACCCCTAATATATATATATATATATATATATATATATATATATATATATATGCAGACATATATCTGCAGATACATGCAGACTGGGGGCAAGCAATGAGCAAAGGAAATGCAGACGGTGGCACCCAGATATACTGTATTTTTATACTTGGCTATCACGACTCAACACCCACGACAGAATGCAAAAAAAAAAAAAGTCACACTGAATGCCTTCTCATTAGAAATGTCTTGCTTCATCAACTTCATTTCCAACAGTGAGAACTGATGCTTGTCTTGCAATATGAATCAAACAGATAATGTGAAAATTACTGTTTTAGTGCTCATGCACAAGAGACCGCTGTGTATCCATCTTACATGATTAGAACACTTGTCGGCCAGCCAAGCTGCACTCTCACTCTCTCTTGCAATATGGTTTTGAATTACTGCATGAATCATTTTAATCTATCGATAAATAGTTTTAGAGTACACAGGTGTCTAATAAACGCCATTGCTGCAAGCTGGCTTCAGTGGAGACTTACTGGGTGAAAATCCCACGAGGGAATACAGTTTCAAAAAGAAATGGGAATGATTCGTTTTTGTCTATGTATTGAATAAACACATTGGAACAACACTTTTTAATCACACTCTGCATTCAAGCTGCTGGAGGCGTTTTCAAAAACACCCGCAGTGATCTGACCAAAGATGCATATTGTTAAAAACAAAAGAGAGAGAATTCACTTGGACAGATTTGCCAAACAAGACATACAACTGCTAGCTACTTACACTGGCCTAAAGTTTGAGATACACAGACTTATTATAAACAGCCTCTGAAAAAACTGTCACTGTCACTAGAATACCACGATTGATGTACCAATACATTTAGCAGACGGTTGATATGCTCTGAGGAACCTACCCGTGATGAAGTGGTAAGCCTGAAAACAGTGCATTTGATCAGTGGACAAAGCAGGGATTTTTACAGCACAGGGAGTAAAGAAAATAAACATTTTACCTGAAAAAACAAACAAACAAAATAATCAAAAATCTTTTGGATCCCCTAAAACTGGACACAAACAAAACAAAACCTCACTCTCAAAGTGCTCCAACCGAACATCAGCGTTATGTCTACCAGTCTCAACTTGAAATTCCTCAATCTCCTTTTTCCATTTGACCGCTCATCTCACTATAGCCCTAAATAAAGTGAAAGGAGCCGTTTAGCTCCCCCTCCTGAAATAAATGCCAAAGAGAAAAGAGTGAGAGCACAGACGCAACCACTAGTATCAGTGGTGGTGACTGCACTCCTTGACGCCTGCTGCGGGTTCTCAGGTCGCATCGTCGTCTTCGTCATCCAGGTGATAATTGAGGGTGATGACGGCGCTGATGAATTCTCCAAGCTCCACGAAATCAGCTGTGATGATGTTAATGCCGCTCTCCCCGGGTCTTTGAGATCTGATCCACTGCATCATACCTGGTAAAGCCCTGGGAGAAATGAAAAGAAAAAGCATGTTAGTGGAAAGAGTGCAAGGGGAAAAAAATGATGTCAAAAAAAGGAAGAGAGGAAGGGATGATTCACAGTTGGTTAAACACAGAGAGGGGCGTGCTGAGATAAAAGATCCCTGTGATGCTGCATGTGATGTCTGCGAGCCAGACACCAGCTGCGTGAAGGACACTCTGAACATGCCGGACATGTTCACGTGAGCTGAGCAACAAAGAAGAGCAGCTTTCTGCATAAAAATTAAAAATAAAATCTACGCGTTGTCTCCTCGTTGTTTGCTTTCTTGTTATGCTGAGTCCAACGCTGGCAGTCTATGTGCAAAACGCTTGGATGGGATTCTGAAGGATGCCTACATCAAAGTAACTAAATGCCTGGTGAGAGAGGCTGATAGTGGAATTATCAAATGAATAATTCATGCCAGGAAAATTGATGCTTTTGCTGTTGATGCTTTTAACAAACTGGGGACATTAAGAGGGAATGAAACACAGACAAAGCTAAGGGTAAATTAATATAATTTAAAAAAAAGTTGTGTACCATAACTGAAAAGAGGAGACATAACGTGAGGAAAAATTGCCTCTGGTTTATGGCAGTTGTTCCAGACAAAAAAAAGATGAAAGAAAAACAATAACTCGAATTAGGCCAGTGTCAAATGCCTGGGGATACCTGTAGAAACCACCATGCCTTTGGTTGTAGTTACAAAATGCCACAATGACTCACATTTGACTCCTAAAGTGTGTATCTGTCAGGGTACACACGCTTGTGATTTTTTTGTTGCGAGCTGTTATGGCTAAATCACTTCTGTGGGCTCTGGTGCCTGAGGTGTTTCCATAACTCTGGTCACAAAACTGAGCATCTGTGTATGTGTGGAAGAAGACTGTGTGCCACCACTGGTGGTAACAATGCATTTTTTGCTAGGCCTAGCATAATAGCGATCATGAGCACAAAAACATGCACATAAATGAGCATGCACACCTTTCTGTAATTGTCTCTCTCAGTCCACTAGCCACACCCTTCATCACAGTGCTGGCTTTTGGTGTCAGAACCACCTGGGAGACAAAGAATGTCCCCTTCCTCCTGCAAGAGAAACGTTGAGGGTTTACATGTTATCTTTGCTGTAACTTTCTTCCTTTTTAATAGTCACCATAATATATTTGCTTTACAGAAGTGCTACTTCTTATATAATTCACTGCTTTACCTTTGAATTAATTACTTTGCATTAACTGCAATTAATCTTTTTAAAGCCTGCTTACTTGTAGCAGCATGCTGATGAAATCAGTAAGTTAAGCAAAGGAGCCAAAAGCAAGTCAAATTATTTGTACAGACCTCTAAGCACTGCAATATATCTACATCATGATAAAAAAGATCCATTGTGTTTAATCCTTATGGCTCATTTGCAAAGTTACAAAACATAAAACCAAGTTAATGAAACATGGATCATTAATTAAAGTGATTAAAAAAATTTATGCGGGGAACACAACAGATTTTATCTGATTTCTTCCTCTGTGTAGCAGACACTGGATTCATGAATATGAAATGTACCTGCGGTCAGTGATAGATGCCTGCAGAAACTGAATCAGCTTCTCCGGGTCAGTGGTGTTGGCCCAGGGAGAAGGCATCATCTGGCCTGGCCACAGGAAGGGCACCTCCAGGGCCATGGGATGGTGGTAGAAGACAAGCACCTGGTACTCCTTCTCCCATAGATACTGAAGACTCACCTGAGTGAGGGAGGGAGGTGTTCATAGTAGCAAGAGGTTATAAACTGAGGAACATAAAACAACCTGAACAGGTAGCTGATTTATTGACAGCTTAGTTCTGAATTAATTCTGAATGAATGAATTTCTCTCAGAGTGATGCATCTTCAATATTTAGTACTGACTTATCACAGAAGGTGTCAGATGTGTTATTTTTGAAGTCAGTGGCTCAATAAAACACCAACAGAGAGCTGTAAGTGAACCAAACTACATATAAAATCTATTTTAAGTGAATTGCATTGACTCTAACGTGATGATACATTTCTGAAAGCATTTTTGCAGACGTAAAAACAGTGAGACTGTCTCCCACAAGTTGCATTCTTACAAATACATGCTTATGTGTATAGCTGGACATCAGCAGCACATTTTGTTGGCTACATCCGATGAAAGAAATGCTGGATAGCAATATTAATTAATCGTAAGCAACCGGTAACAGCAATGAGCTAGATGATCCTCAGGGAGTGTCAATTACAGCAAAAATACACCTTTTCATCAGAATCCCAAGACGCATACACTTCACATCTTCTTTTCCAGCTGATTATTTGAGCTGATTTATTTTTTTGAAAAATGGGCTTGCAGCTGAATATTAGTTCTTAAAATAGACCAAACAAGTGCTGGAAAACAGTGCTGAAGTGGATTAACTTTGAATAGCAAAGCAAATGTGGGCTATAGAGATGACAAGGGAATGGCAGATAAACTTACAGTCTCAGGTCTCCGTCTACAAAATTAAACACTGAGGAGAAGCTCATTGTTTTCTCAGAACCTACTAGTCACTCTTGGCCTTTTTGCCCTCTTTTTCTTTCACTCAGCTGCTGCACCTGACAGGAAGGTGCTCATCTTAGAGTGGTGTCAGCGATTGTGGTAGTTCATGAATTGTAGGGCTAACTGGTACTGCTTATTTTAGGTTATTCAGTTACAGGGGAGGGTGGGAGATGAAGATGGGCCACAATTGGATGGGAAAAAAGACAAAAAAAACCCTGAAAAACCTTCAAAGAGCAAAGTCTCATCTTAGGGAGACTTTTCTACTTGTCTCCTAAGCAAATGGGCATGGCGCGATATGGCAGCCTCGCTTCTGTCAGTCTGCCCCAGGGCAGCTGTGGCTACAACCGTAGCATGCCTCCACCAGTGTGTGAATGCGAGAGTGAATGAATAGTGGCATTGTAAAGCGCTTTGGGTGCCTTGAAAAGCGCTGTATAAATCCAATCCATTATTATTATTATTATTATTATTATTATTATTATTCTGAGTGAAAAAATTATGATTAGAGATGTAATAACCATAATTCTACATCGGTACTGATCAAAACACAAAATCACTGTTGTGCGGTGCTGAGAAAACAATAATTGCTTGAGGTCTTTTGAACTCAGCTAAATAAGATGTTCTTGGTAAGACGAAAGAAGCATCAGAAAAATGTTCAGCTGCTCCTACTTCACGTACCCCTCCTCCTCCCTGTTAAAAGTTAAGTGTATTTATACCTCCTGAGCAAAAACAACAGGGCAGAGCTTCTCTCCAAACACCTCCTTTAGCATGGTCACCAGTTTTTCATGGTGCAGGTTCTGCATGCCGTAGAAGTGGTTGAAATCCAGGAAGACCACCTCTCTGGCATGAGCTGACAGAAAACTGCTGATCTGCTCTAGGCCTTCTCTGACCTAAAAAAAACAACAACAAAAAAAACAAAATATGCACATTATTAAAATCTTTAGTGATGATATTAAATGTAGACATACAGACTGTGAACTGTGTACTTCAAATCTCTGAAGGACCTTGTATAATTAGGCTCTCAGTCTACACTCAAATATAAATATGTTGCCACACACACAGAGATGGTTAGATATCACTTAGCAACCACAAGCATTGCTAAACAGTCATCACATCCAAAACCATCAAAACTCTACTCTTTTCTAACCGTGGCACTGAAGAGCCCGTGGGCGAAGTACAGCTCATTTTCAGGGTCACGGGGCTTGGTGGAGATGCGCAGGTCAAAGAACCGGATCCCAGCCTCCAGTTGGCTCGTGAAGTTCATAGTCTGTGTAGCCAACCACTTCCTCATTAGCTTCTTGGCCACCGTGCCAAAAACAGAAACGAAGTTCTGCACCGTCTCTGGCTGCTCGGGGCCCACTGGAGACGCCTCATCGATGTAAAAACTGAAGGAATCGTGGGATCCTGGGGGAAACACAAACATGAGTCTGCATACTGACTACTGCAGGTGTCGTTTCTGGTGGGAGACGACTGAAAGTTGAGGTCATTACTGAGAAATAGCCCAAAACCAAGGTAACAAAACTAACTACACGAAAAACAGCATCCAAGGTTGCAAATCATGAACTCAGACAGCTTGAAGAAGAAAATATATTTCCTTGGGATTCTGACAGGGACATAACTGGATTTAACTTTGAACTATTAGAGTATAAGTAAGATGGATGTGTGTGTATGTATGTGTATGTATATACATATATATATATATATATACATACACACATCCATCTTACTTATACTCTAATAGTTCAAAGTTAAATCCAGTTATGTCCCTGTCAGAATCCCAAGGAAATCAGATTCCTGATGATCATTCTCTAATAAAGTTTTATCGTTTACATATTATCCTTTTCCGATAAAACTGAGTTTTGGTGTAAATTAAAGGCAAAATAAAGAATCAAGAAAAATTACAGCCTTTGACTTAACAAATTTACAACCTGGATGACAACTATTTTATCCACTCTGGATATGAAGACTTTAAACTAAGCTTTAAACTAGGATAGACCTCTAACTGTGAAATGCCTGGTTTTGGATTCCTGCTTAAATTCAGACACACTTGCTTAACAAGTGAACCTGCCATTAAATTGCTTCCACACAACTACGCTTCTCACCAATATCTCTGAATGATCAAAATTTAAAGGTCTATGTCTTCTGTCAGAGTTTTCCCGACAAGCTCTGGAACCGTATCTGAAAAGATACATGCTGTGAAATTTTCCAAATGTCATCTTTGGAGCCTTGGGGATCAATCATTTTGGAGTGGCAGCAAAAATCTTAGATACAGACATCTACAAGCCTCAGGAAATAAAACAAGTCACATGAATACAGGCAGTGGAATCTGTGAAAAACCTCTAAAAGCATATTTATTTTGTTATTAACAGTGATACAGTTGATGTTTTCTTAGTTGTATTAAAATTGAAATGGTGAAAAAAATACATTTGTGTAAGCCAGTCTGTACACTGAATGGTGATTCCTTTGTGACATTTAACTATTTCCTTGAGACAAACTCAGGATCAGCTGTAAAATAGACCTGAAGGTTGTGTGTTCTGCTTGAGCAGTTAACATCTCCTGCTCCTCTCATAATCACTGAGACTTCTTCATTATCCCCTTTACATTTCACATCCTCACCTTCTACCACCACCACCCCTCTGACACAGAGCCTGAACTGACCTTCAGCTATCTATATAGCGGTGCTAGGTCTTCACAGTCAGCACAGCGAATGACCATAAGCTGAGTAGACAGCTGAATCCTGGGGCAGGGCAGCAGTCGCATCACTACTGGCTAAGCCGCACCACCAGGGTCACAGCGTAGCAGAGCATGACCTTAACCGACTCCAACAGCTGCCTCTGCAGAAAATCTTTGCTTTTTAGGGCTCAAAGTTGCGCAACAACAAATCATAATCATCGCAAAATTATTTTCATTATCCAGTCATTCAGTCAATGTTGAAAACTATGCTACTGCTGATGCCTTTAGGGCGCTTGTTACTGAAATGACCCTTGCAGTGTGGTGAAAAAGTCAAACAATTTAAGTAATTTATTTAAGCCCCCATCTTGACATTTTTTTTTGGCATATTTGTCATGCTTACATGTTTCAGATCATTAAATAATTGTAATATTACACAACAATAACCTGAGTTAATACAATAAGCTGTCTTTAAATAATGATTTCATCTATCACGGGGTAGAAGCAACCCCTACCTACATGGCCCCATGTGAAAAAAGTAATTGCCCCCTAAACGTAATAACTGGCGATGCCACCCTTGGTAGCAAGAAATTTGATCAGCCACTTGTGATAATAGACAATGACTCTTTGGTTGGTTTCTGAACATGAAACCAGGGTCATGCCAAACATATCAGTTAGATTTAAATCCAGATTTTGACTAGGCCAAAGTTGGTTTTTGAGCCTTTGAAAGAAGTGTGTACATTATTGTACTTTATTGAGCCCCGTGGGGAAATTGCTCTCTGCATTTAACCCATTCACTCAGTGAAGCAGTGGGCAGCCATTGGGCGCCCGGGGAGCAGTGTGTAGGGACGGTACCTTGCTCAGGGGTACCTCAGGGTAGCTGTTAAGGGGAATCGAACCCCCGACCTTCCGATCATGGGGCAACCACTCTACCTACTGAGCTATCCCTGCCCTGAGAGGTGGACTTGCTGGTGTGTTTCAGATCAGTTCAATTCAATGCGATACTTTATGGTCCCGCAAGGAGAAATTAGTTAAGCAGCAAGGGCAACAATACGAATAAACAAAACGATAATAAATTGTCCTGCTCCACAACCAAGCTGGACATTCTCCTTCTGGATTTTTCTGGCAAAGAGCATAAACACTGACCATAACTGAGTCTTTACATGCTGTTCTGGGTTCTTTGTGACCACTGGATGAGTTGTTGATGACCTCTTGGAGTAATTTAGGCTGGCCAGTCTTGGGAAAGTTTACAACTATTACAACTTAATTTTGTCTAATTAACATCTGTTTGATAAATATGAATAACAGAAGAAGAAGACATTTAGGAAAGGGGGCAAATACCTCTTCACAATGTATACAAGTAAAAATAAGTAAGCAAATCTTCACATATGAGATGTTTGAAAAGGTAAGTTTGGCCTTCTTTAATTAAAAAGAAAAAAAATCACTGAAACAATTAATTTACACTTGAAGTGGCTGCTGCCCTTTAAACAATAACCTGAATAATTGTTTCAGTTTTGCAACACACACTTCTAATAGCTACACACCCATCAAGCTGCATAGGCCACTCTCCTTGAGATACGCGTTGTTCTGTTTGGGGAAAGAAGAACAGTTATAAGATATAAATTAAATCTAACAGTCCCCAAGGATCTAGCAACAAACTATATTTTATTAGTTTTTAATGAAAGCCTAGCACCTGAGGGAAACTAATGAGGTTTGTTTTGCATTGCTAACAAATACTTCTATAAATATGTATGACAAAAAGCCCATGGTTGATGCCATGTTGCAGAGAGAAACAATCTCACAGGAAAAGCTGAGACAGTATCAACCCTGGAGGGCCAAATCTTTTGCCAAATGTGCAGAACATCTGTGAGAATTTGCAGAAATGTGAGAACTTCACTCCAATACTATTATGATGCCTGAGCCCTGAATGTGATTAATTATTGTTTATGCTCCACCTTGATGGTCTGCCATTTCTCAAGGGAAAAACATTCATTTGGAAATGTGTGGAAGCATTTCAGTTTTTGAAACATACAATCCACACAATTAGTTTTCATTCTCACAAAAACAAACAACAGCAGCTCAGAACTGAGTCATTTCAAACTTGTCTACAGAGACAAAAAAACTTCTCCTTTCAAAGTGTAAGATTTTAAACTTATACTTCTCATTTTAGCTTTAGAAGCAAATACAACATAACAGGTTGTGACTGGGGTGGATTGTCTTATATAGTTTATCATTTATGTTCCATAGATTGGTACTGGTGACATTCGGAGCAGTATTAATCACCTGCAGTTTCCAGGTCTTGGGATGTGCACATTTCGTGCCAGTTCCTGATTTTTCCAGTTACCAGGCTTTACACTGATCCTCTGTAAATGTTATCAAGAACTTGACACAGGAATTCAGCCCACTTAAGTTTGCTTAAGAAGTACAGCTGTTTCTTAGCTTTTACCAGAGTGCAAATGTGCGGTGACTGTGATACTTCTATCGAGTGTCATGATGAATGAAAAAAAAGCAGCAGGTAAATCAATAAAAAGACCACTGACCGGATAATCTTTGTCACCAAATGCAGACAGTAAATTACAATAATATACAAATGCGCAAAATCTTCATGCTACTGCCATGAGAATGAACATTCCTCTCTGTATTTAAAATATGCAATTACTGGGAAAGGCATTAATGGGGAATAGAGTCCAGTGTTTGATATGAATTACCTACCGCAAACAATATCCAAACAAACTACTGTCAAGCTGTTTGATCACTTTAACTTTGATAAAATTGAAGATGTGTACACAGAAAAAACTAAAGCACCCTGAAAAAAAACATATCCCAGAATAATACAAGTAGATGTCACTTGTGTAGCACTTTCATTGGAAAGCAAACTTAGGGAACTCTTTTCTCCGACATGTAAATATCAGCCGCACACAAGAAGAAGAGTCTCAAACTGCAAAGAGAGAAGATGAACTAGAGTGCCACAGAGACAACAAAAAAGACTTAAACAAGGTGAAACAGAGTGATGATGATGACAATGTTGATGACAGTGGTGCTGGGTGCTGCTACTGTTACCTTAGAGAATTGACCTTTGTTAATTTATTTATTTATTTATTTATTTATTGTCATTGTCAAGAACAATGAAATTGCGTTTGGGGCTTCCATACAACCCAAAAAAAGAAGAAAATAATAAATACCCCTTAAAACCCAAGTGTACATATTTAACCCAGTGTGACTCCAATGCAATAAGACAATCCTTAGCAATAATGTTCGTAGAAATTCAGACAAAGACCTGAGAAACATGACAAAATACAACAATGCAACCCATTCAATATTATTGTACTGTGAGATATGATATCAGATATGATAGTTATCTATTTAAGAAAGAGGGGGGGGCAGGAGGGGGAAGAGAATAAAGATATGATGCACCAATGCAGACCAGTTCATTGCTATTAAGAAGTTGGATATGGTTATTGTCCGTGAGAGGGGGGCAGAGAGTTCAGGAGCCTCACAGCCTGTGGATACAGGCTGTTGGCCAGTCTGGATGTTCTGGCCTGTATAGACCTGTACCTTCTCCCTGAGGGCAGCAGATGGAAAAGGTGGCGCGCAGGGTGATGTTGGTCCCGCAGGATACTGTGCACCCTCCTCAGACAGCGAGTGGGGAAGATATTACTGATCTCTGGCAGACTTGTTCCAATAATTCTGCCAGCTTCTTTCACCACCCGCTGGAGTGCTTGCTGATCGGCCTTGGTGCAGCTGGGGAACCACACTAGAAATCCATACGTCAGAACGCTGCTGATGGCACAGTTGTAGAAGTTCAACATCAGAGATCTGGGAATGTGTGCGCTCCGCAGTCTCCTCAGGTAGTAGAGGCGCTGTTGGGCCTTCCGTACAACTGAGGTGATATGGTTGCCCCAGGACAGGTCCTCGGTCACAGTTACCCCCAAGAATTTAAAACTGCTCACCCTCTCCACCGCCTCACTGCCAATGAAGAGAGGCAGATGGTTGTTATGGCCCCTCTTCCGGAAATCTACAATGATCTCCTTGGTCTTTTTGGTGTTTAAGACCAAGTTATTGTCGTGGCACCATGACTCTAGTTGTTGCACCTCTGTCCTATAGTTTGTCTCATCATTGTTGGATATAAGTCCGAGCACTGTAGTGTCATCTGCAAACTTAACAATGAGATTGGACGCGCAGGAGGAAATACAGTCATGGGTGAAGAGAGTGTATAGCAGAGGGCTCAGAACACACCCCTGAGTCATTCTGACTGAATGAGAGCAGAGCATTAAGAGAGAACCACTGGTGGTTTGTGCCCTTTTTCATTACAAAACATTACCACTCTCCACCCTTTTTAGATCTATTTTAGGATGCTGAGTAGAGGAAAGAGGAGAAGAGAAGAAAAAAAATGAGAAGAGAATGAAAACTGACAGGATGGAGATGAGCTAAATGTTACTACAAGATAGATATAGGCTTCTGACTCTACATAATTTTGTCATTTACACTTCTTTTTTTTTTTTACAGTAATTCTGCAAGTGTTACTCTTTGCATCTATTTTTCAAACTCTCCAGTTCCTTTTCTCCTGTCTTAACACTTTATTTTCTCCATCTTGTTTGAGCATTAGTGTGCACACTGTATTTCTGATGAGGCTGAATTATTTGACTTTGAGACTATGTGACTATTAAGATAAGTGTCTCTGCTGGAAATGCAATTAACTGCAAATGGTGGGAAAACGAGCCAGTGGAGAATTCCACACTGAACCATTTCTTTTGGATTCTACAATATTTTTTTTAATTTTCTTTATGCAACTTATAAAAGTGAAATCTCCACAAATATATGATGTTGGCTAATGAGTGGCTAATTATGAGTATCATGCATCAGCATAATACAATACTGCAAACGAGGGAATTTTTTGCAAAACTGCTAACTGTAAAATCCTCATGAGCTCCAAACAAGCAAGATGCACACAATATCTTTGGCAAAACAAAATTTCACTCAGATTAAGGAGGGTCTTGATTCACAGATAAAGAGCCATAGCAGGAAATAGCTCTAAGATGGGCATTCTCTCTCTCTCTCTCTCTCTCTCTCTCTCTCTAACAAAGACCCCCCTTTTGCTTTTGTATTGCACATTATATCCTGTTTTTCAGTGGCTTTGAGTTGACTGACTCCCCCTCTTCAAACATCCGCACTACCAGTGTTTATCTTGGCATCTAATACCATTCATCCATCTTGCTCTATAGGGGTTTAAGTGGCGTCAAAGTGATCTAATCAGGGGACTAATGGCCTTTTACAGCTAAAAGTCCAGGGCAAGCCTTTTTCTCTATCCAGAGGGAACCACTGAAACTCAAGATGCCTCTTCTTACAGTGGATTGGTTGTTATTTCTCGCAAGACTATCTTAACCTAATACCACTGCCTTCACCCATCCCCCTTGGTAATTCATGCTATTCATTGCTTACCTAAAGCCTTGAGCTGTTACTCAGGAGGTGAAGAATGGCTCCCCTGAGCCTGAAAATGTAGTATAGAGAAGTGTAAATCAGCCTTCTTCCCCGGTATTAAAATAATCAATATTATCTGCATGGAATGGAATGGGACGGCACGGTGTTATAGTGCTTAGTACTTTTGCCTCACAGCAAGGGAGGACACAGGGAGGACAAGATTGCATGTCCTCCCTGTGTTTGAGTGGGTTTTCTCCAGGCTGCCTCCCACAGTCCAAAGACGTTAGGTTACTTGGTGATTTGAAACCGGCCATGGGTGTGAAGTAAATAAAGTACTTAAAAAGTGTGTTGACCAAATTATCACAATAGAATGATGCACCATTTAATCATTGTACTCTGAAATAAGAAATAAACAGTAAAAAAAACCTAAAAGTTGAGATTGCATCGCTTTCTAAAGTAACTGAGAAAGTCTATGTAAACGGGTTACAGCTGCTAGTTCTAAAGTCTTTGTTTAAGGCAAAAATAATATAAATAATAAATGTATAATGTATATAAATTGCATGCTAGCAGTCTATTTTGCAGTTCTTCTGATTCATAATCGCTGAATATTAATTAATGTAGCTTTAACGATCCAGAACGATATGGTTTCACTCACCAGTTCAATTTATTAAGACAATACATTTGAATATTTTAGGTGCTTAAATAAACCCATAAAAAGCATTTCATAATAAGTGACTAATACTGTGTTGCCACTATAGTGCTGATTCATTTAGTTGTCATGCACACCTGCACGACACAGATATTGTACATGCCAGTGAGCACATAGTTCAAATTATACACCTACCACCACACAAAGTACTGAAAATCCATTTAATTACTATGGTAGTAAAAACGTGACAGATCTTCCCTTCCCCCTCTTAAGCTCGTTTCATGGTGACAGAGAAAGAAATTCACAGTATCTCTGGTGGCACACCTTTCTGCTGACCGTCTTGCTGAGAGGAATGCCAGCCAGTCTGCAGCCCTCACCTGGCAGATTTAACAGTAGCCACAGGAAAAGAGTCAAACACTAATCAGCCTGGGTAAAACAAGAAAGGTAGCTGCTCCCTCTCCCTCACCATCTCTCCCTTCAATGACCCAAATATTTAATATTCTACTACGTCTTTCTTTCCTCTCCTGCACAGCCCTTCAACCTAGTTCCAATTAGTATAGGCACAAGCCATTTGACTTTTATAGATGCGATATGTCGGCACAGCCGGAGGCCAAAGTGGCATGTAGGGACAATGCAGAAAGCTGAGTCATGCCTAAGTGCTACCATGTTCTTAGGTCTCAAACAACGTAGTCTGCAGTGGATTAGCAGGATTAAGAAAATGAGAGCATGTATTATTCTCACATAATTAATCAAACAGCCACAACGCAACTGTGCTCAGTCATGAGTCATAGCATAAAACAAACAAACAAACAAACAAATTAGAAATGTGCAGTTATTCCAAATAAACTGGACAAGAGCTGTCCCAGTGTCATCCAGTTAAAAACATCTAAATCTGACTCCCTCAGATAACACCCTTCCTCAGTACTATTGTTATATACTGTAATTCTAGAATGAAAGAAAAAGCTCTGTGCACAGCTCATTTCTTTTTTCTGGACAAATCTTCTCCAGGTTTCACAACCACACTGAGTCAGCTCTCCTTTAAGTGTCAAATGATTCACATGTGTTTTTGAACTCGGTAAATCATGCAATTTCAATTCAGCTGGGCCTGCTAAGTTTGACAAAATCGATCATTCCTCTATTTCAGATTGTCTCGACCATGTTGTTGGCATTCAGGATCAGACTTTGCAGTGTTTTGCCCCTTACCTGGAAGAGCAAAACGTTAAGGAATACTTTCCTTTGCAACCATCTCTCAGGATAAAAAAATGCTGTGTTTTTTTCAACCCTCATTTCTTACTCTGGCTGCTCTGAGAACATACACCTGATATTTTGTCCAAGATTCATAGTATACAACATCGTTTATTAAATATGTTGGAGGCTCCTTACGCATGGGAATACGTTGCACAGCAAAATTCATTGGATGACACTTTACAGTGCAGATGGACAGAACAAAAATTGTGTCTGTGTCCAAAACTTTATGGATCTAGCCGTGCAATCTCATTAAGTGTCTCTAAATGAAAACAGATTTTTATCTGTTAATATCTCTCATATTTAAATACTGTAAATAACCTGTATTTAAGTTCACTTGACAGAGGTAGGTGACATTGCTAAGTTTACCGTCACTGGATCAGTCTCATTGTAATTTTTTGAATTGTCCATCAATCACACAAAGTAACAAGAAATAGCAGGAATTTAAAATGAGTGAACAACCGCAGTCAGCATCATATGTACTGTAGCATATAAACTGCTTTCATAACAAGATTTTGCAGGTTGAACCACTCAAATGTAACAGGTAAGCACATGCAATCTGTTACACATCTGTTATACAGCTGTTGTAGCCATCAAACACCTGCTACTTTGAGTATCTTTAATGTGCTATATGCACAAATAATTTGGCAGCATTAGCTCATTAACCAGTTACTTGAAGCACAGCAAATGCTGTTAAAACATTATATATATATTAAAAAAATCCGACAGTAATGAATCTGCCACCTCAGTACCCTAAAATAAACTGTCAATCATTCAGATGGTTATGTGTGCTAACAGCTAGACTGTGAAGTTTTCTGGCAACAGCGGAGTAGCAGCCATCACATTATCCTACACTGTAAAGTACTACTTTTCCCTGGATATTTCAAGCTCTGCGGTAGGTGAATTGCTATTTTGAAAAAGTGAGCACAGAAAAATAAACTAAGAAACAGGCAGCAGCGGTTGTATAATAAGTTTTGTACAGCAGCATTTTCCAGTAACATCCTGGAAATAATATTCTTCCAATTAAGTGGAGCTATGAGACTTGTTTGAGGAAATGAATCGCCCATCCTTTTTGTTTCTTGTCTGTCCCAGTTTTATTCCTGCTTGAACAAAGGCTTAATGCTGCGTTCAATGATGAGACAAAAGAATGTGATATGAGATGCACACTTTTGAAAGAACTCGGACGTACACTCCAATAGGAACACATGGTTGTTGCTATAATGAGCTTGGATAGAAATCCTGTGTGTTCTGGAGTTTCTTGGCAAATATGTGCAGGCAAACACAAGAAAGTGCAAAGATTTGGTGGATGTTTACAGAATCTGTATCCAAATGAAGGATAAACTGAGCTATCCTCAGCTGAGCTGCAGGCCACAGAACCAATGAGAGATATTAATGCCTAATTAAAAGGGACAGAGCATGTTCCCATGCTGTCTTGGCATGGATGAACTGTGATTCCGCACAGCACATGATTCAGCAAAATTACAAGCATAGATTATGCATACTATGTTGTTCCAGTCCTTATTTGTATTCCATTACATCTAATTTGACTGCATGTGTCTTGGCATCCTTAAAAGCTGTGATCATATTTGGTCATATGCCGTGCCCTGGACATCAACCACTAATCCATCTGCATGTGAAATGCAATGTTGCACATGGCAACCAATAAACACCTCAGGTATTGGGAGTTCAGCAAGAAAAAGACAGAGAGCGGAAGAGTGAAAGTGAGACAGAAAGGAGGGGGAAAGGGAATGAAGCACAAAGGATTAGAAATTCACAAGAATGAAGAATCGAATCGCTTTGTGTGGAGGTGTGATAATCGCTAGGCAGTGAATATGGATTTAACTGGCTGCTAATAAGACATTCTATCAGTCAGATCAGTGGTGGGCTATACAACCAGCATTTCCCATTTGAATGGAGTTAAAAAGACCGGCACACTGATTGGATAAAGGTCCGACAGCACATTTTCAATGGGATGCGCTGTGATCATCTGAGTGTGCAGACGGCACCCATCCCACTCCGTCTCCCTGTGGCCACCACCCCAGCATAAAAGCACAAACAGAGCAGCGTGGCTCATCTATTCTGAACCTATAGAGTGGTTCTAGATGACCCTTTTCTTTATTATCATTATTTTCTAAGTGCATACTTACTCGGCCGGAGAACGAACACGACAGCTGGGTATTTTGATAACCGTTAGACAGGTGATCGCAACACAAGCAACTGAACTATTATAAATACATAGTACTTCTTTGGTTGCGCAACAGGTCTTACCCTTTGTTCCAACGAGGTGCAACGAAAGTGACGGTTGTATTAAATGCACAATTCAAGTTTAGGAAGCGGTAAAACACAAATCTGAAACTGTCAATTTGTGCATTTCTAATCTACTAGAAAAGCTGTACGCAATGCGCGAGGTTAAAAAGACACGGGCATCCTCCTCATCCGATTACACTTGGACATGGTCTTAAAAAAAAAAAAACACTTACCGGGAATAGCCAGGTTGGTGAGCGGGATAGTGTGCATGCTCTGCGGTAAACTTGCCATCCAGTCTGCGAACCGCAGGTCGCTTCTCCCGTGAGACGAAGCCATGCTTCCACCTTGCACAACGCTCCGTTCTCCCTGACCGGTGCCTGCGCCAACCTGGAGCGCGCGCTCTCTCTTTCTCTCTACACACAGACACACTCGCGCCCTGCCTCACTTTCTCTCAGCATCCCTATCTCACGCACACACACAGACACAACTGCGCGACCGAGAAGTCAGCCCCCCCAGCAGCACACATAGGCGTGTTGCACATTTATGAAAATGCGGTTGGATGGATCTAAATATGGCAACATTCGGTGGTTAGTCGCCCAATAGTAACATAGCCTAAACGCCGCAATGGGTATGTTTCAGTACTAGTCACTTACAAAATAAAAGGCAACATATAATCATCTCATGTTTTTAGCATTAATGCACAGAGCATGAATGCTAGACTACACAAACCCATAAGGTTGCCAGAACACCCCCACATGAGAGCAGCATGTTAAATATTTTGGAACCACATAGTTGGATATGAATAGCCTATGTAAAAAGGTCTGCCAAGCTGATTCCATAATTCAAGACATGCTTTTACTGAGGTTAGAACATTTTGGACATTTAAAGCCATCTTTTTAGAGGACTGGATATGTGCATTATCCAAAAAGGTTCAGTTAGTGTAGGGTTTTAACATAAGATGGTCACAGATTAAATTCTAATTCCTAGTTAACCTATGTCTGAGCTAAGGTCATGCACTTGAATCACTGAAAGCTATATGAAAATGACCCATTCTGCATAATCAGTGTGATTACAATCAGCTGGCTGGCCAGCTTAACACGAGTCATTCAGAAAATAGGTTGTAATGGTATAAAGATGGAGAATATACAAAACCTTTTCTTTCATGGTCTGTATCATGTCCAGACACTCCACGGAATTTATTACCTAAATGACAGCAAAGTAGATGACTGACTTCTCTGCCAAAATCAGGTTTTTTTGTTGTTTTGTTTTCCCATCTGGTTGTGTTTTCTACAATTATGTGTTTGGAGGAGTGTCACGAGAGGAACGGTTTATCAAACCATTGCCAGCAAAAGCACAGAAAAAAGATCAATATTGTCATAAATACTGTGCATAATCACTAATCACTGCCATGTCTCCCAATATAAACATAGGTCTCTCAAATAATAGGCTTTGCCTTGGTTGACCTTAAACCCAGTGTTCAAATGAACAATATACATATTTAAAAAGAAAAAAAGGGATCTGAATTGCCATCATATAAAATAAAATGTCTAATTCATGACAGCTGTTAATGTCAGAGTCAGCTTTCAACAATATTTCGGGTTGGTTGCCACAAACCGGGTTGGTTGCCACAAACCTGAACCTTAAAAAAGGACTTCTGTCCCTTTAATGATGATGCCGTCATTCACCTCCTACATCGTTCCCTCGCTCACCTGGAGACCGCTGGAAGCACTGTGAGAATCATGTTCTTTGATTTCTCCAGTGCCTTCAACACTATTCTTCCCTCGGTTCTAAAGGACAAGCTGGTGAACTCTGGAGTGAACCATCACCTCACTACCTGGATCCTGGACTACCTCACCGACCGACCACAGTATGTGAGGACTCAGGGCTGTGTGTCGGACAGGGTCGTCTGCAGTACGGGGGCCCCACAGGGAACGGTTCTGGCTCCGTTCCTCTTCACCATCTACACTGCAGACTTCTCCCACAATTCCACCCAGTGCTTCCTGCAGAAGTTCTCTGATGACTCTGCAATAGTCGGCCTCATCACTGATGGGGACGACAAGGAGTACAGAGGTCTGACCCAAGACTTTGTGGACTGGTGCCAGCTGAACTACCTCCAGATCAACGCCAGTAAAACCAAGGAACTGGTGGTAGACTTCCGCAGGCACAAGCATTCTCCACTGCAACCACTGAACATCCAAGGTATGGACATTGAGGCTGTGGACAGCTACAGGTACCTTGGTGTTCATCTGAACAATAGACTGGACTGGACTCATAACTCAGACGCCCTCTACAGGAAAGGGCAGAGCAGGCTGTACCTGCTGCGGAGACTCAGGTCGTTTGGAGTGGAGGGCCCACTCCTGAAGAAATTCTATGACTCTGTTGTGGCTTCTGCTATCTTTTATGGCGTGGTCTGCTGGGGCGGCAGCATCTCTGCTGGGGACAGGAAGAGACTGAACAGGGTGATCCGAAGGGCCAGCTCTGTTCTAGGATGCCCTCTGGACCCAGTGGAGGTGGTGAGTGACAGGAGAACGGCAGCTAAGCTGTCATCCCTGATGGACAACATCTCCCACCCCATGCAGCAGACTGTGACAGCACTGAGCAGCTCCTTCAGTGGGAGACTGCGGCACCCACGGTGTGGGACGGAGAGATTTCGCAGGTCTTTCCTCCCCACTGCTGTCAGACTCCATAATAAAGACTTTAACTGATCAAGCACACACATCCATACATATGCAATAATACTAAGTGCAATAATCCTTTCTGTCATCGTTGTATTTTTACTCAGTTGTATATAGTATTTGTATTTGTATTCTATTTTTATCTTATTGTATATTTATTTTATTTTATTCTACTGTATATAGTATTTTATTTTATTCTATTCTGTACAGTTGTGTACTGTATTTATTCTTATTGTATTCTAATTTTTGCCTCATAACTTTTGCACTGTCCACTTCCTGCTGTGACAAAACAAATTTCCCACGTGTGGGACTAATAAAGGTTATCTTATCTTATCTTTAACTAAATCTTGAAAGCCCATTTTAATATCCCCTTTTGAAAACCTCAAAAGCAAGGTCATCCATTTGTATTTTTCAGAAACATGTTCCTACTAAAACCCGCTGCGTTCTTCAAATTCCCTCTTCAGTGAATTCAAGTACAAGTATGAGAACTAGGTTACAAAATGTAGGCTTATGGAGTATTGCTTTGGTCTGACTCATGAAGGAGTGTGCTGGATTAACATCAACAGCCGGTGGCTGGAGCCCCTGTCACTTTCTTCCATTTTTCTGCTTGATGATCCAACCCAGTTGATCTCCTTGAACCCAAAAGCCTACTGGCTGAATTCGCAGGTTATGTAACGGGCCTCTGGTTATGCCAGCACCTCTCTGCCCGAGTGGAAAAATCAAATCGAGAATGTAAACATTAAGCCCACCATCCATACACACAAAGCTTTAACCTGTAGTGCGTCAAAAACTCTCGATGAGCTAAATCACTTGAAAACACATCTGCTGGTTTCAAGATTCTTATTCAAAAAGAAAGAAAAACGTAGTTTGCTTCACTCTGCACGCCAGCTTGTATTTTATTTTACACACAATTGCATCTGAACAGCAAATGTCTCTGTAAAAATTATTAAGGCTTCATGTTTTCTGGTTGAAATATCTGACAAGCCCACCTGCTTCAAAACACCTGAAGTTGAGAAAAATAGACAAGTCTACATTACGGCAGAGGTTGATAGTAAAATAATGGCTCATCATCTTCATTATTAAAAAAAAAAAAAGACAAAACATATTCAACACTGGAAGCCTCATCTACGAACTTTTTTTTCCGTTTCATGTCACAGCACAATTTAAAACAACTCCATACATATTTGTTCTACGATAAATGAATACTCACTTGACCTATAGGACATTGGTTTTCATTCATTACATTTCAGTGAGACACAGGCATGCCTTTCAGCTTATCAATCATATTCAAGTTACAGTTGGATAATATGTAGTCGTTCAACCAAATAATAAATGGTGTCGCATATTCCACTGTTGTTCCTTCACCAATGAAGCAGGCGGGAGAGGTCTGGAGCTGATATAAAAAGTTGCAATGTTTCATATTATATATTGTGATTCTTGAATTACTGCTTGTTTCCACTTAACTGCACACCGATTGCTACTTTTAACATCTACTGTTATAGTGTCGAGAGCCAAAACACTGGAAATTGTCTCACGGTTCAAATATTTGACCTTTCTTATTTATTTCCCAGAAAATCTGATTCAAAAGAGTTTTTGCATCATTTCTTTTAAAAATAATAGGAAAGTTGGAAAAAACAAAATAATATCAATATTTTTAAAGCAATTTTCAAACTGATGATTGCGTAAAAGACTCGCGTAAGTAAAAAAAAAAAAAATTAATAACTTAAATGTGTAATAGGTAACAATGCAATTTTCTTCATTCCTTCTAAGAGCACGAAAATAACAGTGTAAAGGGACTTCTGTTAATCAAATTTAGTTAATAATACAGAGGTAAATATTTGACAGCTGCATGCTGATTGCCAAGAAAACCTTGGCTGAACCAGGTATGTTTTTTAAAAGCTTATTTGACCCATTTCAGGCTGTTAAATAACCTGATGTTTATCACAGAGAAATGAAGTGACAAACCAAAAACACATCTCTGAGGCCAGTGGAAGCTCCTCTAAATTTGCTGCATAGGCTTCAGGTTGGGAGACACCTAGAAAAAATTAGACAGAGGACAAGTAGAAGTTTCATGTTTAATAAACCCAAGTCCAAAAACACTTCATAGTGCTAGTAGCCTAACTGTTACATTACTCACCTCAAAATCTGTGCCAGTGCATCCCTTGATATCTTCGGGAGTAAGTCCCTCCCATATTTCTACCAGGGTCAGACCTTTTGTCTTATCGACATCAAACACAGCCTGGCAAAAAAAACGAGAGAAAGAGGATAGAAATGAGCGAGAGGAATAAGGGGGGTAAGGGAAAAAGATGGGACATTTAGAGGGAGAGAGATGAGAGAGGGTGATGAGACAAACACAAAACAGGCAGAATGAGCACTTCTGTGATAGACAGGTTTGAGCCTTATGGCGTCCGGTCACTGGGTCACAGTCAAGGATGTGGGGTCCTCATTTATCAAAAAGGACCCAGAAGAGACAACCTCCAGAAAAACACATCAGTGCCACAGGCAGAGGGCCAGAGTACCACTTTAGTGTCATCCATTCAACAGATGACAAAATAGCTGCAATTATTGGTGACACATCTAGGAAAGGCCTCAGAGAGCGGTCCTCAGCTATCTGAAGCTGGACTACTACAAAGCAGTAAGCAGTTTTATTTTAATTGGTGCATCATTTTTAACAGATTACTGTGTTATTGATTAAAATATGAATTTTGCTATAACGTTCAAAATAGTGGTTGCTGTGATGATTTTACATTGTACTTATGCACACTTGTCTACATTTAGGAATTTGTGAATGTGCACTTTGAGAATTTGTGAATAGACACATAAAAATTGATAAACAGACTCCAGGCTTCGAAACAAGCCAACACAATTTGCGCACATAGTGCACTCATAAATGAGGCCCTTGGAGATGTCAATATCTGATTGTAATGAAATACAGTAACAGCCAAAGGCATTGGCCCTGCAAAACAGAACCGAAAATAACCATGTTAAATCCCATCAAACTTACATGCCGAAGGGAAAAATACAGTAAATGTGAATATTTAAAGAAAATTTGACTAATGTTCTGTCTACCGAAAAGTAGCCAAAAGAAGACCCATTAATAGCTTTCCTTCTTTTATAAGCCAAAACCCTTTTCACACATGCACTGTAGCCAAGTTTCCAGACACTGCTCATAACAGGTGCATGCCACAAAGCTAATGAGAGTGGACATTAGCCAGTCTTTAACCTTCCAGCAAGCACAAGTCTGGATGATGTCGGATTACTGTGATGTGTAAGATCTCACCACTAGGTATCAATAGATTGTAGTCAAGTGAATTCTGTTTTCTTACCCCTCCTGTTCATCTGTCAGACAAATATGTGTCCATGTCTAAAACACATGTTAAACTTTGTCAAAGTAGTCTGATAGAAGTCTATGAGTCAATAAAAATCACTTATATCCTATAAGAGCGATACTCAGGTGAGTTGTTGAGGATATCCTGAACTTTTTTGTTGTTATTGAAAGTGGATCTAACATAGTTGGACTTGGACACTTTGTGCATAAACTCTCATTCTATATTTGGATGTATTCAAACTGGTTACTAGAGGTGAAGTGTGATTTTAAGGACCCTCAAGCCTACATAATAATAGCTTCTAACCAGGTAGTAATTTTACTTAGCAGGTTCATTTTCAGATATCTGGAGATGGAAAAGTCGAATGTCTAATCTGCTGACCAAAAGTATGACAATCAGGAATAAATCAGCATATTTATGTTTGTGTTAAAGACCTGACTTCGTTTCTGGACATGAGGTTTGAGTTTGGGAGGAACAGGTGGAAATGAGGTCGGAGAGAAAAGAATGGTGGAGGAGGCAAATTAAGAAGAGAAGAAAGACATAAATAGAGAGAAAGAGATGTACAAATGCTAAATGGTACAGTTAAAAAGAGCTATTTATAAGGTCTACCACATATGTGGCCGTATGTAGCCCATCTACATGTTTTTAAGATGGTGAGGCAACATGGTGGCTTCCACAATCTGGCGCCCACTCCTGTGTATTTTTAATAGATTAATTTATTCGTTTATGAGAAGGCATTGGTTTGTTGGAAGATATAATTACACACTAAACAATGTATATTAATGAGTAAATTTTTTTTAATTAAACAACCTAACAAAAACATATTACTGTTCTTGCTATTCTATTCTTAAGCTTTTAGGCTAACTTCATATACTTGTGCATTCTTTTGTGTGTACTACAAGCTATTTTATAAAATGTGTCAAATTTGTCTTTTCAAATTGAATGTGACATTATCGTCAGTTAGCAGACTGCAACTTCTCAACACATGTCTAAGATGACAGCTTAAGTAGGGGTTCGTACTGTACCGTTTATATGATAGCTATTAAAAACTGATGCAGGGCAAAATGCCATTATCCTATGCCACTATTTATGCAAACAACGCAAAAATACTTTATATAGACACGCACACTCTTCGAGGCTGGCCCTGTTACTTCCCTAAGCAGGGCCTGACAGACTAAGTCATATTCACATTCAGGCTAAGCCTGTCAGGACTCTCAGCTCATTAGAACTATACACACAGTAACAGGGCAGGAGGAAGATATCTCACTCCAGTATTAGCAAGACAGATGGAATGTCACAAGGAACAGGGGTCTATGGATAACACAGACACTGACATGTATCTCTAATTGTGACACATGTCGCTAGTGATTAGGGCAAATTAAAAAATTGTCAAAATGTGCCAAAGGGTATAATATAAGATGCAGCACTAATGTACTCGTATGATAGGTGCTGTGCTATGTCAATGTGAAACTCCCTGTTTGCTTTACAATGCAAAAAAGCTTGCCACATAATGGCTTGGGTAAGCACATTTTAAAATGAACTAGGAGCTGATTTCATTTATAATAGCCACACTATACTAATGAATAACCAACCGTGCCTCCATTTGCAAAGCAGCCTTTTGTTATAAAAATGTTGAGTCACCTTTCTTCACAGTCTTCAAAGCCAGCACCATCATTAACCAGATTGATGCAAGTTAGTCATTAAGAAGCCGGTAGTCTTCCCCATGTGCTGTCTGGCGAGACGTGGGCTGAATGTCATGCAACAACACTAAGGCACACTCTCTCGGTCAGCTTAACGTTTTAGACAAATACAAGAGAAAAGGAGGAGAAATTAGCACCTGACCTTCCAACAAATAAACAACAGCTTATCCAGCATCCTGTCAATATACTGCAGCAATTACAAGAAGTAGCTTTTGAGATATTTTCAGACAAAAGCTCACAGGAGGACCATAAAAGAATTTCAATTTGGTTGCTGAAAAATAATTGCCATCACTGGTATTGCTGTCATTAGGTAATGCCAAAGGTAATGATTTTATGCTCCCATTAAATGATTGAATAATTCAGGAGTCATTGTGTTTCATTGGTAAATGAATGGGCAATTATTGTTTTTTTACTTCCTCATTTTTAAAGAAGGATTTAACTGATAAGATGAGAAAAATACTCAAAGCTAGTGTGGAGACCTTTGTCATGGCAGCATGTAAAGCAACAGTGGGAACAGAGGTGATAAGAATTACTCACACAAAATCATTGCAATAAACTCCTGTAAGTCAACTAACTGTTAAATGAAGTAGTAAAGAGTGAAGAAGTGGCAACATGGGGTACAAAAATGATTCCAGCAGCAGAGACACAGCTTGAGGCAATCGATTTCCTACCACACTTAGCTTTAAATCATAACATCACTATTTAGGACAACACTTGAATTGCTATCCCTCCTGGACATGTTGAGCCAAGGAGGATGCTGTGTTTGTGTGAATATATGTGCTAGGTCAGCATGTGTATTTGGTTTTAAAGGTTTTAGTTTCTGCTCTTATTTTAAAAACAATTTGGAGCAGAATCATGCATGAAAAGAAATCAATGGACAATAAAGTACAGATGAGCATTATCGGCTTTATTAAAGATACTATGCATTACTTATGTCCATATCTTCTATCGCCTCTTGTGATCGTCAGATTTTCTTACAGTCCACAAACAGGATTATAAAATCTTCTGGGCTAAAAAAAAAAAAGAAAAGAAAAGAAAGAAAGTCCACCTTTTTACTGGTTGGATGCGGTATTTAATTTACCCAACCAATGGTTACAGCTTACATTCAGGTCTGTAAGTATTTGGACAGTGATATAATATATAATTTTGCAAATTCTGAGTAAACTGCAGAATTTACTTCACAGGGTTTAAAAAATATTTTATGAACTATTTAGGAATAGTCCTCCTGACATTGGAGTGACAATCAGTTTCATGGCCAGTTCTCTCCTTAGATAAACACTCTTGAGGATGTAGGTGCATCATTTTCTCTAATGCAAACTCTAATGCATTTTCTCTCAAGCAATGCTTCCATAAATATGAATAGAGAAGATTTATGACAAGTTGCACAATCACAAGCAGGAAGGCCAGATTAGACTTTACCAATAAATATCGAAGAGAGTCTGCACAGTTCTGAAAAAACAAATAAATCTTTGAAGAGATTAAATTTAGATTATCTCACACCATTCTGGTAGGAAGAGAAAAGTATTCAGAGGGTTAGGAACAGCTCATGATCTGAAGCTGTCAAACATTATCTGTCAATTATAGTGGAGGCAATGTTATGGCATGAGCATGTATGGCTGCCAGTGGAAGCGTTAGTTGGTGAGGTGAATGCTGACAGAAGTAGCGGGATGAATTCTGAAGTGCACAGGGCTATATTCTCTGCTCACATTCAGCCAAATGCTCCATAACCCATAGCCCTGGTGATTCACAGGCAGTGTTGGGGAGTAACGGAATACAGGTACCGCCGTTACGTATTTAAAATACAAAATATGAGTAACTGTATTCCGTTACAGTTACCGTTTTAAAAGGTGGTATTTAGAATACAGTTACTTTGTTGAAATACAGTGGGGCAAAAAAGTATTTAGTCAGCCACCGATTGTGCAAGTTCCCCCACTTAAAATGATGACAGAGGTCAGTAATTTGCATCAGAGGTACACTTCAACTGTGAGAGACAGAATGTGAAAAAAAAAATCCATGAATTCACATGGTAGGATTTGTAAAGAATTTATTCGTAAATTAGGGTGGAAAATAAGTATTTGGTCACCTCAAACAAGGAAAATCTCTGGCTCTCACAGACCTGTAACGTCTTCTGTAAGAAGCTTTTCTGTCCCCCACTCGTTACCTGTATGAATGGCACCTGTTTGAACTCATCTGTATAAAAGACACCTGTCCACAGCCTCAAACAGTCAGACTCCAAACTCCGCCATGGCCAAGACTAAAGAGCTTTCGAAGGACACCAGGAAAAGTATTGTAGACCTGCACCAGACTGGGAAGAGTGAATCTACAATAGGCAAGCAGCTTGGTGTGAAAAAATCAACTGTGGGAGCAATCATCAGAAAATGGAAGACATACAAGACCACTGATAATCTCCCTCGATCTGGGGCTCCACGCAAGATCTCATCCCGTGGGGTCAAAATGATCATGAGAACGGTGAGCAAAGATCCCAGAACCACACGGGGGGACCTGGTGAATGACCTGCAGAGAGCTGGGACCAAAGTAACAAAGGTCACCATCAGTAACACACTACAACGGCAGGGAATCAAATCCCGCAGTGCCAGACGTGTTCCGCTGCTGAAGCCAGTGCATGTCCAGGCCCGTCTGAAGTTTGCCAGAGAGCACATGGATGATACAGCAGAGGATTGGGAGAATGTCATGTGGTCAGATGAAACCAAAGTAGAACTTTTTGGTATAAACTCAACTCGTCGTGTTTGGAGGAAGAAGAATACTGAGTTGCATCCCAAGAACACCATACCTACTGTGAAGCATGGGGGTGGAAAGATCATGCTAGGAATGGGCCAAAATACCAGCTACTGTGTGTGCAAACCTGGTAAAGACCTATAGTAAACGTTTGACCTCTGTTATTGCCAACAAAGGTTATGTTACAAAGTATTGAGTTGTATTTTTGTTATTGACCAAATACTTATTTTCCACCCTGATTTACGAATAAATTCTTTACAAATCCTACCATGTGGATTCATGGATTTTTTTTTCACATTCTGTCTCTCACAGTTGAAGTGTACCTCTGGTGCAAATTACTGACCTCTGTCATCATTTTAGGTGGGGGAACTTGCACAATCGGTGGCTGACTAAATACTTTTTTGCCCCACTGTAAATGGATTACACGGCGGTACTTTCCTGTTTCATATTGTGGCGGGTCAGGACTGTTTGGTTTTGTTTGACAGCTACGTTCTGTTGTTCCAGGCGGCAGCGTTACGGTTGCCATGGTTACAGGGTGACGCTCTCTCTCTCTCTGTGTTTCCTGGGTGAGAGAGAGCTTTTTGTTGTTGTTGTGCTAAGCTAACAGGCAGAATGCTACAGGTATAGCTCTAAAGAATGTAGCCTCATGGGCAGTGTAGTCCGTGCTGCAGGGAGAATGGACTGCCACACTCTATATGTTTCTGTGAGCGCGAGGAGGGAGAAAAAGGCGAGTGGAAAAGTCGGAGCTGTCACCGAGCAGAAACGGGAGCTGGAAGCATGTAAATATAATAATAACCACTGCAGCCGAGAAGAGTGCCTGACGAGCCCAGTTGTAAGTAAGCTATTAAGACTCGACTTACGCTGTGTTCGTGTTTATCTCCGAAACAATAAGTTCCGTTGGAGCAGCCTTTCAACGCCTCTCTTTGCCTCTCGCAAGCAAAGCTGACCCAGACAACAAAGTAAAGCTATTTTTCGGCTACGAGCCGACAGGGACCCCGCCGTATTAGTCAGAGGTTCCTTTACTACGGTTCGGAGCCGTGGACCTTCAGTAATAGTAATAAATCACACAACAATAGTACAAATATGTAGTTGTAAAAAGCATGATAATATATTAGGTAATCCAAAGTATTCAGAATACGTTACACTCACTGAGTAACGTAACGGAATACGTTACAGAATACATTTTGGGGCATGTATTCTGTAATCTGTAATGGAATACATTTTAAAAGTAACCTTCCCAACACTGTTCACAGGGTAAATGCAATATGACCCGAACCTAAAAGAGGATAGAGAGACCCACAAACAAGTAGCAACAGAAAGAGGCGGCAGTAAAGGTCTAGAATTTGTTGAAGTTGACAAGTTCTAGACTTCAGGAAGTCGTCAGCTGTGAAAGTTTTTATACAAGTACTATATTAAAAACAATCCTTATATTTATAATTATATTAATTTTTTGAAATATCTTTGAGTCTCTAAACATGAGGAACTACATATACAATTGGTGTTTGCTGTTTTTAACCATTGTTATTATTATGGAGAACAATGGCAGCAGAGCAGACTATTGACCTACTTTTACAACTATTGCTGGTGAAATTATAACTTGTGAAAAAGCAAGTTTGATTATGCTGAAAATTACACCAGGAAGAAGAAACTGGTCTGGAAGACTACCAGGCATGATAGCATAACTGATCTGGTTGATCTTCTCTGCTCTGTGTGTGGTGGAGTAAAACAGGTGCATAAATAGATGCACATAAACTCACACACTTAGACTAAAACAGAGAGCAGAGGAGAAAACTAGTGCTGATGCAAATAAAAAAGTTCTATTGCTGGAAGTAAAATAAATAAAATCCCTGTTGTGTATCTTCTCTCCCTTCACCAATATTCCCGAAGATAAGAGATAGAACTGTTGCATCTATATAGTTCTCTCTACGGCACACAGTATGTGTTAGGGCAGGTGGATGGTGATACATCAACCATGTGCAATGCTAAAAGTTTTTATCCCAGATACATGGGAAAAGCAAAAGAACCAACAACAGCACAAATATAAATTAGGTCTACATTCCTGGATGTTTCAAATATTTTTTTAAACTGCTCCCAACACAGCTAACAACTAGGCTCTGCCTAATGCAGTACCATGCTGAAGCCTTCACAAGCATCTTCTAACTTGTAGCTAAGGAAGGACACCAACATCAGTTGACAGGCACAGAATACTAGATAATTCCCAGAGTACGCAAATGTTATATTGCTCAAACTTGACCACACAACATGGACAAAATTAATGCATTTGATTCAAGAGGTTTCCTTTATCTGAAAGTCACACCAAGATCACATGTTCAAATTCAAATTCAAATTCAAATTCAAATTTTATTTGTCACACACACACAACCATACACAGTATGACATGGGGGTGAAATGCTTGTAGCTGTAGAGATGGACCGATCCGATATTACGTATCGGTATCGGTCCGATACTGACCTAAATTACTGGATCGGATATCGGAGAGAAATAAAAAAAATGTAATCCCATCCATTAAATATCAAAAAAGCACCTCACAAAACTTGCGACACGGCGTAACTCTCCTCCTAACCGTAGCACGTCGGAGCAGTGTGCTCACGTGATAGAGCGGCTGTGTGTATTTGTAGCCTCGCTACCAATCCGGCATTTCATCTCCGAGGAAGTGATCCCAGAGAGAAGCAAAGCAAGTGTGTAAGTTCATCTCTGAATGTTTATAAAGCATTCCCGCGTTAAGCTGAACAACCGATATATGGAGCGACTGCCTCTTCTCTCCCCCTCCGTCTCCTGCTGCTACTTCAATCATGAAACTGATCAGTGATCAGCTGATCGGCTTTTCTATCGCGAGTCCATCGCTCTTGTTTGTTTATCTCCCACTTTGCACCAGAAAGAGGAAACCAGCGGCTGAATAACAGCAGCACATTTAACCTTGATAATCTGTTGTTAGAATTTATTAAATATTACTTTCTAGACCAGGATCCTTTTCTACGCAGCTGACGGCTGGTAACTGTGCAGGGGCGGATCTAGCAAAGTTTAGCCAGGGGGGCCGATAGGGCATTAACAGGGAGAAGGGGGCACAAAGGCATACTTTTCTTTCTTATTCTCATTAAAAATGTCTAGCTTTTAATAAATATTTATCTGAATCTTACACCCAAAGTTTTAATCTGATGTAAAATGAATAGAAGTCCATTACTGTATACAGCCTGTACATACTTATAGTTATAGAATATTCACAACATACTTCATACCGTGTACATTATAACATACCATAATAGACCCATTTCTGTAATATACTTACATATCTATACTATTGCTAATATATATTGTAATATATCTATATCACTAAAGCACTTCTGGATGGATGCAAACTGCATTTCATTGCCCTGTACCTGTGCATGTGCAATGACAATAAAGTTGAATTCTATTCTATTCTATTCCATTCTATTCTATTCTCTATAGTAACTATTAAGTCTAACATACCCTAGTAAGCTATAGTACTTTTTCCTTTGGGAAGGTACCATCTGTGCAGTCTGCAGTTCTGTTGAAGAAAGATGTTGAATCTATTTAATTATTCTTGAAAAATAATTGATTTCTGTGCATTTTTTCCCCCACACTGCATCGAATTAAAGTTGATCACGTCGATTAAGCATCATGAGGTGGTGGGTGGGGGGGTGGTTCCCTTTTTTCTTTTTTTCTTTTTTTTTTTTTTGCTGGGAGTTTTAGAGCCCTATTAGTTAGGTTGCTTACTCTTTAAAATACCAGAATAGGGAGGATGGAGTAGGTTTAAGTTTATTAGATTGATCAGTATTGCTGAACTATGAAATATTTTGGGTGCAGTGCATTTTTTTTTTCATACAGATATAACAGAATAGCTTTAGTGTTTTTTTGGTTTTTTTTTTAATTTTTAATTTTTAACTTGAGTATGAACTTATACAAAAAGCAGCAAGATATTAAAAAAACAGTTTTATTGATTAAAAAACACACTATATCGGATTCCTATCGGTATCAGCTGATATCCAAATTTATGATATCGGTATCGGACATAAAAAAGTGGTATCGTGCCATCTCTAGTATAGACATCCTTCAAGATGTACAAATACCACACCTTGCAATGTGGGACACATTTTAAGGTCACTTAAGACTGATGTTCATTTGGTAGTTGCAGCACCTCCATCCTCACATCATCACTAATCTCACCCTCTCACAATCTGTTAGCATGTAGGCATAAGGAAAGTTGAGTTACTTTGGTATTATTTGGTCCATAAAACATAAAAAAGGAAAATTATATATAAACTTTGCTTTCATGGTTTCAGCATGGCCAAAATGTTCCATGAAATAATAATAATAATAATGGATTGGATTTATATAGCGCTTTTCAAGGCACCCAAAGCGCTTTACAATACCACTATTCATTCACTCTCGCATTCACACACTGGTGGAGGCACAGCCACAGCTGCCCTGGGGCAGACTGACAGAAGTGAGGCTGCCATATCGCGCCATCGGCCCCTCTGGCCAACACCAGAAATCTAGAGATGAGGCTTGTAGAAATCTATAACATGAAGTTACACACCTCATCTACTCTAGTCTGATCTTATCAATGTGAACTCAAACAAGCCAGACTGATTTTATTTTCTTCCGTCTCAAAAAAGACAATGACGTATATAAATGTGCTGATATATGTGTGTCAAATAGGAAGGAAGTTGAGCACTGGCTGCAATTTTGCTAAGAGGAATGGATGAATGCCACCATATATTGTTTTCTTTCATTCTATTTCTGAGAATATAATACAAGAGTACTTATGTACAGAGTGAAAGAGAGAGCGGCATAAGTTAAAATGAGGAGGATGAAAAGAAGGAGGTGGTACCAGGGCTAGTGGGTCAATACAAAGAGCTTTAACCTTTATAAATGTTGACAG
The DNA here is from genome assembly GCF_964374335.1 of Astatotilapia calliptera. Taxonomy (NCBI): domain Eukaryota; kingdom Metazoa; phylum Chordata; class Actinopteri; order Cichliformes; family Cichlidae; genus Astatotilapia; species Astatotilapia calliptera. The sequence goes on from NC_137433.1 coordinate 26,227,989, forward strand.
AAATCTGCTTGCTGAGAAATGTTGTGCAATCACAACAGCAGCCAGTCGAGCAGAAAAGAACTGGGGGTGGAAGCACGGACACACTGTCTGACTTTGCCCCTGACAGGTCATGTTTTCAATGAACAACCTCTAAAGGCAGTAACCACCAGAGGGTAACACGGAACTGACCGGAGTACATGAGGACACAAACTGCATCAACACCAAGCTCTTCTACTTACTGGAATCCCTCACTGTGCTTTTCTTCCTCAACTGCCACAGATCTTTTTCCTACTCAGCATTTATGCCACTTCCTTTCTCCTTTTTACATTCCTTTGAACTGTCATCCGTTCCTAAATTCTGTGATATCTCTATCAGATAAGCAAACATTTTCAAATCCTTTCATCACGCACACACCAGAGAACATAAACTATAATTAACATAATAACGTAAGAACCAACACACTCAAAAGCAAGCTCAGAGACTTATACCTCAGCTCTAATGGAAGTTTGAAATCTACCCAAGAAAATATTCCAGAAAATGACAATGGCACAATGAAGTTAACCTTTGATCTTTTGAATGTGAAATTCCATGACAACATCATCTTATCCTATTAGACACTGTGTGTAATTTGGCATAATTGGCATATTAATTGAGAAATTAACTTAACCTTTGACCTCGCAATTTAAAATCAGTTCACATCTGAGTCCATGTGAACAATTGTGCCAAAATTAAAGAAATTCCCTCCAAATGTTTCTGAAACATCATGCTCAGGAGAGTAACGCTGACCGACAGATCGATGGGCATGCTAAAAACTAATGCTTCTGTCTCAGCCTGTCGCAATAAAAGGCTGCTGATGCAGCTCAATGGCTTCCACCATCAGTTGTAGAGACCAATAGGTTCTTTGGTGCATGAGTCTGTCAGTGGAACCTGAAGAGCCTACGGACAAGAACCAGATGTCTTTGTTCTGACTGTGTGCCACCCTTTAAGCATAAGACAGGGTGCAAAATATTCAGCTGCATCAAACATTAACAGACAAGGATGAAGATTAATTAAAGATTAATTGAATTTAAAGGGAAACCCAAGCCCAAGAATGAAAATCATAAAACCATAACAAATTAAATGTTTAAAAAATAAATAAATAAATCACGTGATTGCTTATGAAAATCAATAGACTGAATTAGGGTTAAATGAACAAATTCAATTTCCATCTACTAGTGTCACTCTCTTTTATCATAGCAATGTATCTGCTGCTTCTGTTTGCTCATTTTTGAATTGTGTTCTTGTGCTTAACAAATTCATTAAACTACCACCAAACGTAAGGTTTATGCCACAGCTGCCCTAAATTAACAGGAAGGTAATTACCCAAATCCTTTTTTATGATTCTGTAAAAGTTAATGATATCTTTAATGCTAAAAGATTAGTATTATTGTTATCCATGAACTTTCTAATTTACTGTTTTACAAAAAGCTTACAAAAAACAGTAAAGCACATAATTATTTTTTGATTGATATGCCAAATTACAACAATTTACTGAAAAGAAAAAAAAAGTTTTAGCGGTTAATGTTATGCTTGATTCATTTTTGACTTCTCACTGGAGTCTAGTGTGCCAGCTCAATTTTGGGTATAAAATGTGGATTCAGTTTCTTATAGGCCTAATATATAATAGTATAATTTAATTTTTTTTAAAAATAGGTTTTGGGTAACATTTGTGTTTTCTTGTTTTTATGTTAAGCACATTTTCCAAGATCATGCAACGCATATAGCTTGTGCTTTGCGGCACAGCTTTAGTCCTTTGGTATTAGTTAGTTAGTGTGTGTGTGTTAGTGTGATGTAATGCACAGTGTAGGCACTTGTGTTTTATTCGTTAAGGACTTCTGTGTACCCCTCGTTGTTACTAATACTAATTAGCTGTGGTAGAAAAGGAATTGAAATCACTGCCTGCCAAAATGATAATCACTTATCAATGGTGAATAGTTAAATTTCATCAACACTCAGCTTCTCCTGGGAGAAGATCTTCTAGTTTACGTGTGCTTTGTGGACTTTTGTGCATTATTATTTTTTTCATTATTGCTAATGACACAAAATGTGATTCCAACCTGTGTCTGCAACACTATTTACACATAGTACATTTCTGTTCAGTCAGACATTGTATTTGACATCAGTAGAGGTGGACCTTCTTTTTACTCTGAGTAACAAGCGTGGCGTTTACAGTTGTACCTCATGACATCATCTAACAAATAGATTCTGAAATAAATCTGTGTTCAGCTGCAGTCGAGCAGGGGATTTAGATGGATTTTTGTGGGTTGACCATTCTGTGGCATTAAAAAATGAATTTTACATTATTCTATTAACATTAAAATAAATTCAAATCACAGGTATCTAATTCATATAATGCAGTATATTCCAAAACCCCAATTTTTAGAAGATATACTAAAAAACTAGTTCTACAAAACACTCTCATGTCCCCCATGTAAATCCTTTCTAGGCCAGGAGTCCTGTTCAGTCATAGCTTACTCACTTGCACCGTCTATGTAGCAAACCTTAGTAAGCAGTCGAAGTTTATGACGAACAGCTCAATCATCCATTCATCTATCCATCCACTATTCACATTTGCATCCATGGAGGCACATCTGCATCTATTATGTACATATAGAAACAAAAAGATAAAAGTGCACCTTTTCTGTGATGATCCGATCCACACATTGTTTCCCTGTCAAAGGCAGGCTGCACTTGTCCAGTATCTTGTGTTTTCCTCCCTAAAAAGAACAGGACAACATCATTGCCTTCATTTAGTATCTGGATGTTTTTGGAAGGGATCTTTTATGTTGTACATATATGTGTATATTCAGTGTTTCAGCTGGGTATGTATATTGATCCTAAAGGACATCCAGCACAAATACAGTGTGTGCCTCAGTTTCTCCATCAGACATCTTCAAGGAAAAGGAGGGAGAGAGAAAGAAAGAAGGAGAGAGGGAGAGAAAGAGAGAGAGAAGCCTCCAACGATGTCTAAGAGGCATATATCACACACCCTCTCTCACTCTCCCACTCCCCTTCCCCATCATGAATGAAAGCAGCCTTCAGGGCAGTAAATTTATGCTCACCTGCTGCACCATCTGGACTTTAGCTGGGCGCCAGACAGAGTCCCATTAGCAAAAAACAGCATGCTTTTGTAAATGCAGAGTGTTACATTGCCCTTGCATCACATTGGTTTGGACTTTCTAAAAGTAAACCAATTCAGCTGGATTGCGTACTGCAAGTGTCAGAACCCCTGTGGGATTAGTCATCTCTTGCTGCAGTCCCGGTCTAACTATCAGCTCGTCTCAAAACACTAAGCCCAATTCTAGACTTGTATTTAAATTAACTGAAGATGAGCAAACAGGAGGTGGATTGTGTGCCTCACTAGAATGAGCCAGCCCTCTCTAGTAAAAGGATATTAAGCAATCCATTAGCAGAATTATCCTTAATCAGCCCTAGCACTCACATTCATTACTGTAGGAAGCAGATACAAGTAACGCTGGTGAAGATATAAACACGGGAAAAGGACGCTGTTAATTTAATTTCACTCACAGAAAGGAAACAAGTCTCTTGAGTGACTCGTAAAGGCAATGTTAGCTAGAAAAACCACAATAAGAGTTCATGCTAACACACCCTTAAGGCCTCAATGGTCGCTTCTATCACCTCCGCAACCTCGTCTCACAGTCACTTTAAGCCACTGCAGTTTTCTCCTGAATGATAGGTGTCGCCACTCGGACAATATCGCCACATAAGCGCTGATATAGGAGGAAAATAAGTCAAAACCAGAAGTCAAGGGGGGGGGTTGCAAGTTTTTAAACTGTTAAACTGTTCTCCCTCTGTATATCTGTATATCGCTGCGCTTAAATTGGCGGTAAAAAGTGTCACGATCATACACTCGTGTCTTCAATCCAGCTCCTACTGCCAAAACGCAACACGCCAAGTTACACAAATCTAGAGGTGCACAGGCGGCTGACAAACCACAAAGATTGTGTCACACGACACGCGATTTGACTTAAAAATCACTGCGTGACACAGCGAGCATATTGGCCCAACTACATGTTTACACACCTTAGCTGAATGCTCCATGGTGACCACCACCTTAGTTCCAGCGCTTGCCACCAAATCCATGGCTCCTCCCATTCCTTTCACCATCTTACCCTGAGAATAGAAGAGAAACAAACAGACTTTAGTTATTCCATCTAATCTTGGACAGAATGATATTTTCACTTGACTGATTTTTCACAACATTAGCTAGAGAGTATAGTACAAAATTATAGTCGGTCTAATCCCTAGTTAGGATTACCAAAACATTTTATATTTAAGCTTAATTGACAATAGACCATAAAACAGCTACACATACGTTGAAAAAAAAGAAAAAAAGGGAGAGAGAGAAAGACCATTTAGCTACATTTATCTATAGGATCACACCAGTTAGTGGCACCAATGTGTTTTATGCTGCATTCCATTTGAAGTGGGAAGCCAGAAACCCTTGATTCTGAGTTTGAAGTTTCAAATTCAAAAAAGCCCCGCAAACCCTGACTTTACAATTCAAGATGGCAGAAACTGAGAAGTAAAACCTGCAATCTGTACTACTACTGTTGTGTATTTGTGACTCTGTAAATAAGTCATAAACAAAGTACTAACACGCTCCATCTATAAATGTGCTGCATTGGTGTTTGTAAGTGCGAAAACCCTAACATTATAGTATATTGCTAGTGATGGATAAATGGCTCTACCTTCCAAGGGCGCAAAACAAAGCCTGTCTTTTCTTGCGTTCTTGACTACTACTATTGGAACGCATACCTGACTTCCAACGTAAAAGTAATGCAGCATTAGAGAAAAAGAAACAAAAGAAAAAGAAACACCAGCAGAGTACTCCAAGCCACCTTTTCTGATAGTCCCACCTACGGCATGTGTGTCCCCAGAACTCCATTTTGTATAGACTGAATCACAAAGTAAAAATAATTCTACCTTTAATAATGATGCTTCACATTTATTGAGAAAACCCAAACAAGTGCCACAAGAAAACATTGACCATTTCTTAAGCCTTTTCAGTCACGGCATAAGTAACGTTGAAAGCAGTATCAATCTGTTGAAGTGACAGCATTTTAAAATTCAGACACGGGTCACATTTATGTTAATGTTTCTAACAGTTTCATTCACACATTGCCATTTACTGACGCAATGAGTTCTTGGTATAATGCAGTGCAGATCTCTGCTGGGGAACCACGCCAAAATCTAAGGTCTGAAACCTCTAGTCACAGGCTGGTGTGCAGGTTACCTAACAAACCTCTGCCTGAGGACTGCAAATTCCATACCTGGGTTTAGAGTTGGAGGTCTGACACGTGCAGAGAACTAAGGGGCAGAGAAGGGATTAAGTATTTTAGGATTTTGCACAAGATAAAGGATTCCAGTGTGACCCTTTGAAGATATATAGGGGCTAGTTGTGCTGTAGTAATGTACTGAAAGACAGAGCAACAACAGGATTACAATGTTCTGAAGTCAGAACCAGCATAAGAATTATTCTGGTGCAGTGAATGGAGGATTCTCTCAAGACAGAATGTCTCATTAGTAGTACAGGTAAAGACTTGTGCTGTTAAAATAATTCAGCCATAACTGCTCATGACCGGTCTGTTATTTTCAACAGAAAAACACAATGACAACTGCAAGGAATGTAAGCAATGCAGAGAGCAGGAAGAAAAAGCATTCTGCATTAGAACTGCACTAAACATAACTGAATGATTCTGTGCAGGAATCCAGTGTACTGAAGCTTTGTCATGTCACAATGGATATTTTCTTCAATAACAAATAAAACCAAAACCGTTTTCTTTTCTTTCTTTTTTTTTTTTTTTAAAAGGTGGGAAAGAAAAATGCTAAAAAAAGGAATCTGAGATCTGCCAGCCGGGGAAAAAAAAACTGTCTTCAAGTTAAACATTGGCCACAATAAGGAAGGTTTCCGAATAAGGAAGGTTGATGTGCACATATGGCCGCAGGGTGACGGCTCAATAACTGAATTAGAATCCCATTTCCTCATCAATCATGTGTAGAGCGTGGTTTGCTTTTTGCTCAATAACCGGAGGGTATGTATGCCAAGGGTGACACATTGTAAGGATACTGTTTGCCTGTGGGAAAGGCCAGCTGGGGAGAGAAGATATTAACTGAGAACAGAAAGGAGGTTTGGGAGACAGGAGGTGGGTTAGAATATTGGATATTGAAGAGGCAGCATTTAATTTCATTTACTTGTTTGTCGTCCAATTGAAAGTGCCTGCTGTAACAGCATATCAATACCCCCAAATAAACTACCAATATCAGGTTTAATACAACTGTATCCATTTTGACTTTTAATCTCCAAACTGTCTCACCAGCTTTTTTCCTTCAGCGTTTTTATTTATTACACAGACACTTGAGATTAAACAGTGTTGTTTTTCATATAATCAATGTTAATGCACTTTATGACAGCCAGTGGGCTTAGGTGATGGGTACACAGGCCTAAGGGGATAAGACTGTCTGACCTGCTAAATGCAAGTTGTGATTTACAGCTACCATCCAGAACTAGACATCTGCTAATGTACTCCATTTAACAACATAGGCTGTTAACCACACAAGTATTAACATTCTAGTATGGTTTTGATTAGTAAAAATCAAGACAATGACTCCGGAGGAAATTATAAAATGGAAAAATCAATTTTTTATTTTGCTATGGGGCAGTACATTTATCCCTAACTGCGAAAATGATTTGATGTATTTTCTTGTAACCAAAAATGTAGCAGAGGATCAACAGCTTTCTGTGGAAGTAGTCAAATGTGCCACAAATGATTGTAAGTAACTAAAGTTTATTTATTAAGCGCTTTTCATAGACAGGTAGTCGCAAAGCGTTGTACACAAAGATTAAAATAAACAGTACGATAAATAGCAAAATGTGACCTTGTTGTATATAAATAGTGCAAGAAAATAAGATTTGATGTGGAAAATTAAAGAAAGGTTGATGCTCTGTTTGTCAGTGACCTATGTTGCTAGGAGGATTGGCATTTACTTCCCTCTCATTCACAGCTTTGCACGAGGTTATCTGAGCCTACTTTGATCTAAACTGCTGCATGCAGCAAAACTCAAAATTAACATGATCTGTAAGAGTGTAAAAAAAAAAATCAAATTAATGGAGAGTTATGATGGGAAAAGCAAATCTATTCCACCCAGAAGGCTGTATTATCAAGGCATGTTGAACCTTGTGTCATGAGGCTGGCTCTTTTACTTACTTAGCACATTCACCATGTTAACAGGGGTCAGCCCAACCTTGTCTGGAACAGGTTTTCCTTAGAATTCAGTTAAAACTTGCCTCTGAAGTTCGACATTACATTAATATATATGCGTTAGGTTGACTTATGTTCCGGTAAACTGCCTAACCTTTGAGTGGCACTCGAATGTTGAACTCTCACAATAACTTGCCTCTCAATGTTAGACGTCTTAAAGACTTGTGTTTTGCAAAATCAACGCTATGAAGATGACAAAGCTACACACAGCATTGAGCCTCTGACCAGCAGATGCTGTAAAGCATACTTTCAGAACAACACCCATGGAAATATCCTCTTTTTAAGCAGCCAACAAGAGCAGAGTAATTTAGTCATTTAATTAACAAAGCTTTAATGATATTAACCTTGTTGGTCTGACTGAGGCTGGTTCCTTTTAAATTTCCTCACCACTCTTACTGTGTCCATTTGTCTGCTATAATCGTAGCACCACAGGGCCTCTAGGACACTTAAAAGTATGTCAGGAAACAATTCAGTAGCAGAAACACACAAAAACACGAAACATCTCTCTTCTAAACAATGTTCAGCTCCCAAAAACCCTACAGCTGTACAACTGTATATAGAAGAGAACAACAAATTCTACATAAATGAACATAAGGAACAGACTGTGTTAGGTTTGAGATTTTTAGTAGTTCTACATTAATGGCCTAGTTCAACTGTAGATGTTATTCATCATATAAAATCCAGGCAAAATAAAAGCTACAGCAGCCAGTCAGCCTGGTTCCAAATAACACACAAGATCAGAATGTTAAATAACATGAATCTTCCTGATTGGATGTGTACAGTCATTGAGGTTGATAAAAAATTAAACAGCCAATCAAAACTGACAACTAATGTCACATGTAGGGTGATAACCAGAGACTGGTTTGAATCTAAATGTGTAAGAAAATAAAATAGACAGGAAACATGGAGAAAACCTGCCATTCATTTCCATTGCTGCATAATACTGTTTGCCCTATATGAACAAACTGACAACTCACTTGCAAGTAAGTTACAAATCTACCAGTAAGCACACATGCAGTATTTACTGTATAGTGTAGCTGAACCCGACATATTGATTTGTTTCATCCCTCAAAAGGTTTGTTGTGCGTTTCTCAAGTTACATTCAGCATGAAAAGTTTGAGAACTTCAATCCAACAACAGATGGCAGGTTATTTATCTTGTTCTTCCCAGTGCAGTGGGAACAGGCTTTACGGGAGTAGGTGGGCTAATTCATTCATTCATTTAATAATTTACTTAACAAAAGACCTGGTAAAAATATTCTAACACGAGATAGCACACAGACTCACGAAAACCATCTCACAACTATAACAATGAGTGATTAATGGTGGGGTGGAGGGTGTGGGGCTGCCGGGAGCAGTATAACTGGTGCAGAAACCTGATAAGACCTCTTAAGTTGAAGCTTTGCTAAGACGACACCTATCACAATATGTAAAAGCATAGACAATGACAGTCTATCTCACTAAACCACCGTTCAAAGTGAGCCCCAGGTGCCAGAGGACTAAGACTATTGCTGTTTAGACCAAGTATGGAACAGTTTGAAATGGCTATATATTCTATTCTAAAAAAAACTAAATAAAAAACAAAACGAAATATAATTTAATTGTACATGTAGAATGACAACAAAGGGCTATTGTATTCTATAACATTTTTACACTGTGATTTGCTGTACATTCAAAACTGTTGGTCCATCTCTCCAGGAACATGGGACAGCAGGGCATGGGACAACCTAGTACTTAATGTCATCTGTCCTGTGAAGACATTAGATTCTTCCCAAAACAGGTGTAAAAATATTACATAGTAATATTATTTTTCAACTTTGAATGATGAATTGAAAATTAATTTTAATTCTTTTTATTTTAACTCCTTATTTTTTCACTCTTTAAATGCCATTATGTTTAGATATCTCCACTGTTTTTTTATAGAAAAAAACAACAACAAATAATGTCTAAAAACTTTATTTCAAGGAGTGTTTGACTATTATTTTATTCTTTTTATTAGGCCCGGCATCAACGATTGGCAGCAACACTGATTTGAATGCATTCTTATTTTTTTCTACAGTGTCCGATATTTACAAAAACTCAACCCAACACCAACGGCTGTAAAAGTACTGCATAGTAATACTTTAAATGACAGTCTTTTAAAACTGCTTCAGCTTGAAATATAAATATAAAATATTAATTATAGCCTTTGGATTATAGCTGTATAAAGAAGAGGGACTCCAGCTGAGCTAGAGCACAGTTTACAAATGTACAGACTGAGGTCTTTGAATCTAAGCTTCCCACATGGTGCTGCCAGCTCTTCTTTTTTTGTCTGTGCAAAAATCACTGCCCTTACATTTGCTGATGAGAGGGGCTCATCATAGCACCACCCTACAGATTTGAATTAATTAATTAATTTTTTGACCTGCAAAAACTGTCCAAAATGAGCACTGTGATGACCCACTCCACCCTGCCGTCCTTTTGGCCTCTTTGTGTGGCATGTCTCGTTTGCAGGCATTGGAGGGATGGAGTGGTTCATTCCCAATTAATGACACTGGCAACACCTGGGCCCGGTGTGCCAGTGCTCTATAAAAGCTTTCAGAGCTCAGTTGCTGGGTGGCGTTTTCCCCTGAGACATCCCTCTGGATTTTGCTTGCATTTGGTTTGGTTTTGCAAACAAACAAACTTTGCATACACAATCCTTCCAACCATGCACTCATCTACACCACTGATTGTACTGACTACACACGCCATGGTTTGTATAAGGTTTCTTTTTTTGGTTTTATTTATTTAAAATAAATAGATTTTGGACAATCCGGGTTTTTGCCATGGCTGTGTGATCCGGTTTGTGACAAGCATCCCTACATAAGCCTGCAGTTCCTCTGTGTCCATAAGCCACTAAGTGTTTCCCATGCAGGTTTGTGATGGCCACAATTTGCTGCAAGATTTCATCCATCAGCAGCAGTGCATAGCTAGTGGCAGGGTGTGTGTGTCCCAGGATCAAAACTCATCAGAACATGTATCTAGTGCCTAATGTAACTTTTTAGATACCATTTTTTCAAATTCTATATTTATTAAGTTATGCAGGCTTGTTTGCACAACAAGGCTAAATAATTACATAAACTTTTCTGAATCTAAATAGTGGACTTTGGGAGAATTAAAAAATAAGCGTAGTGCAGGTCTATGATGATTTTTAGTGCTACTATCATCTAGTTTTTATAGTCTGTCTTGGTTAAGTCCCAAATACTCCTGATTTTGAACTGTTGTAGTCCTGTTTTAATTCCAGATCAGTTCTTGGTCTGGTTGAATTGGGGTTTAGTCCCTGTGTCTTGATACAGCCTTGACTTTGTTCTGCCTTGCTGCTTAATTAAAAAAGTAGTTTAAGGTGTCCTGCATATGTGATATATATTTTTTTTTCTATATGAAGTCATTCTTTTTTGAACAAAACTCAAAACAGAGCCTAATAATCTTTCAGTCATTTCTACCCTCACTTAATTTCCTTTCGCTGCTCAGCTGTCACACAGTGGCTCAGCTATGCTACAATCCCTCCATATTGTGGCCAATCACATGCGAGGATATAGGATAATATCATTATGTGAAAAACCGAGAGGGTGAGAAACGCGACAGTCAAGTGGAGCATGCGTCTGTCCTCTCAGTAAGTGAGTGAGACAGTAGACAGCAGTGAGGAGGGCTGTGCGAAAGCAAAGACACATAAATATACCTGACACCCGTAAACGAAGCAGCATCTGGCTGCAGTTTAAAGACTTTTTTGTCTCGGTCTTGGTCTCGTCTTGGTCTCGGATTAGGCGGTCTTCACTACAAGTCTATAGAGAAGTTCACCCTGTGACTTCAACCATCTCCTCTCTTCTCTCACTTTCAGGTGAGTCCCCAGAGGAGGATGAGGCGCCATCTTTACACTCATAAATCGCCTCCTGTGTGCTGTAAAGTCTTGCATCTCCAAAACGCCTGTACTTCTAACAATGCAGTGCAACTGCATAGTCTACCTGAGGAAGAACCACATTAAATTCCAATTATTGTTTTATTTTATTTGCTGCTGAGATATCTTTGAAGATCTGAAAGGTTACTCATCATTTATTATTACTGAATTACTTTATAACACAGAGTGTGGCCTTCTAAGGGAAAAGACTTGAAGGTGAACATCACACACATGCACACACACACTCACACAATTATCCAACATCAATAGCTTCGCGCATTTATCATTTTAGCAGAAAACAGAAAAATGTAAAATTTTGGTACATGCCTTGGATAACAAAAAGAAGCGCCACCTGGGAGACAAATATAAAAACTAAAAACTGAGGGTTAGGTTATCTTAAAAGAATGAATTAGTTGATGTCATGATAAATGTGTGATAAAAAAAATGCATTTTCAAAGATTTTCAATGGGGCATTTTTTGGCCTTAGGATAAAATGTGGAGGTTTTTGCATCGCTTAGGATTTTTCAGCTAATTTAAGGAACTGGGATGACAATTTTATAATAACATTTTTTTTAAATGAATATCCTCTGGCAAATATGAGCCATACTAATTCAGCAAAGCCAAAATAGCATGAAAATAAAAAACGCAATGACACAAAAACCCCAGGATCATCTAAGGGTTAAGGCACGCTTGCATTTTTTTGTGTTGCCATGGCTACAGCATACAATTTTCTCATTTGTTGTGCGAGTGTTCGCTTTCTAGTCAGTGGCAGAAACACCACAGAAAATGACCCCCTTCACAATCCAAGAGTTCCCACTTACCAACTGGCTTCCTTTCTCTCCCTTCCAGTTCTCTGACAATCTCCACTGTCTGATACAAACGGCTCTCTATTTAATAACATAGCAACAGACTGCCACAAGCCTTCGTTACCCAGACAACTAATGACAAGAATCAGAGAGATGGAACTGACAGCAAGACAATGCACAGCGTGTTCAAAGCAACCGAAAAACACAACTGTTTACAGTGTATAATTGGTAAATATGCTCCAATCCACTATAAGTAATGCAATTTATTTCACTGTAAAGCTGAAATTTTAAGCAGAGAAGCCCAAGTAAAGTAAAACTTAAAAAATATATACACAAGAAGACACAGAGAGATTACAAATATCCATTAGGACATTTTTAACTTATAAGCCTTCAGTCATGTCTAAAAAGCGCTATACAAATGCAGGCCATTTATATGTCTAAGTTAAATTGTTGTTATAAATATATAAAAAAGAAAAATCTTCTTAAGCAGCTTCATTAAAGCTGCCACCAGATCTTATGAGCACTTAGGAGAGTAACTGCATTTTAATAGTAAGTAGTTTGTAATATTGCTGCACTTAGCTGCACTTATACTGAGCCTCTGGGGTTTTGGAATATATGTCTGAGGCAGCGGCTGTTTTCTCCATTTAAGCTCAACAATGATCAATTCTAATTCTGTTCTGTAAAATACAAACTTCAATGAACAAACAAAGGAAAGGATAAATCATAATCATAGGCTTTTAATAGACTCATAGTTAGTAACAAATAAAATGAATATTTAAAAAAAAATAGATAAATACAATTAAAACTTCACTTCTGACACAAGGTTCTTTTCCTACACTGCCATTGGTTCCTTAAATTAAAAAAAGAGTTTAAAAACATCTCTGTCAAACAACCATCTTAGTTACTGTAACAAGATCGTAGTGTTCCAGACAAAATCACAATAACAAAATTACACATTTATCATTCTACCAAAGCACCTATTTTCAATATGAAGACGCAACATAACCTACCATCACTTGAGTGGGCACGTTTTTAGTAAAATAAACATATGTAGCATCACAATAAACATGAAACTGTAACTTACTCTAAACCTTATTACTCTTTCTTGAACTTATTCACATACTCAGAGAGATACAATTTATCACTTTGAGTGAGAATTCTTCTTCAACTCTATACTTATAATAATAATAATAACAGCCAAAGTTGTGCATAATAAAAAAAAAATCTAATAAAAAAAATTGTTTCTCTTGCCTTATCAATTAAAAGCTATATCAATTAAACTATTTAATTTAAAAAATCCAATTAATCTTCACACTGCAGTAAAACCCAGAAAAAAACTTTCTGCAAATACTAACAGCTTTTTTGTGAGTGATTTAACTTTAAAATGTTTTTGTTGACCAGATAAATGTTTATGCTTTCGTTAACCTTTATACGATTGCCTTGAAGTGCTTGTTTATTCATTTCAGTTTTAAAGGAACGAGTAAAACTAACGACAGAGTTTGGTCAAAATAACATTGGAAAAATTAAGTAAATAAAAGAGAGACATGATTCTCAGAATGGGCTCACTGAGTGCAGCATGGTTAAGACCTTGGAGAAGCTTACAGCTGCCGTGAATACTCAGAATAACACCTCTGAGCGTATATTGGGTTACATCAAGGAGAGGTCTGCTCAGAGCAACACCTCTGCGCGAAAGCTGGATTACATCGTGGAACAGCTCACTGCAGTCGTGAGTTCTCAGAATCGGCTCTCTGAGCACAAGAATGATAAGACCACGGAGCGCAAGTTTGATAACATCATGGAGAAGCTCGCCGTGCTCCAACAGGAGATTGCGAGACCAGTGTCGGAGTGTTAAAGAACAGCTTTGAAATTCTCATGAGCTGCTCGCATAAAAGAAAAATCAACAACATCAACATCATAATGCTGATATCCCCTCGGCGCCAGCTATGGGCTCAAGGCTGGAGCCGAACGAAAACTCCCTGATAACGACTGTGTTTGACTGTTCTTCCCACTCTACGCAAGGCCACCTGGGTTGGCTGGTAGACTTTACTTAGCCTGATAGGGCGAAGGACACTGTCTCAGCTGAACTATGGACACGCACACACATACACTTACACTGATAAGCACTCACTCATCCCCCCTCCCCTTCCAATGCCTTCGATGCTTGTTGCCTCCTGGGAACACGAGGCGGGTCTGGGCCCGCGCTGGAGAGTCGGCGCAGTGGCAGGATGGCTGCTGTGTTGCCTGGGATTACTCCTTATCCCCTACCCAACCCTGTTGCTGGTCACGTGCTCTATAATGTTGTACTGTGGACATTTATGTGCTTTCTGTGCAGAGGAGTTTTTTTGTTTCCTGTTCTCATACTGTCCTCCTATAGCCCAGCATGAGTAGAGGTCTCTTTTTTTCCACTTGTACTTTCCCATTGTAGTGTACATTTCAGTGTTTTTTCTGTAATGCAACCGTTCTCTGACTTGTAACCCCATGTGATGTCTGTGTCGTGTGTGTAAGGTTGGGGGGCGGGTTCATTCCACTGCAGGGCAACCTGCCACTGCATGTGGCGAATAAAATTTGAACTTGAACTTGATTCTCATTTTGAAACCTGGAAGGATGTGCATATAACAAGAAGTATTTTGTGTATCTCCTGTGAAAGACCTCTCCATGTAGGACAACTTGATAAAGCTCTCGCAGCCAAAGATAAAATAGCACAAGTCCGAATCCTGTATTCTATTACCCCTTTTCACTTCATCTATTGTTTTTCCAGATGTTTCAGCCTGAGTGGAGATGTAAAAGCGTTTCAAAGCCCTCAACTGGAAAATGTTCATCTGCATTTTGCATATTAAAAGCATTTGAAATCAACATAATCTCACTGAGAGTACTGCATCCCCAACTCCTACGTAAAACATTTCCAATTTCACGCTATGCACCCATCTTTAGATTGTAATAATGAAAATTATTCACTAAGGGTTGCAAATGTAATTCTCGTCATCCATCCTTTCTAAAGAGGGGATAATGAAGATTGAAGCGTAGGTGAGGACAGAAGTATGTGTGCCAATGTTCCGCATTGTTTCGCTTTTCAAAATGTCCAGAATTACACAAGAGAACAAAATAAATAAATTCTTTGTCTATGAGCAGCTCCACTGCAGGGCTTCAAAATCTGCATAGCATACTTAATCAAGCACTGGTTAATTAGCAATTACCATGGACAAACAAGTATGAGTGAAGTGGTAAAAATTAAATTAAGTTGCAAAATTTACAAATCACCATCAACAACAGTATTCTATTCACCAAGCTGTTATGCAGTCATTTACACTGTTCAAAACAATTAAAGGAATACTCAAATGGACATCGGCTGTTGATGAATGAAATATTGAAACTCAAAATCTTTACTGATATACGTTGTTTTAGTTTGAAATGATGTAACAATGGTTAGTGGAAACCAAAGCCATCAACCCTTTGAGGGCTAGACTAAAGAGGAAAAACTAAAAAAGGAAATAACACAAGAAATTGCATGGTAAAATTGCATGTCTCCAAGACTGTGCCCGTTTCTAGTTTGTCGCTTAGAGGAGATGTGTCTATAAAATGATGTACATGCTGAAACAACTCTGCACGTACACGTCAGCACTTCAGTGCAAAAAGACAAAACAAAACAAAAAAAAACTCTGTGGCCAGGGGGCATTCTGGTTGAGGACTCCCACATGGCAAAGAGGCTTTTAATGGGTTCTTGACCTTAGTAATCATTCCCAAGGTCTGAGGCCACTGTGGTCTTAGTACCAACTGACCTGATGTAATATCTAATAATAATGTTGTACACCCATTATGCTGCAGCACTCACAAACAAGAGAGTGAAAGGCATTTCCTCGACAGTGCAGTCTAGGCGGAGTAGTCGAACACATATCCACTGAGCTCTCAACACAGACAGCATCGTCAGAAGAACAGTTGATAAAGTAAATTAAAAATTTTGTATTGTTCGATACATATGCGTACCGAACTGAAACCACTATATCGAACGGTTCAATATTGATACAAGTATCGTTGCAAGTATTCTGAAAGAGAATTCGTAGTAGTTACATGTTTGAACTAATATTACAACAAGTAATTATTTATATAGTGATGGATTATTCAGTGTTTTAGATCTTGAAAGCCAGATAAAGACAAAGAATGAGTATGAATATGTACTATACTGACAGAAGGATGTATGTATACAGTTAGAATAATGTAACAATAAAACCGTACCACAACTTTTACATTACCAAACACCCACCTGACACAAACTCAATAAATAAAAATAATTAAATAAAATTACAAAAATATCAGTAAACCCTATCAGCAAACCCTCAACAAATTAAACATTTGGAGCACGCTCATTATACTGCTGTGCTGAACCACAGCAGGTGCTGAAGAAACAACAAATGTGGAAAAAAGTTAACAGCTGTGGGCAATCAAAAGCAAACTTACTGGGATCATCCAGTTGGCTAGATCTCCATGTTTTGACACCTGCATGGCGCCCAGCATTGTCAGGTTGATGTGACCCCTGATGAGAATGACACAACAGAAGAAGACAGCTGTCAACTCCAGAATCACTTCCACTTATGAACTCACAAATCCGCCCATCAGATATAAAATAAAACACAACAGTACTGCTAGAGTGACTCCATTTTTGTGACAAGACACCATACAAGCGTATCAGACTGATTCTCACATTAAATGCCTTCACAATAATAATCTTCCCATCTCAGCCTTTTTTTGATAGCAGTACTTGTCATAGATAAAAGGTCTGTTCCAATGTTTTATTCACATCTTTTTAAACAAACACTTATCTGCTATAGCAGGGGTCGGCAAACCTGGACACGCGTGCCACAGCTGGCACGCAAAGGGTTAACTGATGGCACGACCATAGCTGGACTGGCCATCGGGCATACCGGTGATGGTGACTTTTTGTTTTCATTGGCCGATGTTTTTGTTTTTGTTGTTGTTTTTGTAACGGTATAAACAATGAAAGGTGGTGGACTGGCCGGATGCTGGTTGATGTGTAGAAATAACTCAGTTGTTTGGTGGTGACTGTGGCGGAGCTTTTACAGAAGCCAGCAGGTGGATGAGGGAAAGGGGAGACAGGAGGAGGAGAGATCCGAGGCGGCTGCCGGTCCGAGTGTCAGGTGAACTGAACTTCAGGTAAGAAGTTATGACCTGCAGTCTATCTGAGTCAGATATAAGCCAACTTTAGGTGGAGTTTATTTTCGTTATACTGACTTTTTACAGTTAGTTACAATAACTCGTACTAACTAGCATGACCGAGTTTCTATACAGCCAATGGCTGGGTGGGTGCTATGATGTTACTGATAGTGAACTTTATTTCATTCATAAGGTTAGTTAGTAGAGTTGCCAACTGTCCCGTAAAAAGTGGAATCGTCTCGTATTCAGAGAAAATATTACGGGTTTCGTACTTCGCATTTGTCCCGTACTTCAGCTAGAATGAAAAAAAAAGACACAAAGCTTTAGTTATTTGTGTTAAACAACAGCAGGAGGTTTAAGCTTGATCAGCTGTTGTTAGAATTTATTTAATATTAATTTCTAGTATCAGCTGATGTTTGCTAGAGCCACAGCTGTAAAAGCTGCTGGTCATGATATCGGCTTGGATATGTGGTGAGAGGGAAACATGAAGATGAAACCAGGAGATGTCCTTACTGAATCATCAGAGCTGAACAGGTGATGGAGAAACAGGTTTACCTTTAGGTGACATGAATGAGTTGAAGGGAAGTTATGAACTGTTTCTGAGAGACAAATAACACCAGGATCCTTTTCCAAGCAGCTGACAGCTGGTAACTGTGCAGGGGCGGATCTAGCAAAGTTTTGCCAGGGGGCCAGGTAGGGCATTAGCAAGGAAAGGGGGGCACAAAGAAATACTTTCTTATTCTCATTTAAAATGTCTAGCTTTTAAAAAATTATTATCTGAATCTTAGAACCAAAGTTTTTATCTGACGTAAAATGTAAAGAAATCATACATATACCAACAAGACAGTGTACATAACTGTCACAACAGTGTTTGGTTTCATTCAAAGGCTTTATGGCTTTAATACCTGGTGGGCCGGTCTCTAGTCAAAATGTCCGGGCTGATTTTTTGTCCCAGTCCAGCCCTGGGCACGACACGCAGTGAATTAATCTGAGAAGGTGCATTAAAAAAATAAATGGCTGGGCCAGCGGTGCACATCGCAAATTAACTTTCATACACACATTAGTTGTGCTGCTTCTTAATGACGGTATCTTAGCTAACAACCCCAACTATCAGATTCAACTTGTAATTGGCTAAAAATAACTTAGCTTACCGGTGAGAGGGACACTGCTAGCTGGTAGTTTTTTCAAGCAACGTTGAAATTTCTACATTCCGACACTTTAAATTCTTCAGGAGCTGTTTGCCCAGCGCAGCATCAGCACCACGGAAATACAATGATACATCCGTAGACTCACACTCTGTGGGGATCAAAGTTTGCAGAACGACGAATGCAGCTGGAATCCATAGCTGTGCGTGTTCACTGAGCTTGCATTTTCACCTGCTGGACATCACTACCTGACAAGTTTAACTTTCTTCAGAATATTGCAGAGGCCTTATTGACAGTGTTTGGCTCTACATGTCTGTGTGAGCAGATTTTCTCTCACACGAAGAGTGTCCTCAGGTAGCCGTCTGAACGCTGGACACTCGGAGACCTGTGTCTCTGAGTGGGAGACCAGAGATCACATTAACATGTGTATCTCTGTATTAACAAACATGCCATATTGGCCCAGTTTATTTTTCTTATCATTGTTGTGAGGAGACCATAAATAGCATTTGCATTTTCTGTTGTACAGTTCATTTGCTGTTATGGAGTTCTTGTTATGGATAAAAAGTGTCTTTTTTTTGTTTCAAAATAGCTGATAACTATTTGCTGATAGCTGCCAACATCTGCGAACAAATATAATTCTATAAAGTTGGTCTATATAGTGTGTAACTGTTAGTATAGAGCGTTATTAAATTTATTGCTAATGCAATTATATGGCACACTGACTTCTGAGGAAATTTTAGATGGCACTCATCATCAGAAAGGTTGCCGACCCCTGTGCTAGAGGTACCACTATAATCCACTATATTAGCAAATTAAGTTTTACTTGTCTCTTTATGTGTGATACTTTCTTCACTAGCAGCAATCTCTGCTTCAGAATAAGGAGTTTAAAGTCCAAAGTAAAGTCCTGCAACAGGCAGTTAGGGGTATCACTAGGATGTCTACAGCTGCACGGATTAGTGCTGCTGCCTACTGTATAATCATAAAGCACTTTAATCCTTTTTGTTTCTGCAAAAGAATGTAGCAGCTCATGGTGGGTGTTGGCCACACACAAACACATACAGACTAAGAAGTGATAAAGTCTAAATGCCCAAGTGTAACATAATAAGTGTGGTGTCTGAGGTAATGTGGCTCACAGCACACCATATGTTGAGTAATTCTTTCCCAGCATATCTGCACAATAGCAGACACACTCACACATGGACAAATTTAGCGTTGTTCCATTCGGTACCTGCCAGTGTGACAGGACAGTATTATTTATGAGCAATATTGAATTCTTGCTGGGAGGACAAAAAGAATTGATACTGCAGGGAGTCTGGGTGGGCAATCACAGTGAGCTGGCAAATCAATAAGAACCGAAGACCTTGGGAATATTTGGAAGGCTGCTGTGTAGTTGTACTGATGACAGTGTTGTCCAGCATTGTGAGTCATGGTTTTGGCCTCTAGTTACAGGTGTTTGGTGCAGGTGATAAGCAAATATGAAATTATGACGACTCTAAAATTCAGTAAATAATAGATTAGAAATGATGTTTTTAAAGGTCTCACTTTATGTATACCTCCAAGCTATAAGTGACTCAATAATTTTTAAGGGACTTACGTTTAAGTCCACCACTGTTAGGCATATCTTACTTGAATTCAACAAATAAGTTTTGAAAAGCTTGTGTGTTATGGACTTACCCTCGGATCATAGCAAATGAGTCATCACTGGAAAAATACGCTGCCCCAGGGAGCACAGTGACAGTCTCCTTCCCTGCAGAAAAGCAACACAAAGCATTGCAATTCATTTATCATAGCAGTGAATTTAACACTCAACACATCAAAAAGCAACGCACTTTAGAGATGAACATGAAGACAGTAAATAACAAAGAAAAACATACAACAATGGCATTAAAAAAAATTAATGGAAGGCTGAATTCGAGAGGGAAAAACGATGCTGGATAACTGGACACTTGTCAAATGTCAACAAACAAGTATTATCTGAGTAAGTTTGTGCCAAGCATGAAGCAGGCAGGGAAAAAATGGTAAAATAAAATGCTCTTATTTTCCCTAATATTTTACCAGACCAGTTTTCATACTTAACTCTCTTAAATAAATTACCTAATTTTGTCAGAGGACGTGGGAAATTAGATGTTCATTAGGATAATCCTTACCAGCATTAATCAGGTCTGCGTCTACTGCATCCTCAGTGGGGTAGGGACCCTATAAAAAAAAGAAATAAAAGGTAAAAAGAAAAAAATGCACACATGCAGGCAGGACACATGTCACTCAGCCTGACTGGCCATGGTCTTTGAAGAAAGAGGCACAATCACATTTCTCCGATTAGATGAGGCATCGATTTTCTCTGCTTTCAACAAAGAGAGCAATCTTTTGAGACTGAGGAGGTGGAGAGATCGGTACCTTTTTGAAACTGGCAGTCATAAATATAACATTGACAAATAAGAAATTACCATAGGCGCCTACATTCTGTCAACACAACTGATTGGAGAGCCACTCTATAGCAGCGGCAGCCTTTGTTAAAAGGCTCAGCCGGCAAATAATGAGAAAGAAAAATGGACGAAAAAAAGCGTCAAATTGCTACAATCTCTTACGTAACAATCGAAACACATTTCAAATGAGGGCCCCAACTAGGAATGATGCTGGTTAAATAAATGGCTATTCAGTTTGAAACATGCTTACTGCCACTTCAAAAAAAACGTCTCTGCAAAGAATGAAGAAATATGTAGCTCGTTAGCTTGTTTAGTCAAGATTCAAAGCGCTGAAACCTGAGGGAAGGCAAAAAAAACTAAAACGTAGGTGTCTTACCAGCCCCAGAATCCCATTTTCACTCTGGAGGTGTACAGTGATGTCTGGTTTTATAAAGTTGCTGGCCAGCATGGGGATACCAATACCAAGGTTAGCTTGTATTATTCTTTGTTAAAGACAGTAGCTTCGATATTTGTATTTCTGACAGGGGAAAAAGGTGTTAAGATTAACAAATGCATGCATTGTTTAAACAGTCACTAAACAGTCATGTTAAGTCCAAAAAACACTGAATGGTTAATCACAGATCAGTCGATCAAAAACTAAAGATGATTTCACAAGGAAGGGCAGAAGCTGTCACGATAAAATGTAACTAAAGACCACAGGGAGAAAAAAAAAAAAAAAGCATAGCACATTATGTGCATCATTTATTATGCAACTTGATGATAAAGGAAGCCAAGGTAAAGCATTCTTCTGTGGCAGCTGGATACTTTTTGGTTTGGTTTTCCTGGTGGGCGTTAAAAGTAGGCCACTGCTTCACAAATGTATATGATTTTTTTATCCTCTCACTGCTTGCATTTCCATCAAAGGATACCATACATGCCATCCTCAAATTCCAGAGCAGCCCTGCGAATGATCCTCTCTCGAACAATGTCAGATTCCTTCTTTGGCTTGGGCTTCTCTTCTTGGCTTTTCCTTACTGTGCGTTTCTGGAAACATATGGAAATATAATATAATCTTGAAAAGTTCATTCTGGTTGAGTAACACGACACATGAATAAAACAACAAAGGCTATTTCTGAACAGTGAAAGAAATGCGAAAAGGCTTGGGAAAGGTTCATCTCTACAGTTCTATCACTGCAGGATTGATCTTTTTTTCTTTTTCCATTACAATTTCATAATCCAGAATGCTTTGCATGCCTTCCAAATGTAATGTGTCTACTTCTCTGAACTCTGTAATGTATCATTTTGTACCTCAATCCTTTTTTCACAACTGGCGCCCTGGACAACCCTGTGGACATAGATGCTGGGTATGTGGATATCCTCTGCAGCAAAAGCCCCGACATCCACCACCTCTTCCACCTACACAGAGACACAGAGTGATGAGCTCTGACTTCACTTGCAAGGTGTCCCATGATCCTTGAGATTAAAGTTCGGATAAAGAAACCATGCACAGATGGAATTACACCACCAGAAAATAACCTTTGCCTACCAAGCTATGAAATTCAAAAGGTGAAATGATAAAAATCCAGTAGATATTTTCGCACTCTGCAGGCAAATCTGAAGATTTCTTCTTGATTTTTGGGTTACTATACAATTTCTTAAGGCTTTAAAAATGCAAGTACTGTAAATAAATGTAAAAACAAATGAGACAATTTAAGTTTGTTACTAATATAATTCATAATTGAGCTTCAAACATCAGTGGCGTTAATGCTGAAGAAAACATTTGTCCTAATATGGCCTCAGAGGTTTTGAAATTATTCTACTATCATGTCTTTCACAGGGAAGAGACAGTAAATATTTGTGGAAAAGTTGCATTTATTCTTCTAGCAACTCCACTGAGCCCAGTGAAAGCTGTCTGTGTACCCAAAGTCAGCTTGGCTAACAGAAAATAGGAATCGTCTGACACACCAAGCCCAGGGGATGCAGCTTGATCCTAAGATCAAAAGCAGCGAGAGTAGGGGTGTATGGAGGAGATTGTATTCATGCTGTGGGTATCAGAATCAGAATCAGAATCAGAATACTTTATTGATCCCTGGGGGAAATTATTTTTTGTTACAGTGCTCCATTTTAAACCAACATTAAGACAAGACAGACAATACGCTAACTAAGAGTAGTACAATATATACATATATATACATACATACATACATAAGTCACTTATAAATAAATATTTGGAAAAGAAACATGTGTAGTTGTAGCAGCAAACAGTGTGTTAAGTGGATGCGTTGTACAGGGAGATGGCCACAGGCAGGAATGATTTCCTGTGTCGTTCAGTGGTGCTTTTCGGTAATCTCAGTCTCTCACTGAACGAGCTCCTGTGACTGACCAACATGTCATGGAGTGGGTGGGAGGTGTTATCCAACATTGTCTTTATCTTGGACAGCATCCGCCTCTCCGACACCACCTTGAGGGAGTCCAGCTCCATCCCCACAACATTGCTGGCCTTACGGATCAGTTTATTAAGTCTGTTGGCATCTGCGACCCTCAGCCTGCTCCCCCAGCATGCAACAGCATAGAGGATCGCACTGGCCACAACAGACTCATAGAAAATCCTCAGCATTTTCTGGCAGATGTTGAAGGACCTCAGTCGCCTCAAAAAATAGAGACGACTCTGGCCCTTCCTGTAAAGTGCTGTGGTGTTTTTAGCCCGGTCCAGTTTATTGTCAATGTATGCTGGCCAAACTAAAAATAGAGGTCAAAAGGAACCTTTTCACCATTACGTGGAAAACAATGGTTAGTTCCAAAAACTTTTTTCCAAGGGTTAAATTTCAGATCAGTTTATTCTGATAATATGGAATAAACCATCTCGATCATTGTCGTACTTAACATGACAGCAATATAAAAATCGTGTACATGTAGCAGGCAGTATATTGCTGACTGTGACAGAAAGTGCACCACCTTTATTTAGAAAGTGTACAGCAGCAGAAGAGGAGTATACATCTGGGATTCTTTCTGTCTGACTAACAAGACAGTGATGGAAATGGCTATTGATTTCAAAAGAGTTGGGTTATCATGACTAGGATAGGAACCTAACAACAAACCTGCTTCCTCCTCCTTGCTATAAACTGAGCCTGCAGTTACACAGGTGTTCAGGGAGACTTGTACGGCATGTGTGGGATCCATTAAGCCTTGCTGCCCATGCAGGTCTTCTCTAGGTCTTTTTGCAGTATCCATATTTACAGTAGGCTGTAGCATTAAACACTACAGTCCTAGAGATTTCAAATAAAGGACTCAAACAAAGCTGGGACTGACAAAAAGCCTTTTTTTGAGAAACAATTTTCCTTTATCAAATAGATGAGACTTCAATGGGACGGATGTGCTGTTTCTTTCTTCCAGGAGATTCTTCAAGTGGTTGAAATAATAAAATTAAAATGAAAAATGGAAAAAAATAAAAGTGTTCCCACACCTCTGGGAACCAAAGACGACTCAGCCGTGACAACATAATTCTCGCCCTCATTTCTACTTTTCAGTGCTTTACTCCTGTGTAGTTCAGAGTGTAACCTGCTCATTCTATTTACATGAGGGGCAAGCAGCCGTTCAGAGCAAATTGAATTGAATCTTTCCTTATCTCTATTTCCTCCCTCAGCACTCAGCCCTGACTGAGAGGAGTCAATGGCTGAGAGTGGATCCCATCTTAGCGTTGTCATGGATACACAGGCTTTGGTCTCTCATGAGCTAGGGCCACTCAGGACCATAAAGTGATTTTAGACTCTTTTGCTGGTTCTACTCTGGTTTATGGTAAATCTCTGATGCTCCAGAGTGGAAACGAGGCCATGCAAGATGAGACTGATGCAGCAGTCCCACACACTCACCCACATCTTTCTCTGGGGGCTTGATCTGTCTTGGTGAGAAGCATGATTTTCTTAGACATCTTCATTAAGCAAGATTGTGCTTGTCATGTTATTAAAAAAAAATGTTTTAGTCTTATGACAAGGGAAACCTGGGGGAGGAGGATTACAACAAATATCTGGGGTGTAAATTTCTAAGAATTTTAAGATGCATATGAAAACAACATCAATCCCTTAATTAGAAAAGTATATACAATTGTAAGACCCTGAAAAACAAAAAACGAAAAACAAACAAACACAGAATTCACACCCAAGAGGCTGGCTTTCCTCATATTGTTTCATTGGTCTCACACATGCAAACAAACCATGTATTCAGCTCCATTTTCAATTACCCTCCCAAAGCTAAGTCAAAGCACAATAACAAGCTCATACAATTTAAATGTGCTGTGTACATAAAAAAAAAAGCCTCTCTTCTTTTCATCTATGTGATGTGTCCCGGCTACACCACTGCTCAGATGTAGTTCAGACAGAAGGTTCAACGGATTTGAAAGGATAAAGCACTAAAATAAAATAATACACACACACACACAGACACAAACACACACACAATGAGCAGGTGCGTAACACTAGCAAGCAGGCACACATGGACAGACATTGATATTCCCGTATCTGTAGAACGATTTTCACATCAATGAGAGCGGAGCGAGGCATGAAGTGAGCTGGCAGGAGGATAGAGGGAATCAAAGTGCCCTCTGGGGACGTGGCAAGCGTTTTTTCATGAGTTTGTGCTTTTTTAGGCTGTGAGCTTTGTCAAATCTCGTTAATCTCACACTGATCAGTGTGCAGTGCTATCAAATTCCTAGAATAAACCATAAACGGTGATGTGGTGCACACCCCTCGCTCTTCATTCACTAAACGACACTTGAAATACTATGCCAAGCTAATGAAATATGATAAACATTTAAAAAGAATAACAAAAATAAAATAGATGGATCACATTTTTAAGTTGATTGAACAAAAAGTACTGCAAGATAAACTAAATATAACAGAAATGATTTTACGTTATATCGTTTTAGTGGTTACAATAGTTGCAGCAAGTGAAAATATGTGCACAGTATTAAAAAAAAGGTTACACAATAATAGGTCCGAGACGCTACAATGTTCATCACACCCTTGATTACAAAGGCACTGAGTGGAATAAACAAAGAGCACTGGTAATTGCCCCTTTTTAATAGCCTAAGTGATGAGTGCACAAGTACAGCTGCATTACCACTCCTCAGTGTACACACACAGCACGGTCCAATTTCTCCATTTAGAATACCATAAGAGTGCAGACAACACTCCCTTCTGTACTTAACACATCAGATACCTGTTGCTGCTATCGTGGAAATTTTATACTACTGAAATAAAAATCATTAAATAAATAAAAACAAACAACAGATACTATCGTATATCCTATACTACTGAAATAACTTGTAAATAAATGGAAATTCCTTATATTGTGCCATTTTTATAGAAATTGTTATGCAAATACAAATTCTTATATACGAGTTACAACAACAGCATCTACAGACATCTACAGCAGAGACAGTAATTCCGCTGTGTAGTGATATACTGTTGTTTAGTTGTTCCCCACATAGTGAAAACTTACATTTGGAGTCAGTATTTTTGCCAACTGAACACACCTTGTGAATATTGTCTTAAAGCTGCGTCCAAACTGGAAGCAATGCTCGTACTGATGGCTGATCGCTTGCAGACATTCCAGGCTCCTGTTGCCTAGGTAACACTTAAATGTTTTTATTATCGGGTCGTACATCAATCAACAGTATCCTGCGTTGTCACCTGGAAGTTGAGGGAAATTCATCTGGGTGGGTAACACCCACTTTGCTTAGCCAGTGGTTATTCACCCTGCAGTCACTGAATATCATTCACTTTTTATGGTCTTCCAGTGTGACTCTAGCTTAAGACTGGTTCCAAAGGTGAATTTTGATTGCATGGTTATCCTTTCTTAAACCTCAACTTGACTTCCATTTTAAAGATAATGACTCGATTTAATGTGTTATTATGTTTTGGGGAGTTTTTTGTGGCAGAACTTGCTAATATATGTAGCAAAACTATAGATAAATCACTATAGTTACACAGTAAACTGGAATTATCAGTGTCATTTCAGCCAGAGTTCTAAATATTACACTCAAAGAAGTCACCAAGACTTTCTAAACATGGGATTTGTGGCAGCTGGAGAAAATTCTGCAGTATATGCTCCTTCTGCACCAGGGAGCAGCTGCACCCCTCTGTGACCCACAGTGCTCTCATGCACTGCGAGACCTTGAGGGAGAAGATTCTAAAATTGAATGTCTAATGTTATTTTAAGAAAAAGACAGATCAGAGATTTCGGTGTAGCATGTGTTTGTTAACTAGTTAGCATACAGGCTACTGTATACCTAACTAACTTCCCCAATCAAATGGCTTATCAAAACAACTAAAAACAAATTTGGCATTAAATTTTTTTATTTCGTTACATCTCTTTATTTTATTTAGGGATGCAAGAACTGAAACGTGACAGTCAAAAGGTCAAGGGAAAGAAGGTGTGGCTACAGGCAACCGGCAACAGGGCATGATGATGACAGTGACACCACACTCTCATTACTGTGTTTATTTATAGCCTCTCAATCTTCCTCCTATTGTGCACTTGGCCACGCATGGTTTCCACTTTCAGGGCAAAGCTCCGGCTATATCCCCTGACCTAGTGCACTGACATCACGAGCAATCTGTTTCTCCTCCGTGGAAGCTTGCCTTGCCTGTGACAGATTTTATGCTATCCAGGAAATGGCAGATAGCCAGCCAATGTAAACCTTGACAACATTACAGAACTAAAAATACATTTTTCAGATGCCACACATTGCTCACCAAAGCACCTTGTATCATTTGGAATGGATTTCTGCACTCACAGCTCAAATGGCAATGTTTACATTTCAACTAACACATAAGCCTTCTTGCAATGTGCTTCAGATTCAGATGACGGGCAGTTGCGAGGAAACTTTAAACTTACAGTCAGACATTCGGTTTCTGCATATGTTCAGCAAATCTGTCTTCTATCACACTTTCACAGTGTCTCCCTCTGCTTTTACATTCAACCAGTTCATCAGACCCTATTGACTGTCAATCAGTAAAGTATATTATAGACTGTCAGTGACATTTTCTGATGCATTTATATAAGCCATGAAAAATGTCAGCAATGTTCTTGAAGTAATGTTTATGTCAAGCAGACCTACTCCTAGAAATGTCAATGCCAGCCTTTAAAATGAGGCATGATGTATTCTCTTATGTTCAGGAGAAAACTTCAAAATTGGAACAATAACAAAAAACTAAACAAAAGACACTGCTGGCCAGCTGCTATTGAGCTGTGTGCAATATGTTTTGAGATATCAGTTCAAAACAAGTATGACTACAACAATCTACATTAAAGATTTTTAGTCAATTAGCATTCAAATAACACATTTCACCTTGTGGCAAATGTATATTCTAAATCCCCATAAGCTGTGCAAAATGGGAATATAAAGAATAAACTGCACATCTTTGCACATAAAATTCAATTCATGAACCTCCTTAGGCAGGAAATGATGGAGAAAACAAGTGGTTTCTAATTACTAGAGAACAGTAGCTTGAGTAATGATGTCAGTGGAGGGCACAAGTCAAGAACAAGACTAGAAAACTCAACAAGGCATTAGAAGTTATGCAAAATAGCTAAAAGGAATGTTGCCTGTATCAAGTAATCGAAATTTCAACAGTTACTAAAGGAGACAGAAGGCATTCTGATCTACAGAAGACCACAGCAGCGGCTTAAGATAATACCCATCATGCATCCATCGATCAATCTTTTTCCACTTATCCAATTCAGTGTTGTGAGAGAGGGGGACCTGGAGCCTATCCTAGTTGTCATTTAGGCGAAAAGGCAAGTTACACCAGCAAGTCCCCAGTCTATTGCAATAATCCCTATCATTTCAAGGAAAAACACAGTAGTAAACTAAAACTGACACCTTGCAGCTTTGTAACTCTCCAAAAACAGTAAAGCTGCAGTTTACAACCATGTTTGTCTAGAGCCTCCAGTAAATAAAACAAATCACTTTATCATTTAATTATAAAAGATATATTGATCATATCACAAATATGAGGCATATTTTTGAGTTATGGCCAAAGACATTTTATAATCAGTGACTTTTACCTTTAACCAACGAATTCTATACCAATCACCCTCGAATCCAAGTGAACGATTTCCTGAATTAATTGTATTCACAACAACAGCCAGACATGAGGTCACAGTGACCTTAATCTCTGACCTTTAACCGCCAATTCATCTTCATTCCAAGGGAATATTTGTGCCAAGTAATTTAACAGATATAGTGTTTACAAAAAAAGGGAAGGATAATCACAAAAAATCTAATTATCCAGCCAATACAAAACATGTTCCCAAACTATGATTGAAACTAAATTCCTTTTTTAATTAAAAGGTAAATTTCAAAGAGTAAAACAATATACACAAACAATGTTTAAACCCTTAGTTATTGCAATTTTTGTTTCAGCAAACATCCAGTGGGAGGCTGACCTGGAAATCTGAGCATGGGGGTTATTTATTACCAATTAGACCTCTTGCCTGGCTAAAAAACAAAAAAACAAAACACACTTCCAAATACCTTAATTTAATTCATGCATGATTGGATTGCTGTGCGTGCATAATAACACCCACACAACTACACTGCGCTGCTACAAGAGAACATCCGAGTCATTTACTGTGACTGATGATCGAACAACTGCAGAAACCACTGCTTGATTCAGTCTCTGGTGCACTGAATCCCACAATGCACTGGGGCCTTTCACTGTACCTGTGATAAGGGAATAACCGGACCAGCTGGACACCCTGGAACACAGAACAATTGAATAGCAGAGTTTGGTTGCCTAGCAACCATGGAAGGAGCCAGT
Source organism: Astatotilapia calliptera (assembly GCF_964374335.1). Lineage (NCBI taxonomy): Eukaryota > Metazoa > Chordata > Actinopteri > Cichliformes > Cichlidae > Astatotilapia > Astatotilapia calliptera. Next base: position 26,257,546 of record NC_137433.1, read on the forward strand.
GATGATAATGGTAATTTTTCTTTTTTGTGTGTGTAATTTGCTTTTGTGTTATCTTGTTTACTGGCACCCTTCCAATCTCCAGGATTATAAATTCCATTAAAAAAAGTAGACGGCATAAACTGGCACATAAACTACAATCGTCGGTCAACGATCAGCGTGGAGCACTAATGTTAGCTATGTGTGAGACGGAGTTACAATAATGTGAACCATTAAAGAATATAACAAGATGTTAATCAATTTATCTCCAAGATGCGTGAAATGAACTCAGCCGGGTACCACCGCGGGATTATTGATATATACCAGGAGATCATTTGAACTTGCTTTCCATAACTGCCGTTAATTTCTAAAAAATAAAAAAAATTGAGCCTCAGTAAATTTGACTTTGATGACTTTGATTCCTGACAGTATGTAAATAGTTCAAAGAGATGCTTTTAATGAAAGCTATAATTTTATGTGCATATTAAGTATAGATATTCCAGATACTTCAGGTTTCTTCTTTTAGTCTGCGAGTTAAACGCCGTTCAATCCCTTTCAAGCACAGGAAAGAAAATTAAAGAAGAACGGGTTAGCTAAACAAAACTTTATTCAACAATTTAATGGACATAAGCTTTTTGCTGAAGAAGAAAGTCGCCTATGCTTATGAAACTCATTTTGAAACACTTAACTGTGTGGATGTTCTAGTAACTAATTAAAGCCAATGACCAGAATCACATTAATAAGATTTGGGTTTTAGTCTGGCTATGATTACTGGACTTAATTTCACAGATGATTAAGTATTTTCAAGACTTAAACTAATATAATCTAGCTTTCATTTAATAAAACAATCTAGTTGTTTAGGTATAGCTACAACTGCCAGAGTGTGGAAATTATTTCCCTGAAGTTCCCCGGGTTTTGCCAAGCTCTTGACTGCATTTTTGCCCTTTTTCATCAGTAATTGCTTAACAGTTTGGTCTTTCTATACACCAATAAGCCACAACATTAAAACAACTGACAGATGACAGAAATAACACTGATAACCAGTGTAATATGATGACAATCCCACTCCCCCTGCGCCAGCAGGAGGCCCCATACAGACAAGACACTCCCATGCACCACAGAAACTGCTTGGGAAATACAGAAAGAAGACTACAGAGAGCTCAGAGTTTTGACACAGCCTCCATACGCACATATCTGATCAAACATCTGTGGCAATTTCTAGAATAAGCCTAATCCCAAAAAGTCCCACCTCGTAACCCATAGTTTCACTGTCATACACCCCTAGATCCCCTGTGTCCATGCACCAGAGCTTAGAGCTATGGGGGCAAGGCCCTTCACAGTATTAGGTTGGTAGTTTTATTATTAGGTAGCTCAGTGGAAAAATACAGTAGTTGATGTGCAACACAAGCTTGGTGAAATGGCGTGAGCTAAAAAGCTGACCAAGTTAAATGAATGGCTTGAGAAACGCCTCACTCTGTCTGCTCCTTACACCAAGACAACAGGGTCAATATTGATTCCAAAAATCACCAGATTTATGATCAAATATGTCCTGAATCCTGAGGAGAAATGTATTGGCATAAGACAAGTAATTAGTCTCTATGCCAATATGCACTATGCAAGACAAAAAGGCTCTTAATAAGGCCAATCACTTTATAGTCCTCAATAAATTGTCATAATGTTAATGTGTTACCTCCACTGCCATAAAAAATGGACCATAAAACTGGCCATCTGACAAATTACTGTGATAGAACGAAGCAGTCAGAGAACCATAATGGGATTTTAAGTTAGACATTTATTTAACATAAGGAACCTGTTATTATTTATCACTCTGCACACTCATTTTAAAGTGGGTGAGCAGAAATGAGGAAGGGGACTCACTTTAGGTCAGTGTCATTATTATATTATAAAAAATTTAAAAAAGAAAGAAAATCAAGTGAATCAAATGGTTAAACAAAGCAGGACTAGACTCAGATTCAAAACATGTAAATTCTATTTGATATCATTTATCAGACCACATCACAAATTACAATGAATGCCTCTTAGATTAAAAAAAAAAGTTGATATGTGGATGACTCGTTTTGTAATTAGAGCACAATATGAAAAAGGAGTAAAGTGGAAAAAACTTCAAAGACTAGTCTGAAACTGGCAGTTGTTTGACACAGTCTAGTTGTACTACTGGCAGGCAACGTCAAATTCCATTTAAAAAAAAGATTAATTAAGTTCAGATGCAGATGCACAGTTTTCTGTCCTAAAGTAAAATTATTTGTGTCAGATTGGAGAAAGCACTTTAGGAGAGGTTAATTGACTGACATCAGTTCTTTACCTAAATAGAACACTTCAAATGACATTTCTTTAGCTTACCCATATATGTCAAGTACTCTGCTGAAGAGTAAAATATTAATAATTTAGAATAATCCCATTCTAAACATTAAGAGTAAACTTTTTTTTTTAATTTCTCAATTCATGACAATTAGCAGATGCCATTCATGTTCATAACTGTTTTCAGATCTTGCAATGTGAAGTACATCCTGCAAGCTTATGTTGTGATCCAAATCCCACATTCAATTTTTCACGTTGATCAACCTGTCTTTCATCCAATGCCTGCTACTCATCACTATAGGTAAGCAAAAAGGTTGGTAAAAATGTCACAAATGTATCTTATGGAAAACACTTCTATTGTAGCCTGGACCTATAATTGCCAACAACAGCAGCTTCATACATGACTCGGGTGATTCTAGGCTCAAAATGATAGTCGCAATATTCGGTTCAACCAATTATACTTAGATCTTAGCATTGTGATTATTATTATTTAAATTATTATTAAATCCAATAGCTGTAGTAAATTTCTTAGTGGTAATAGGCCATCACAAACATGTTTCAATAAGTAAACCAGTCATACCAGTCAATCCGTAAGTCAAGAGTGCGACCCTTTAAAAACCAGAAAATCCCCATGGGTCACACTCAATCTAAACTCTTCACTCTAATCAAAATACAAGAGAAAGTGATTTTTCTTTCCAAAACAAACAATAAAAGTTGTTTGCTATACATTGCTAATATTACCCAGTAATATCCAAAGTGTTAAGGCCAATGTTTGACCCAACTACTTTTTATATAACTAAAAAAATGTATATAAATAAGAAAAGACCATACTTGTAATTTCAAACTAAATATCTGTTATTACTGTGGCCCATCTGCAGTACTTCTGTTGCCCAACAGGGGGCTTCAGCTCGGAATTTTATATAAATAAAATTGAATTGAGTTGAACTGAACATCGGTAATTACTGCATTATACCAATTGTCAAGAATTAACTGATATTTACACAATATTAGGTCATTATTCCATCAGTTCATTTACCATCATATATCCAGATTTTGGTCACCGCATCTACTCTTCTGGGTGAATAATAGGGCACCCAAAGCCAGGCTCTGCATTGGATTGAACATGCCTAAAGCATGACATCTTGAGATGCATGAACAATCTTAACTCTACCACTGGATTTCTACCTTTCATATTTGTGATTCTATTCTTTCAGTCACTACATGCAGCACATGCCCACAGGTGACAGCAGAAACAGAGATAAACCTGTAAAACCTGTAAAACGTCAGCTGTGCCTGCGCCCTCAGCTCTCTCTTTACTTTAACAAACCATTACAACATCTACACTACTGCAGACACAACCCGCTTGTCAATCTCCTGCTCCACTCTAGCCTCACTCCCCAACTCCTTCCCAACCTGGAGCAGGTAGTTGGCTGCTTTTCATCAGATGTTGCAGGAAAGCTTAACGGCCAGAGTGTTTCTGAACAGCATTACTCATAAATGGATAGTAAATGGTTCAAATGAAATGGGTTCTTTATTATCAATACTCAAAGGTTTGGCTGGTCACTGAAATTTGGTCTGCAATGGTAAATAGAACACATAACAGCTCCATAGTGATAAAAATGTACCCCTATGTTTTCAGACATTTCTAATCAACAGCAGATTAAATCTCCGGTCCAGCAACAATGGAATAATTGAAAATGCACTCAGATTTATGAGAGACCCTTTTCTAGCAATTTATTTTCAGAAAGTGCCAGTTTTTTCATGGTTTTTCACACAGTTTTTCTCCCTGCTGCTCTCTGAAGCAAGCCATGTCTATATGCGAGGTGTGAAGCTGTGTGTTAGATAGGCGGAGAAAGAGACAAACGCACATACACATGGAGGGAAGAGATACGCAATAACATTTTTCTAAACGGTTAAATGCTAGACAGGTGGGTAACCAGACAGAATTCAATTTCACTTCAGTTTTATTCACAGCAAAATTCATCTCAGGGCACCTTGAAGACCGTACCATATTATACAGGGAAACTACGTATGTCACAGACAACCCAGAAATAGGTGGACACACTCTGATGCTCATCACATAGCTCTAAAAACTGCATTTATTTTTAATGCCAGGACTCTAAGAATATCCCCTGTTCAAGTGGACAATTTCAGTTCACAAACATACACACATAACCTTTTACCTCTATTATACATTTTTAGTTGTTTTGTTTCTACCCAACACAACATGAAGCATTTTCTGCTGGCGAAACTTATTTCAGTGGTCTTCAGCAACATTAGATTTTAAATAAATTATTGACCTAAGCACTAGATTTTAAATAACCAATATACTGTAAACTAATAACACTGTGATTACATAACACTTAAACTGATTTAGAATTTAATTAAATACATCTGATCTAAACTGGCTTCTCTCTCATATTGGCTGTTATCCTCCCCACTCTCCTCCCCTCATCTTACTGGTTAACTCTTCCCGGCCCCGTTTGTACCTCAAGAGCACTTGGCTAGTTTCAAACTATTTTCTAATAACCTGCTAAGTTGATTCTAGTGAAGAGTTAATACTGCCATTAACTTATAGTTCTGGTTTTTACTGACCAGGCTCCTGACATGCATACTATTAATAGCACGTTGAAGAATTGTGCCTCTGACACTGACAGCACACACAGAGAAAGACAGTGAGCGAGAGGGACAGTGAGAAAGGGAGAACCAGAAATATTTTATGCCATATCAAATTTTTTCCTTTTCTAAATGTTGTTTTTGTTTATCTATTTTTATTTTATTTTATTTGTTATTGTTGATTTGTGAATAGCCCAAAAGGGTTTGAGAGTCTTAATTTGGACAGTGTTTACTCATCACTGTGTTTGATGGTTGATTTGTACAACTTATTTACAAGTTTACCTTTTTCAGCTAGTGGGCCTAGAAAATGAAAACTTAAACAATGGATGCAGTAAAACAATAAAGTAAAACTTATGTGTATATTCCACTCACATCCAATCCACTAGTGGAAATGTTTGAAGAGGAAGTTTGCACATGCTTTAAAAAGCATGTGACTGTGATGTTGCAGTTACATACCTCAACTATTGTGGTTTTGGCTGCCTTGCACATGGGCTGGTTGAAGTTCCTAGCTGTTTTCCTAACACAAACCAAGACATACATATTGAATAAAATGTAGTGGCAGCAAATATAATATATAAACCAGTGATTTCAAAATCTCTCAATGTGGTGTCCATTATGTTATATCCTGTTTAGACTCAAGAGTACCAGAGGACACTGCTCTCTTGTGGTGAAGAATTTTACTACATTCAATTTGGACATGCACTGGATTGGTTCAATGTTACTCATGTAGGGACCTATGCATAACCTAAACTTTGCTATAACTAAAAACAATATCTAAACACAAGAGTAAATTGAGAGCATTATTTAGATTTTTCTAACTTTTGCAGCATCAATGCATATAATTGAACAAAGCTATATTAGTAGTAATGAATGATAATCCCAGTGCAGTTCAAAAATATTCTGTCTGAATAATTAAAGACGACGTATGCGCCAAAGTAGATCTGCAGGCTGAGAGCAAACAAGAGCTGACAAAGTTAATAAAGGCTTAAAATGCACTATGGTTTCATATGTTCAAATATCTCAAACTTAACACAACTTTAACACAACAATCCATGTCATTAATTACCTGAAAACAATGTTCCCGGCCTTGTCAGCTTTCCAAGCTTTGATCAGTGCAAAATCTCCAGTGATGGCTTTCTCCATGACGTAGTGCCTGCCACCAAACTCCCTCACCTGTGTACAACCAGGTGAGAAGTTACTTACAGGATGAACTAAACAGTGAGCTGTTTTAAAGTTCTGTTTTTAATTTTAGACTTGGTCTTTGTAGTTGTCTAAACTTTGTCATGCTATAGATTCTGTGGCATTTAAATAAATCTGCAATGGCTACTATTCAGGGTTACACATTACACCACCTGTGTGAAATCTCCAAAATATTTTTTACACTTAAAATATCAATTTTGACGAGGCTCTTTTCCTCAGTCACAAGACATGTGTCGCATGCCAGTACCTAATGGAGATTTATTCAACTCACTGTGTAATTTACTGTATAAAGAAACTGGATTTCAGTGCTGCTGTGCACTACAACAGATCAGACCAGAGCTCTTGGGAATCTGTGCATTATGAGGACAATTCAAGGCTACTATCATGTAACCCGCGAAGTTCAGCTACAGCACTTAATTCCAAAACTACAACAGGGATTACAGCACTCTCACCTCTCTCTTTTCACTGGCAATGGCAATGCTACCATCTTTGTTGTACTTGATAGGAGAGCCACCCTCTTGGATAAGAGTACCATAGCCAGTAGCAGTGAAGAAGGCTGGAACCCCAGCTCCCCCTGCCCTGATTCTCTCTGCAAGAGTACCCTGTGGGGGGGAAAAGTGACAGATTATGAGAGGCGTACAAGAGAAATCCAGATACATGTCCACAGCATGTTTGTTAAAAACTGTATAAGCCTTGTCACTTGACTTTTTTTTTTTTTTTAAACCAACCTGAGGCGTTAGTTCCACTTCCAGCTCCCCTGACAGATACTGTCGCTCAAATTCTGCATTCTCTCCAACATATGAGGAGATCATCCTCTTGATCTGCTTAGTCTGGAGCAGCAGGCCCAGGCCAAAGTTATCCACTCTAAGGAAAACACACACAGCACTAACTTACTAAGCTTTGTTTTGTTTATTAAATTAACTTAAGCAGTTTTTTATAAATATAAGCTGATCTAAAGGGTACACACAAGTGTCTTGTTGTGTTTTATTTTACATTTCATGTTATTATATTTCAAATGAATACATTTTCATTTTTTATTTGACATTAAAGCACTTTTCTGTCAATACTCATTTATTTCTAGCAACTATGCTTCTTTTTCCTCATAAGAAACTATCAACGTCCTATCTTCCTGCAATTTCCACCATTTCTTATTGTTAACGTAAACGCTTAGAGAGGTTATTCAAGGTTGTAACTCAGTCAAGCTGAAACGGATATGGCTCCCTTTTCTGATCTTAAGACAAAGCAAAGACAGTCACAGTCCAGCTGTGGCCTATTCACAGCCATAATCACAGTACATTTGATCAAACACAGCTGCTGAGCCTGGGGTTGCCACTGAGTCAGATTTTTCTGAGCATGTCTTTGTTTATTGTCTGTCAAAACCGCACGGAATAATTGTGCTTGAAAGAAGCTGTGAAGCTCACACTGGTCCGAAGTGTGTCTTACACCTGCTGCACATAGGGTGTCACGTATTTAGACCACCATACCTGGACAAATCCTCATGACTCAACAGTTGTGAATACATTTTTCTAGCCTTCTTTGACAAACATAAATTGCCGAGTCCCTCAAGCAACTGTTTGATCAGCTATGAGAGGACTGGCTTTTTGTGGCTTTAAAGCTCTTTCATACCAAACAAGAAAAACAGATGGCAATCGAATCAAGTTAGTTTCAATCTGTCCAAACTGTATTTTTGCAACACAAAACACTTTAAACATGTGCTTTATGTTAATGCACAGGCAACTAAAAACTCACTTACACTGCTCTAATCTCTAACTACCACTGCTTTGTTCTCTAATTGTAACTCTAATCTCGGGTTATCTTAAAGTATATAAAGGCCATGCCTTATCAGAATGCAAAAACAGATAACTGCAAAGTGCACTTTCACATGCACACAAACCACTGGTGATGCAACACACAATGGAAACACTAAAGAAAGGTTTTGGCACTATTAACTCGTGTTAATGTTTTGTGTGTGGAGCTGGTGTGTATGGAATGATGTTTGAGGACTATAAGCTCTTCAGGCAAATACTCAGTGCTCATTCATGAGAACAGATTCCAGCAGTGATCTTGAGCACAAGTGTCACTGCCTTTTATACAGAATCTATTTGGTTTGTGTCAAATTCTGAAGCAGCTGATTACACAGTACGTATAAAGCTGCAAGGGAAGGCGGTTCTGTAACAGCCTAATAATCTCCTTTTGTACAGCTGAATCCTTCTCAACTCATCGAGGGCATAAAGGGCCAGCTGTGTCAGTTTCATGAGAAGTGAAATATGAGGGTCTCGTTCCTCTCACCCAAAAGCAGTGAGACAAAACACTTATGTGTTCTATATTGCTACAAAAGTCAAAAGATTAAAGATTTATCCTTGATTAGGGATCACTTTAAAGAATAAAGTGACACAACACAACCAATATTTCTGCATGTTAACTTCTTACACTTTCTTTCCACTGCTGCCAAAATAAGGTTAGCAATGCCTAGTTGTCAAATAGTAAATCTAGTTTTCATTCAAAAAATAGTTTGTTCACACTGCTTTACAAGCAAACACACTTATGCAGTACTGTCATTTTTAAAAAAAAGGAGTCTTTATTACAGTACTTGATTGCCTGCCACTGATATAATTAATTTTCCCAAGGGGTAATATGAGAGACTGGGACTGTTGTGCAGGGCCGAACCATAAAAGCTGAACTCAATTCTGTTCAATATTAACTTTATCTCTTGATATGCTTCCTGGTGCAGCCCAGATCCAGTTTCTCATGTGGCCCCTTGGGAAAATTGATTTCCCACCCATGACTGGGATATATGATCACCAAGAAGGCTTTATTATAAAATGATCATACGAAAACATACACATGTAATTCTTACCCTTTAATAGTTTTGTATGTGGCATAAATACAAAGACACAAAAGGGTAAGAATTACTCAAGTTTCACTATTTCTGCATAAGCACTACAATTAAATGTTTACTGGATTGTGACACGCCAGGTTTTGATTACAAAAGAAAGCTGCAATTTTCTTTTTCCTTTTTTCTATCAACAGTATTAGAATTTTATTTGAGTTAAAAGACTGAACGCAACCTTCAGTTAGTTCTTGCTACTGTACAAAATGTACAAAAGGACAAAACGTATAATAAAGGTAATTAAGGTCATCAGCTGACTGTTATGTGTACACTGAATCTGCACTGAGACCAAATACAAACATCACACACAAGATCACCTGACCACACACACCTCTTCCTTGTACCTTATCCAATGACTTATCTACTAGCCTCTGGGCATCTCGCTAGCACAACACTGCCTGTCTGGCGTTACAGTCATAAGGTTGCCAATGCTGCAATTAGACACCATCACAGGCTCAAATCAAGACAAAGAAACACTACTATTCAAGACAATAAGCAAAACGTTCAAGTTCATATGCAAGGATGTGGTTTGGTTAAAAGATTTAAACCAAAGTAATAATTCTAATGTTTTTGTTTTTATTTAATTCTACCAAAACAACCCAACAACAATGAATGGTACTATTCTAAAACAGCACGTACAAATCATGTACACTTCCACACATACCCTGCATTGTTACTGACTGCAGTGATGCTCTTAACGCCAGTCTTCAGTAAACTGTTGATGAGATTCTCCGGAATTCCGCATAATCCAAAGCCTGAGGTGGAATACAAAAAAGTAAGCGTTGCAAACAAGAATCACTGTGAGAAAAGAAAAACGATACACATTTAAACACTACTTTAAATAAAACTGCCAAAAGTATGTATCAGTGTATTTACGTTGTAAGTAAATGTTATGACTTTGTGTTTTATCTTCACTTGTTCAGCTGATGTCTGTGCATTTACTGCCATCGCTAATTTCCTTATATTTTGCTAGGAAACAATAAGAAATGTCTAATCCAGTTAATTGGCTTAAAGCATAAAAAACATTTCTCTGAAAATGCTCAGAGAAATGAAAACAAATGAAAAAGCAGCCGATGCCCAAAGAAAACTTTAAAAGACCTTCAGAAAGCCTGGAGAACAATTGATTAAGACCAGTTACAAAATTACAATTAAGTGCTGTATGCTTAAGTGGTTAAGTGTTAACCATATATTTTAGGCCAATTCGTTCATAGCAATGTGAGAATTAGGTTGTGATTTGAACTGTGATTCAGTGCTCTCCTCATGGACTTTGGATCAAAGTCCAAAGATACCCCGGCCTTTGATGACACAGTTGAGCTACATGGTGTGAAGGAATTTTATTCGCAAACATATATTTAAGACATTTTAAGATCATATAAGGACCTTAAAATGTCTTAAATACACATTTATATCTAAGGATTAGGGACATGCCAGATTTGGACCGTAAACTAATACAAAAACAATGATCTTGTTAACTATGTCAAACCACACAGAAAAACCAAAGTGCAATCAGCTTGGATCAAGTCCAGGTATTTCTAGACTTGTTTAGAAATATTCTTATATTGCACTGAGGGAAGGTTCATCTGCTTTTCTCTTAGACAGAAGTGCGTCACAATGGAAAACATTTAACAATGTCACTGTGAACAGGACTATAAATAAGATCAGTGGATTGCACTCAGTGTGTGGATGATACTCAACCAGCATTCTACAGACAGTTTGGAATCACTTCATTGCAAATTAGACATTACATTTATTCTAATGAATTCACCTGCCACTTTCTTACGTGCATGCGTTCAACCGCTCATTAACACAAATATCTAATCAGCCAATCAAATGTCAGCTGCTAAGTGCATTTAAGATGACACACTGAAGTTCAAACCAAGAATCAGCCTGGGTAAGAACGGTGATTTAAGTGATTTTGAATGCATGGTTGTTGGTGCCAGACAGGTTGATCTGAGTAATTTAGAAACGGCTGATCTACCATCTACCAGTATTGTTCCACACAACCATCTCTAGGGTTTAAAGAAAATATCCATTGGTTGCCCAGTGGTTCAACAAAAGCTGGATAACAGAAGACTGAAAAAACATTCTCTAGTCTGATGAGTCTCCTAACAATTGGATGGTAGAGTCAGAAAAAAAGATAACCATGGATCTATCCTGTGTATTAACAGCTCAGGCTGGTGGTGGTATAATATTGTGGAAAATATTATCTTGTCACATTTTAGGGCCCTTGGTATACCAACAGTGCACCATTTAAATGCCACAAGATACAGGAATATTATTGTTGTTGACTGTGTCCACCCCTTTACGACCACAGATCTTCTGATAGCTGCTTCCAGCATGAGAACAAACAATGTCACAAAGTTCAAATGACCTATAACTGCGTTCTTGAACATGACAATGAGTACTCATCACTGTAACCAAATAGCCTCCACAGTTAGTAGAGCACTTTTGGGATGTGATGGAATGAGAGATTTGCATCACGGATGTGGAGCATGTTTTTGTTTCCAGCACCTTGATGAGTCTATGCCATGAAGAAAAATGAAGCTATAAGAAACAGTAATACCAAGGTGTACCTCATAGCATCCAGTGAGTGTATGTAAATATAAAGCATAACATACTGTTAGGTGAACAAAATCATCATAAACCAAGAAGTCCTATCTGACATTGTTACAACATGTTTGTGAAAGTACTATACATTACCTCCCACAAGAATGGTAGCTCCATTATGGATATCTTTAACTGCTTCTACAGGATCCGAGTAGAACTTTGAATTTTTCTGACTTGATGTGGAAAAGTAAGAGCCACAGGTCTGTAGAAAGCACAAGAGCATGAAATACAGCAAATTTGCATTCATAAAAAATGCTGTTTCCGCAACACCAAAACAAACAAACATGTAAATTCTAAATAGAAGCACAAAAAAATAAAGGCTTAAAACCTAATGACCTGCTTGCACAGTTCAAATCCAATTTATTCTGTAGAAGAAAGGAAAAGTAAACCTAACTGCTGAACAAATCCTGCAACAAATGCAGGCGAGATTATGATAGCGCACAGCCAAGAGCCAAAAACCAACAGTCAGCAGAGGATTCAGGTTTAAAATCATGTGTTTAAAACCCTGTGTCAGGCCAATGCGAGCTGCTGTCTTTTGTAAATTCTCATATCTCAGACAGTAGTTAAACGCAAGTTCAACCATGAAGGGCAGTTAAAATCTAAGCTATCACGCAGATTGCTGCAATCACACTGTGTGGGTGATAATTAACTAGCATTCAAGAGAAAGCTTAAGTTCACAATGTTCTTGTCATTACACACAAATACATTGTTACAAATAATCTTTTTTATTAGTTAACAAAACGAGCTTCACATTTAACGACTCTATAATATTGGAACATGTTTTTGAACGTTTTCCGCACTGAATAAAACGTGTGGCAGGTGTTTAGACCTAAATCTATGATTACTTGGTGTTGAGTTACGCGCACTTGTGATCATCCAACTACACATACCTTAGTCAGATCAAATAACCTGATTCGCTTTATTCATGCATTTCTAGATATTAGCAGCAGTTTTTGAAAGGATTGGCAAATGTGTTGTATTGCGCGTATCCGCAAGGTTGTGCGCCCTGCAGGCTGAGGTCAGCCCACAATAACACATAAACGCAAACTGAAACAGTATAAACGACGCGAAGCTTGGTTCATAGTTTCATTCCAAATGTAACCAATACTTTAATGACAGTTGAATTATTATATTTTACTACTGTCGTCTCTTTTTTTGCAGCAACATCATCTCAACACTCCTACAACAGGTGTAACGTCGCTGTTGTTATACTGACCTTGCTCAATTGGTGGATGGCGAAGTTTATTTTGGTTCTGTGGTGGGTTTTCAAGAGTATATTTTCCGCTCTGCACAAAGCTTTGAGGGCCGCCATGATTTGGAGCTACAAACTTGGGGTGGGCGGAGATGCAGGGTGAGCGCTGACTGGATCTTTAACCGAGCTAGCTGAGGGTCACAAAATATGGCTACACGCAAGCCCAGCTCGGCGACACGACGCTATTGGCTGTTTTCAAAGAGGATGAAAGGAGAAGCTCTTCTTCGTTATCTTTCCCCCACCTGGTAAGCTAGGCATGTTTTAGTGCATTGCCGCCTACTGTTGGTGTTGTAGCGTCATAGCGTTTGAGAAAGCCCAATACTACCCTTGTTCTCTTGTTCTTTTTTAGTAGGGCTATACTGTATTCAAAGGTCCACGAAGAAAACATTAATTTCCCTGACACAGCTTGCAATGCATGAGAGCAATTTCCAATCTCTGTTTCCCCACTGCATCCCATTATCACATTGATGATTCAGCCTCTCACTGAGGATGCAGTGGCACAGCATCCTGCCAAATGGCACATGCAAATCTACATTTTCTACCTAATCTTATCCACGCCATCAGTGCTTTCAATCCCAACATCTGCTAGCACACAAAGACAGTTTCACATTTGATTAAATTTATTTTATTTATATCGAAACCATATTTCAAAACAGGAATTGCCTCCTGGTGTTTAATATTGAAAGGTAAAAACCCTACAATAATGCAGAACAACCCCAACAACTCACAAAAGACGACGTGCTATGAGCAAGTACTTTGGCGACATTGGGAAGGAAAAACTCCCTTTTAACAGGAAGAAACCTCCAGCAGAATCAGGCTCAGGGAGGGGCAGCCATCAGGGTTGGGGGTGAGGGGAAGGAGACAAGACAAAAGACATGCTGTGGAAGAGAGACGGAGATTAACAATAGCTCATAATTAAATGCACAGTGGTGTTGAGAAGGCATTCTCTTTTTTTTTTCATTAGAATTTTGACATAGAAAAAAAAATCATGATGCATTAAAACCCAATTCTTCTGAATTTGGAAAGCCTATATCGACTCTTTAGAAACTTCCAGAACTCAACTGCCAAAAAGGCTAGGCCTTTTAATTTGATAAAACTTTAGTGTTTAATTTGCACAAAGCAACCTAATTGCAGCTACCTACATTTCCACCAGGAGAATTTTTTTTCTGAAGCTTTCAACAACCCTATTGATCATTTGCTACCAAATATCAATATCAAATCTGTATGATCAGGTAAAGGGGAGTCTGGAGAGGTGGAGGTGCGTGCTAGAGGAAAGAGTAATGAAAGTCAGTAGATGCAAGACTGAATACGTGTGTGAATGAGAGAAAAGCATATACAAGAGATGGAGCCAATTGTAGACAAAGTTAGAGAGGAAAGGTGAGATGAGATGGTCTCGACACATGCGGAGGGATAGTGGATATACTGGCTAAAGGATTCTGACTATGGAGCTGTCAAACAGGAAGAAAAGAGAAAGACCACAGACAAGGTTTATGGATGTAGTGAAAGAGGACATGCAGTGGGTTGGTGTGACAGCAGAGAATTGGAGATAGGGATTGAAATGGATGATGAAGATCCACTGTGGTGACCCAGCTCAAAAAAGAATTTAGTTATTAGTTATTTCCCCTTCTGCCCCATGAAAACACAATGTTGAGGAGGCACAAGGCAGATGTCCTACACCAGTTTGCAACACACTTCTTGCAATACCTGAATTTTTCCCAGTCTGCCTCATGTTGCACAGAATTTCCCCTTCTATTTTCCTCATTTAATTTGTATCCACAGGTTCCAGCAATATGCCCCCTCCAACAAACAGAAATCTGTAGCTCATCCCTACATTTCTCATATCTTTCCTCTGCATGCATCCCTGACATTTCAAGCAAAAACCCACAGATCATTTTTTTCATCCGTCCTTTGAAATTTATCTTTCCACTTTGTGTAGAAACGGTTTCTGGCATAGGACTCATTGCACTGGACTAAATAACTAAAAACTCACTAACCCCCCCCCCCCCCCCCCTTTTTTTTTTTTTTTATTCTAACCGACTACCAACAGTTTGTTTCCTACTGTCTGAGTTATTATTTTCCAAAGTCGCCTCAACTGACGTCTAACTTTACAGCACGCACGCTCCCTTCAGCTGTCAGCACCACCACACTATCTAAAAGTACACGTATGTTTACAGGTTAAAGTTAACGTTTTTGCAAACGCAGGGACGATTTACTGATATAATCCTATGGCCGTGCGCGTGCATGCACAGAAACGGAAATTGAAAATTCTTTGAACACGTGAGTAAAATCCGTAGCTCCCGTGACTGGTACTTTTAGTCATGGCCGACGACTACAGACGACAAGGTTTCGAGTTGGAGAGAAGAATATTTGAGTTAGACATCAAGTGTTCGAGTCTCAGAGCTGAAAAGCAAGGTACCGATTACACTGTTTATTTGTTTGCCTTTCGGCAATTCATTTAGTACGTGGCAAACAGTCTTGGTTAAGGAATCGACTAGCAAGCAAGCAATCAAGCTAACTTCCAGCGTACGTTAGCTTGCAACCATGACAACAGCTGCTGTCTAATGAAATATTGCATTTTGGCAAAAAACAAAACAAAACAACCTTTCTGAACACATCAGTGCATATGCAGTTAGTTAATTATAATTAGTGGTTAGCAACGTTGCAGGAGAATGTACATAACTCGCGGAGTTATGTTTGTATTTCACTAGGGTTTTTGAGTTAACTGCTAACGTTAGCTAAAATGCAGTATTGTTGACATATGTGAAGGTATGACACATGATGGCTGGTAATGCTAGCTAAACGACTGTCATCAATAAAGCAACGAAGCATCTACCTTGTCCTTATTGCATGTTAAATGGTGTCGTTAACTTTTTTACTTTAACTTGTATCTGAACCTCAAACGCCACCGTGTTAGTGCGCATTTTTGGCCTTATGTTTATCTGTGAATGCTCGCATGGGCTAGTCAGCTTATGTTTTATGCTAAAATATTTTTTTTCCTGTCATGAGTCGAATTGTGGATGATTATAAAGTCCCGATCAACAATCGCGATAACTCGGGATTTTTCATGAGTTTAGATTTGTACTTGGGTAATATGTTAACATATGGTTCTTCCGTAGATGATGACTATTTACAGAATGCATCTGCCATACTAGACAAGTTGAAAAGCTTTTACAGACAAGGAGGAGAGAGTAGCAACCTATCCAAGCTGCTGCAGGATTACACACAGGTACTTCCTTCCATCAAATTGTATTTACTCTCTTGCGTTTCAGTAAGTTATTTTATTAAGTAGTCAGTAACATGAGGGTTTTTTTTAAACTACTAGTGATTTTTGTCCCCCAAACCACAGAAAACAGAATAAAATACCCAACTAAGGTGCTCTGAACACAAGGAAATTTTTCTTACTTACACTGCTTAGCAGTATTAAACGCAAATATAAAATGTCTAAATCATCTTAGAAGGTGGAAGCAGAAAGTGACAGGTTTGCAGTAGGTTACTGTTGTATCTACATTTTAATAAAAACCCTGCATATCTTAAAGATGCTTTCAGTTGTTCCCATTTTCACAAGGGGTCACCACAGTTGGTTGCTCACACATATAGTTTTTACTTTTTTGCAACCCCAAGGGGATTTGTGTCTCCTCCCAAAATCAAACCAGGGATCTTTTATTTGTTAGATGGATGTGTAAACCACTACACTATGCAGCCACTAAAAAACGATCATCTCTACAAAGTAAAAACTGAACACATTCCAGTCTCTTTACTTTTACAGTTTAAGTTTAGCATTGTACACACATGTCCAGGGGATTGAATACCCATATTTGTTGGTTTAGTGTCTGTGTAACAGACTAAATTGTCATGTATAGCTAGAAGCAAGTTATAAAATGCAGCTGTACTATAAGGGAGTTTATATAAAAAAAAGTAAATCTGTCTGCACATCTATATTGACTCTGGCTTGAGTAAGTGAACATAGAGCAGGCAAAGGCTAGTTACATGTCAAGAATTGTAGCTAAGTTTGTAAAGTAGTGTAACATAAATGTTGTGTCACAGACATAATCACAAAATTCACCGTCTATTCAGTAATAAACGCTAAGAAATTTTCTATACTCTCTGAAAATAATTTCCTGTGAATTTTAGGGCTGCAACAATTCATCACCATAATCATTGCCATCGACTATAAAAATTTGTTGACGCAGAATTGTATTTTCTTAACTGTTGAGCACAGGCATACGGGTGACTTTGTCCAATAAAGAGGCTCATGCACCTGTCAAATGGCTAAAGTCAGGACAGAGAACATCTTCAGCATGGTTATTAACAGCTGGGAACATCATCTCAAAGATCTCAAAGCTTTATTTGAACTTATGGATAGAAACTATTTTTAGTTTCCTACTTGCACATTTTTTCTTTGTTTAAATGCTACTAGCAAATTAATTTATATTACCTAACATTTTGATTTATTTCATTTTTATTCTGATGGTTCTATTGAGTAATGTTAAAAGAACCATTTGATTATTTTCAAATTCATATGTCATTATTTTTGCTGTGGGACAAAACAACAGGGTATTCATAGGTGGGCAGACTTGAGCAGGTAAGGTACTGGAGCCTAGAATAAGAGGTTTGCCTACAGGAAGTGTAGATAAGAGTTACTGAAATAATCGTTGTCTAATCAAAGAAAAATGAGGCACATTAGTCTGCTATCAAAATAATTGTTATTTAGCAACTAATGTTGCTAACATAGTGTCTTCTATAATGAGTTCATTGAAAGGGCCGTCTTTGCAGTTGCTGCTGTCTTCTGTTTAGCTCTTATCTAAATTTTGACATAATTACAGAGCTCATATCAGGAAAACATGGAAACTTTGTCTGAAATGAAAACCCTCTAATTATGAGTGTTTTAGTTCTGTTCCTTTAACGATTTACAGCCTCTGTGTGACATTGTAATAATGTCTAATGCAAACTGGTCTAGATTAACTTTACTAAAGATATTCTGAAGCGTATTGCTTTAAAAATTTAGGAGTAAAATGTTTGCCATAAACTGTAAAACAAAACCTCTAACTCCATACCAACCCACAAGAGATGGTTCAGTTAGGGAAGAAGAAATGTTGAAGATGGTGGTTTTGTTTTACATTTGTTACAGTTGTATCAATGTGATTTTGGGGTGCTTTCCATTCTGCGTACTGTACTTCCTGCCATTCTCATCACTCTATCCTTCAGCCTTTAGCCTATATTTTCCCCTAAATGTATCTCTGAGGAGGTTCAAGAACCATCATACTAAAGCTTTTTGAAAGACAGAAAAAATATTTTTGAGTAGGCAGCTGATCTGATGGGACAGTAAAATCAGTGACTGCATTATTGGAAATTGCTTTACGTGATCTAAATTCAATTCAGTTTCATTTATGTTGTGCATGCTTATGTTGTATTACAGCTCCAGATTAGATACAGATATCTCTAACCGTTGTTGTTTTTGTCCCCCCCTAAATAGTTTTCTTAATTGGTTTAAAGAAGGAGCAACAGCTGGCAGGTTTATTATAGGCCTTTATCCTATTTTGCAAAGTTATACATGGTGCAGGCAAAATGTTTAAGACAATTTTAACACATCATTCAGTTTTACTTTTTTTTGTAAATTATTTTATTTTTCATCATTTAGGTGATTCTAGACATCACTTTTTATGAAGAGAATAAACTGGTGGACCAGGAGTTCCCTGAGGACTGTTCACCATTTAAAATTCAGCAGCTTCTTCAAGATCTGACTGAACCTGAAGTTTTGGCCGCACGGCTTGCACCAGCACAAGAGGTTTGTGTTTGTCTCAAACCGATTTTGGTGTTGTCTTCTACTCCATTTTATGAATAGTGTACTTTGTATCAAATCACAAACTGTCATGTAGTCTGGTTATTACAATATAAGACTATAGAGGTTACTAGGACACAAACCCACAACCCAAAGGATATAAAAGAGGAGCAGACACTCTTTTTTTTTTTTTTTTTGTGTCCATGTGTTTCTTTCTTGGTCTGGTTAACTATCCAGTAATTATCCTACTTTCAGTTGGACGTCAGTTCAACTTTAATTTTCCCTTTGATTTGTGGTTTCGCTACTCACACTTGGACACATGCTTTTAAAGTGCTTATGAAATAAATATGGATGAGGCATCATGGAGTGTCTGATATTGATATTCGTGTCTTTTGGTTTATGTTAGGTGCAGTCTGTGTTGGGTTTAGAGCTGTTAGAATGTCTCTACTGGAGACGTGGAGCTCTGCTGTATATGTACTGTCATACCCTTCATCAGCGAAAGCAGTGGATCAAGAAAAACAAGGAAACATTCCTTAAGGTAACAAACAATGCAGAGATCTAAGGAGTTTCATTCATTGTTAGCTGTACAACTTTACTTTGATTAAAACCAATAGTTTACCACTTTTTTATGTTTCTTTTTTAACATTAAAAACATTTTTGACCCAGTGTATTCAGGAAGGTGTGCGATACCTGATGCGGATGCTGCAGGTGAGAAACTCTGTAAAGCTCAATGATGGTGTGGTGCTACATGACACTGCTACAGCAAACATCTTATCTGAAGGTAAATGTGTTATTTATTATAGACGTGATAAATGAAGGAATACACTTGAACCCACAACCTCCACAGTTATGTGATCGGATGTTTGTGTTATATTGTGGTAGGGAGAAACCTGACAGCTTCGCTGGAATCTCTTCTGTCCTTGGAGACAAGAGTTTTGGCAAATAAATATAGTTACTGAGAATTACATCCCAGAGTAATCATTGGCAGGGATCATTAAATGTGGTTTGGGGGCTGAACTCCTTAGTAAAGGAGTTTTTTACTTCTAATTTGTTACCCATCTTTGAAAATCTTAGGAGAATTTAAAAAAAAAAAGCAGCTGACCTTCATTGAAGGTCAGCTGCTTTTTCTCTCATCCCAGAGGCTTTTCAATTCTAAAACCAAAAGGTGGAGAGTCCCATACGTAATAATGGGTACAGGTACAGAATTAGGTGTATAGATGTGAAAAAAGGCGTGGACCATTACCACCAGAAGTTTCAGGTGACACTTCGGAAAAAACTTGCCCCAAAAACTGGATATGGCTCACCTTGGCTTGTTTGATGATTCACATGATTAATAGTGGTCAGCAACCACCTCCTAAGGGACAACCCCCACTAGGGTTTAAATACCTGGGGCTCTACATACAGAAGCCAAACTGAAGAAGCCTCTGGGATGAGAGGTGAAAAGTCTTCAACAGAGTTAAAGAAATCCATCACTTTTTGTTTTTCTTCTTCTAATACTACAATGACCTGGATAACTGAAAACTGACACAGAAATTATTTTAACAATCTGTTCTTTTGTCGCCAACTGGTCTTACTAACTACCGGTTTATCTTTTGGGTCAGGCATTTTCTCAGACACACACCTGTTGACAATGATGTACATTGGCGAAATGTGTTTCTGGGCAGTCAAGTACGAGGACTGCAGCGCTGACACTACGGAGCACAAAGAAGATCGCCTCCAGTTTCGGGACATTGGCACACAGATCCTCAACAAATATGTGCTTGCCTGTGAGGGCCCTCTCCAAGGGCAGGGCTGGAACACAGAGAATGCCAAGGAAATCCTCAGTATTTTACAGTGAAAAATATAGCTTCTCTGTTACAATTGCCCTCAGGAACAGATCAAAGTTCAATATTCAAATGTGTCAATCCCAAATAAAAATGGAGCCCATCGGATGGGGTGCAGTCTTGTGAAAGTTTATGGGGAGGCACAGGGAGAGAGTGAATGTGAAGAAAGGAGATGCTGGAACAGTGTCTACAGGCAACCTAATCCTATGCCAAACAGCCCAGGCCAAAGCAGATGAATGAGAAGTTAGAGTATAAGACAAGCATTGTAATAGAAGGGCTGCACAAGAGGCTGTTGAATAATTATTTGCCCCTGGCCTGCTGAAAAAGCAGTGGCCACTCTGATTCCAGACTGTTGATTGGGGCATTTGTTTTGCTCTAAGAATGTGTCACAATAGCATTAATATTACTAAAGAGGTTATGAATAATAAAAAAGAAAAATTGACTTTTCATTTTAAGATTGTAACAAGTTTAAAGATAATACAGCTGGAAATGAGACATTGCACATTAACATTTATTTATTGTTTTGTTGCCATTTTGTTATGCTTTTAATATATATTAAAATAGCATATGCATTATTTGAATTTGTGTATAAAGTATACACACAGAAGGCAAAGAAAGGTGTTCGAACTGTTTGTCAGTGACGTATTAATGACCAATTCAAAGTATGTTCAGGTTTGTTCATACCAGCTTTGTAATGCACCACTTGTATTTTCATCTATTGCAACTTCCATTTTTCTGCAACTTGAATAACATTGATAGTGTAACTATTAATAGAGAAACTGTGTTGTTTGGGCAAAAAAATCTATCATTTTGTTTTTTAATGTCCTTGTTGACAATAAACGTGCTTTGTTTTAAGAAAAATTTCCTAGTTTGCCTTCCGGATTTTCTTTTACTACGTATTCCTGTTTTGTTTGATGATACTGCACTACAATACCCACAATGCTCCACTGCTATGAGGAAGTGACAGGAAAACATCGGTGTTGGCATTTCCTTGGTTCATAGTGTTTAGTTGTACACAGTAAATATTCGCATATGACACAAATTAAGACATGGCTGAAAAGATCCAGCAGCTGGAGTCTTTGGTGATCCGCAGCCTCAGGCGGTTTAGAGACCGCTATTTCCCTGATAAAGTTGTTGAAGCCGATTTGACAGTTGGAGACTCGGGAAAAGAAGAACAACAGTATGGATCTTTGGATACCTTACCGGTAAGTCGAATCATTCATAGGAGAATTCTGTGTACGTCTACCTATGTAGCCTATATGTCACTCATTCAGACAGGACAAGCCTAAAAGGATAGTGTTGCTCTCTTCAGGTTCTACACACACAGTCTGAAAGCTGTTTATAGAAAAAATGATAGATGCTCAGTCTAAGTGTCGCGTTCAACTTGTAGGCTTCCAAAGT
Organism: Astatotilapia calliptera; assembly: GCF_964374335.1. Taxonomy (NCBI): domain Eukaryota; kingdom Metazoa; phylum Chordata; class Actinopteri; order Cichliformes; family Cichlidae; genus Astatotilapia; species Astatotilapia calliptera. Next base: position 26,279,409 of record NC_137433.1, read on the forward strand.
AGTCGTAATTGCCTCCCGTCCCCGATTTGGCATGCCTCGACTGCACTATTCTGAGCAGGAACACTGCCATACTTTGAGTTCCTTTGACTTATCTTTGAAGTATATCAGCTGATTATAGAATTGCTTGTATTAGTGATTGTCCATTATCCCCTTCCAATCTGTATTTTTCCTACTTCTTAACCAAATACACATAATTGGTTTAACTAGGAATTTTAACCTCCTAAGACCCGAACTCTTCCACGGCATGCATTTGCAATTTCACTTTGATATTTGGACATATATTGGGCAGATATTGGGGCCCGATGAATGTAAAAACAAAGAATTACCAGATTTTTTTTTCTTTTTACCTTATTTTTGTTTTTAAGAAAAATAAGAGCCACATGAGGATATTTGTTTAAAATTTTGATAGAACAGTAGCAGTATAATGTCCTCCTAAGTGGATATCAGGCCCTTGTAGAGCACAATTGAGTATTTTGGTCTAGGAGGTTAATCTAGAAATATTTATTGTTGATCTAGGAAAATCAAAATAATTGTGCTCCGCCATTCCTCCCGAAGGTGGATGTACAGTTTCTGATCATGACCTTTCTGTCTCCTGCGGATCTCTGCCACCTTGGAGCCACAAGTCGTTACTGGAGGGCCATGGTTAGAGATCCATTACTGTGGAGATACTTCCTATTGCGGGATATGCCATACTGGCCCTCCATTGATCATGTGACCATACCCCATCCAGACTTGCTGGATGCACCGCTAATAAGTGAAGACGAGAGCCTGGATGATAGAGAAGAGGGAAATGAAGGAATAAAACTAAAATTTGACTACATGTCAGAGTGAGTATCCCCCTGTTATCCTGCATTACCGTCAGTTTCCTGGAAAAATTTCTGAGCAAACCTTGTGTATCAACAGATACCTGAAAGGTTGCCCATCCTCCAGACAGCAGTGGATTCCTACACGACCAGCATATGAGGTGGTGACCTCATTTTTTCAGTCCCTGGTACCCTCGTCTGAACCGCGTTACGCCATGTTTGGTCCTGGCATGGAGCAGCTGGATGTCTCTTTAGTCACAAGGCTTATGCATGCTCCAGATATACTTCCTGTGTCAGGCACTCCGCACAGACAGATAAATGGTAAGATAACACTGATCTAAGGATAAGCTTCTCATGGTATTTTTCTCATCATAATGCATAATATAGTGGCTGATTTTCCCTTTTAATCAATTGTAAATCATAGTTTGTCCTTTAGATAAAAGATAAAATTAGATAAAATGTGATTATTTTAAAGGTAACGTGTAATAATGATGTGTTACAGAAATTACATCAGTGCATTTTAATCACAGAATTAATCAACAGATAAGTTTACTTGCTATGTGTATTGTCTACCACTAGATGGCACTAGATCACTACATACACACAGCTTATCTACCCAAAGAATACAAACAAACATACGTAAACCTTTGTTTATTTCAGGTATTGGCTCGGGGATAAGTTACATGTTCAATAACCAACACAAATTTAACATCCTCACTCTGTATTCAACCAACAGGTGAGCACTTTGTTTGTTGCTGAATGAGTCACAGTTGTTTCTCATCCTTTTTGCAGTTATTAATCTTTGTGTTTTTGTGTCTGTAGGGCAGAGCGAGAAAGAGCCAGAGTGCAACAGGAGAGCATCAGCAATAAACTCTTTACCTTTGAAGGAAATGACGACTCAGGGGACCCAGTGTGCGTTCCTGCTCCTCAGGTTCAGCAGGTGTGCCAAGTGGTGGATGGGTTCATCTATGTTGCCAATGCAGAGGTTGAGAGAGGTAAAATAACACATCTTTTTTTGTAGTGTAGTACAATGACACATCATACTCAATGACTGATCAATGCAGAACATCTGCAGTAGGTTCATGGTTCATGTTGTGAATAGGTGGTGAGAAGTCTGAAGGAGTCCAGATTCGAGCTGTGCTAAACTGCAGTAGGGGTTCCACATCCAAACCTCTGCTGGTGCTCTCATGCATCTCAAGAGAGGAACCAGAAACAGTTCGGACTCCCAGCACCAGATCCATGTGTCGAACTCCCTGTGTTGACATGGCAAAGAGACTTGGCCTACCCCACCTGCCTAACCCCTGGATGGTAATTGCTTGATATTTGATCAGGTGAAAGCTTTTCCATCCAGAGTTCAGCTTGTGGAGCTTTTCAGCCTGTTTCTCTCTTTCATAAACAGGTACAGGATACAGTGGCAGAATCCCTGTCTGGGCTTTTGGATGGCATTTCCTGGCTGCTGAGATGTTCTGGAGTCAAACTCTACTAACACCTGCTGTTGCACGATGGATCAGAACTGCAGACATCGGTCTTTTTTTCTTTTTTTTGACACCAATACACACTAGGACATTTCCTGAGTCCTTCAGGTTCAGGACTGAAGGTTTGCCAATGCAGTTTAATTATATGGACTAGAAGCAAAAGAAAATATTGGGTAAATAGTGATCTTGGACACCTAAAAGACACTTTGGTATTATTTGCAGAAAGATCAATATGAAGGAGCTGTGCACTAACTCGACAAACTACTTTCATTTAACACTATTTTAAGAGCGATGCATAAATGAAGTTGCATTAATGGTTTTGTGGTGGATGAAGGAACAAAGCAACAGGAATGTACAGGCAGACAGACTTTATTTGCAAAATTGGGAAAAACATTCAAATCAAATTAATTACCACTTAATCATTTAAAACCATAAATGCTGCTTTAATTTAGGCATATCATGAGTGGCATAGTGAGTTACCACTTAGTCATGTGGCTGAATGCTTTAACATTTGATAAATGGTATTTTTAAGGCTTTTTTGTGATCTTAATGGAGTAAAATGACTTTGGTGTAAAGGTAATTTCTGTTAACTTCCTATAGAATTGTCCTATAGAAAATCTGCTTATGCAACTTTCATACAAAATATTTTGCCTACTGATCAAAGGTTTCTAGCCACCCAATTTACATCAGCAAATATTGGCATACCATTTATTTTGTTACTACTCAGACTCAAATTTTGTTAATTCTCCATAATGTAATGGCTTACACATTCGCTTAACTAGTGAAAGATCACTTGAAGTGACTCCTTGTGAATAATGGAGCACTAACAATAGCCTTACTTCATAAGAATATTTCTGTCAATGCAGCAATATATTTTTTTCATAAAAGCTGTATTTATTATTTTAATTGTTTACATCTTTTTTTGTTATTATTGCACATTTTGCTTTTCTTTTACATATAAGAATTGCCGGTGTTGTGATGAAAATCCTTCTTTTTCAAATGATAAATAAACTTTTTTGGGACAATTCTTATTAATCTCTAGGTCACATTTTGTCCTTAAATATTATGTAAGTGATGGCAAAATTGAATTTCTTTCTTGAATTGAATCATGACAGAATACCCTTTGGAAGCTAGGAGGTGCTACTGTAGCATTTCTTACTACTTTTGATTTTCATTTTGTTAGAATTTTAAATATCTTGACTTTTACCTGCTATCATGCCACTTTTAAGATTTCTGACAAACTAATAATGGATCCAGTTTTTAGTGACATACAGAACACAAGACAAATTTTTTTTCTTACCATAAAGTTTTCAATCCCAGAGATAGTTTGTATTATTACAGACAAATAGTTTAGATGGGCATCTCCTACAATGTCGATGGCAGCACACATATTGCTTATTTTGCTTATTTTGTGTCTGGTACACATGAAATGCATATATAATAGAATCTGCATTGACAATGTTGAGGTTTAAGCAGAAATTTCTAAAACTGAATTCCTTTAGAATTGCAGCACTTAAATCATCACGTCTCTCCATTAATGTGCTTAAGTTGTGCGCGCGTGTGTGTATTTTCTCTGAAAATTACCATTACTGTCATATTCCGTCTACCTGGTGATGACGTTCACACCTTCTGCTGGCAACAATAGGATCATTTTTCTGTCAGGTAAGGCCTGACAAGATAATGTGCTTCACTGATGCTCTTTTGTTCTAGTTAAGTCATGGACAAAAGTGCACCCCCCTACCCTTTTCTGCAGGCCTTCCGTCAAAAGTCTCAGTAGTCATTTTCATAGGCTTGCAGTGTTAGAATAAGGCTATGATTGGTGCAATTTGGGTGCATTAACCCGTGCTGAACGCAGTTGAAGTGCAGATTTATTTATTTTTTCTTTTTCTTTTGATATCTATTTTTAGGGAGATGATGGAAGAGTCAGCCACTGTATAAACGTGTAATTCATCTGTTTCTGGTGGTAATAGACGGACCCCTGACATGTTATCTTTATATACCTCTTGTTCTGCTGTTCTGGTCTTCATGCCACACTTATTTACCTACATCTCTGTCTATGTACTTCTCTGTGTATATGTGTGCTCATGCTTGCACAGTCTGCACAAGGGGGGGGACAGTGCATAAACCCTGGGGATCTGAGGGCAGGTATGCAGGGAAAAACTTTCCACAATCCTTTGTTATTGCTCTGTGATCCTTGTGTTGCCTTATGGAGAGCTCTACCACAGACTGGCTCTATCAGTGTTCATGACTCAGTTTGCCGTTGCAATCTGAATGAACGAAGAGGCGAAGAAGCTTTTTTCTGGTGATGAACAACTTTTCTGTGAATGCAGGCGAAAGTAAACGATTGCTTTAGTTTGCTGTGCTTTTGCTGCCAAGATGTGTTGGATCTACTGTCGAAACTTGCTTGGAAAGGATATTTTCAAGGTTTGTTTACTCAAGCTGCAGACTGTGAACCATTAGTACACATCTCTGCATAATAGTTGGTTGGTGGGGGAGTGTTTTGGAAGAGTGAATGAGTACCAGACCTCCAGCTGCCTCTTGTCTTCTACAAGCACATGTGGCCTCGGGGATTCCATGTCATGAAGAAGAAGCCTCTATTGACTGACCCAAGACAGTTTACAGATGCAAGACAGACTCTGCAACACTACTAGGGCAGTTGAGACATACTACACGTGTGAAGAGTAAGATGTGAAGAGAGATAGATGCTGAATGTTTTGAAAATACTGTGCACAGAGAAAGGGGAAAAGTCATGCATGTAGAAATGGAGTCACAGTTGGGATTTAAGCTTGGTCAAATGCCAAGTAGAGAAGTGTGTCTTAGTGTGTGTCAGTTTTATAGTGTTTTATTATATCATAGTCTTAAAAAGGAAAAATGGTTGGAAGTAATTTAATTTCATGAATTGACAATTAGCTTATGTAACCTAGTGCAATTTAGTGTTCTGTGTTAACTGTGGCAGAATTGTGGACCACTTTTCTTTGCAGAATTGTTTTCATTCAACCACATTTGAGGGTTTTGAGCATGTATAGTCTGTTTAATGTCAGCCCAAAGCATCTCAAACAGATTCAAGTCCAGACTTTGACTAGACCACTCCAAAACCTTCCTTTTTATTTTTATTTTTTAAGCTATTCAGTAGTGGACTTGCTAGTGTGTTTCAGATCTTTGTGCTACTGCATATTGCAAGTGTTGTTGAGCTTTAGGACATGAGATGCTGGCAGGATATTCTCCTTCAGGATTTTCTGGTAGAGTGCAGAATTCACTGTTCCATCAATTACAGCAAGCCATCCAGGTCCCGAAGCACCAAAACACTGCGGTTTGCTGGATTCCCAAAGCTTTAGAAATGACTCTGTAACCCTTCCAAGATTGATATATGTCAGTGACTTTGTTTTTCATCTGATCTTGTGTTTCTTTAGCATGATGTGTTGCTTTTTCACAATTCTGTTTTAGTGATTTCTTGATTCAGCAGGTCTGGCAGCAATCAAGCCTGGGTGTGGCTGATGAAATTGAACTCATCTTTCCAAGAAATGCGGTTAATCACAATTAATTTGCAATTTAACAAGGGGGCGATAACTTTTTCTCTAATAAATGAAGTCATCAATTTAAATCTAAATCGTGCATACACCATGGGGATCTGTTTTGAGGGCAGGTATGCAGGAAAAAACTTTCCAGAATCCTTTGTTAGTAATCCTGGTGTTGCCTTATGGAGAGATCTATCAGTGTTCATAACTCAGTTTGCCACTGCAATCTGAATGAACAAAGGGGGGGTGGGGGTGGGGGGGGGAAGCTTCTTTCTGGTGATGAACAACTTTTCTGTGAATGCAGGCGAAAGTAAACCATTACTTTAGTTTGGTGTGCTTTTGCTGCCAGGATGTGTTGGATCTACTGTCGAAACTTGCTTGGATTTTGCATTTTGTATTTAACTGGGTCATCTTTGTCCATTTTTAAAGTTCTTTGATGGTCAGAAACTAAATTTGACAAAGATAAAAACAAAACCAGAAAAGGGGAAAACTTCATTATTTAATTTGATAGAAATAGCACACACATTAGTCAATCACTGAAGTTTGAGAAACCTGTTTAGAACATGGTGGAGCTGCAAGATTGCTAATAAGTATTTCAAAATTTGGTGTTCATTATGAATTGAAAAAATTTGTTGTATAAACCGGTTCTATGGACCCACAAAAAGCAACACCTTTAAAATAAACATCTGACATATTGTATTAATCATAATGTTGCATATTTTGCTTTTCTGTATATTTACTTTCCAGTCTGTATATAGTGGTGCACAAGTAATTATTGAATTGCATGTTAGATGGTTTTTTGTCGTATTTTCTTAATCAAACTTAAAAACAAGCACCAATAATGCATTTTAATATAAGCACAATAGGTAACAATATAAGTAAACATGCCAGTGCAAACATACAGACTAATGTACAAAGTATCTATTATTACTATTAATTTGACTCAAACTGCAAATCACCGGGCTAAACACGCTGTATTTTTCCAACTTCTCTTTTATAGCAGCAACTCTGTGTTCTATCATCCCTCTTCTTCACTCTCTTCTCCTTTCATTAGAATTAAGTCCCTGATTTGTATTCTATGATAACAGCCAAGATTAAAGTAGGTTTAGAAAAAAGAAAAAACATCATTTGCATGATGCATTCACTGATTAAGCTAAGCGTCCCTCTTAATTGTGTTGTTTTGCACATGGTGAGGTTCTCATGCTGATACTCTGTGGGTTTTACTAAACCCATGCAATCTCACCAATTCACTTCAATTTCCTTCCTACTTCACTGTCCATCCCACCTACCTCCCGCTGTCATATGCATGGCAGGTTAGTAGAAGTATTAATAGTGAATTATTTGTGAATCATTTTGAGCTTGTTCAAATAATCATTCACTCTGTACTAAAGAAGATAAAGCACCAGGAACAGTGTGATCCTTCTGTATATTTTCTGTTGTTTTTAGTACGTGCGCGCGCGCGCGCGCGCGCGCGCGCGTGTGTGTGTGTGTGTTTTCCCCCTGTAGCCATCTCCTCTCTTTTATCCTAATCCAATAGGTGACAAGGAGCTGGCATAGTTGTATATAGCCACAGTTGGCTGTGAAACTATAAATGCATTACGGTTGACTTGAAGGGGATGACACAAAGGGCACACTTCCATTATTGGGAAAATAAAAACAGACAGCCAAACATACATTACATGGCTATTGAAAGACAATACTGCAGAAAAACGATCACAGGAATACAGCTGTGACATGCTGCACAAAGGTAGTTTCAGGCAGTCAGCGCAGATCGAACACAGTTTTAAAGCAACAGCCAGAAAAGGCATTCAAAGAGATCCAAAAGAAAGCAAAACATACTGTAGCTGTATTAATCTCCACATACTAAATGAACCATGTCATTCCACTAAGTGACATATTGGATTTCTGCACCGCACACTGTTTTCTTACGTTTACTTTTTTTTTTACTATAAATATTATTGACATGTCAAAGCAGCCACTGACATTAGTGCGCTACGGAAACAGACTCATCAGAGTTTGAATGCAATTTGGTATAGAGCTCAGTATCTAACTGTTTTAGGAAAGCTAAAGCAATTTGGGTGTAAAGTACAAACCTAAAATAAAACAAAACTCAACAGTGTTATTCTAACAACCAGTGGCAAATGATATATATTGTTAAAGAGTAACATCTCTTCGATTGCTGCTGTAATGACTAAAACTAAACTGCTCACTAAACACCCTGCAGAGCTTAGGTGGTTGCATGGTGGGAACTTAATTCCAGCCCTGTTACCCCCCTCCGGTGCCCTTGCAGTGGCATCAGTCTGTGGGACAGATGCATTGTTATCCTGTCACATTCACTACAGCGTAACTCCACATGATTCAGCAACAAAGCAAGTAATTCACTGAACACCCCCGATCTCCTCCAATCACAGCTCTTTGTCATATACTGTAACTCACCAATACAGTACATGCTCAGTGCCAGTTTTTTTCTTCTTCTTTCTGTTTCTTTAATTAATGTCACAACGTGTCGAGTGAAAGATCAGCAGTGAATAATGGCGCACAACACTTGCAAACCTCATTAAAGTTATTTCAGTTCGAGCTTTTTTCCTCTGCTAGTTTATAATTCACAGTATTTATGTTGCATGGGAGCAGCCCTGGTCTCTCACTGAGTGTTTTTATGCGCACTGCAGTTGAACGACATGGAAAAGCCATAGCTATAAGTTGTGGACCTCATAAACAAGAAGAGGACAGGATATAAAAATAAAAGGCCAGCTCCGCTCTGTAAAGACAGGCCAATTCCATATCTTTCTCATCACATCACAAATTATGTCAACACTGCATCAGTGCATTGGCAGAAAGATAAAAAGCACTGGGACCAAGGAAATACTCTGTGCCCTCCTCCGTGTCTTTTTCTTTGTCTCAATGCCCCTCTTGCCTAGGTTATTCAGTTTTTGTTAATAAAACTCCAATCATGATATTGGTAATTGGAGTTTGAAGCTCCTTGCCGTTTTAGAGAGCAAGGGTTAGCTCAGCTTTATACATTACACAGCCTGTGATCCGTACTTTCATAATGGGTATGTGGACACTCGTGTGTTGCAGGCTGCAGCTCTCCAAAATTAGGCTTGGGTAGTTTTAATGAGACAGTTGAACTTTTTTTTGCATTGATCGCATTTGAGTAATCATCGATTGGAAAGTGAAATCATGAACACGTTGGAAAAAATGAAAAGCTCTGTGGCGATAATGAGACAGCGTATATGGATGCAGTGCTCAGGGGGGAAAGCAAACCAGCAGCAACAGCTGGCGCATGAAACGTTATTCACGTGTCGGGGCGGGTCGTCCTTACTAACTGGTTGCTTATGGGTGTGGGGGTTTAGGCCCATTGACAGCTGAAATCCTGGCCGAGCCTCTCTTGGCGTGACGTCTCTGGTGGACACTCCACAGGCTACAGTTTAGGACAGAGTCCCCCCACCATGGAAGTGTCCTGTAGTTAAACGATGTCTCTTTCGCACACAAGGACAGGATACATTGTGGCTTATTCTGATGGTTATATAACCTTTGGGGGGAGAATATACATTTCACGTGAAAAAGAAAAGCAAAACGTTTTTTCTTCTAAGACTTTATCATCTAAATAATAAAGAAAACTACATTTCACCGCATTCCTAAATATCTAAAACATTAACAATTAACATAAACAACTATTCTAAACACACCCATTCAACTACAGTACAGTTCGTCTGCTCTAATAAGCTGTTCGTGCAGGTCGCTACTTTCTCTTCACTTTTGCTCTCACCAGAAAGCATGGCAGCGTATTAAAGGGGTTTTATTTTGGAAGTTTGGCCCGGCAGTCATTCTCCCTAGCTGCCCCCTCTGTGGTGGTGGTCAACAGAGCAGAGTGGATTGCTGGCGGATGAGGGCGCTTGATCGCTACGCGAGACACACTGCCCACTTTCTCTGTTTAAGCGACGTAGCGTGTCTCTACCCCTCCAAGTGGTCTAGACGATGAGCAGCAAATAAGGCAAAAACCGCACCAGGAAAGCACGCGTCCGATCCTGAGATTGAGTGATATGTAAAAGTCGTCCCGGTGAGGACTGAGTCGGGCCGAGCAGTCTGCAGTGAAGAAGAAGCAGGACTTGTAACCCGTTAGTGCTTGCGCTGGCCATCAGATGAGCAACTTCTGAAAAGTAAATCTGCGCCGTGCTTGCAGTTTTCAGCTCCACGCTTCGGATGAAGTAAGTTAGTTTATGTTTTTAAAGAGTGAAATGCGTTGTTTGTGCCCATAAAGCTCCACATTTTAAGCATGTTATGCACGTCTCGAGGCTTAGCTTAAATGCAGCACTTCTTTTTTGTACGCAAAAAAGAAAAAAAAGAAAAAGAAAATCTTTCCAACCCATCACAAACTCATTTGTTCTTCTGGTGCGCACTTTTAAGAGCTTACAGCAGAATCAACAACGAATGGGATTTTTTTTTTCCTGTGCTGCAAATTGGCGTTGCAAGAGAAATTTGGAGAGCTTGGGATGGGATGCCAGCCATAGCTGGATGTGACGGATGTATACTTTTCTATTGTATCCCGTTAATTACAGCTCCGGGGTGTTTGTACAGTACAGTCCCGCTGTGTTAAACAGCATGCTGACAAATACCGAAACCTCAGTGGAGAAATACAAACATCTGGAATGAGACAGAAGCGCTGTTTCTTTAAAAAGTGATCAAGCTATTCTAAAATGCTCAGAAGGTGCTTGTTTTCTTTGGTGTCTTTGCATGCATCAAATTCAGAATTGAGTGATTATGATATCTGTACAGTTATATCTGTTATTGTAGACGCAAGACATTAGGACAGTGGTTCTGCACAGGCTTCATTGGTGGGCATGTGGGTGGTGGGGGTGGCACACCTGGGGGAAAACGTGGAGTGAATTATATGACTTAAAGGGGGAATAAACAAAAGGAAGAGCTGATGCTGCGATTCTTAACTTTTTAGTTCATCTGAAATTAAGCTGGGATCTTTTTTATTGATAATGATTGTGGAGTGTGAGCTTTCTTTGGCTTCTAAAGTTTGAGAAGTACTGCATGTCGAGTACAAATATTATGATTTTCTCTAAAAATTGGCAGTTTTCTTTTTAAATATTTTCTCTTTTATCCCACCAATATTGAGCTGTGATTTACCTAAACTGCTCAGTTGGATTCAACACCATCCAAAGACACTCAATATCATATGAAACCAGTACAATAATATTAAGAGGAACTGCAAACATTCATGTAATCAAGCTTCTTACTGACTAAATGACTTCACTGTTTACAATATATTAAGAAATGGTAATTGATTTAGCCTTGCACTAATAGGTTAACCGAGTTTATATCATTCCAGAAAAATGACCACCATCCAAACACCTGCCAAAAGAGTAGTCTGGGACTTTGTTTTTCCTCCTTATTGCATTTTTATTAACAGCACATGCATTTACCAGTTTCGCAAGCTTCTAATCTCAGTTTGTTTGCTCTTCATCAGTGAACGCTTGACCGTTTTACGAACCACAGGAGAACAATGTTTCTCATTTTGCAGTTTTGATTAGGACGCACACTGCACTCTGATGAGATACACAGAAGGCAGAGTTCCAGCTCTGCTTCTTCTTATTCATCACCCAAAATTTGTGGCCATCTGCACTTTGAGCAGTCCAGGTTGTGTGTTTTTGGTGTGTTTTGTGCCTTTTATTTTCTAGAAGAACCATATTTACTTTCACTTCAGAATCTCATAAATCCATTTGTGCAGTTGCTTGAAAACAGTATTTTACTTTAAAGTTTTACCCATAATCGATTCTCTGTATAAATACAGATATAAAAAAATCGTCGGCAGTGTGTCTTAAACATCACATCAATTTTTATAGATGCATAACTTGCTAATATTCATCCTAATGTAGCTAAAGCATCTTCAGTTGGATGCTTTATTTGATCACTTCTGCATTAATGCAGAGAAAAGCAACGATGAGACATGTGGTGAGAAGCTGTGTAACTACAGCAATTACACACCAGCCCCTACTGTGCAGCTGAAAAGAAATTTCAAAACATGAGGCGAGTAGTTTTAAGAGACATTACAGCCATCGGTTTGTGTCTCGCTGTCGTCACACACAACATTAAGTACAGCTGTTATGTTCCAAAACCTCTGACAGCTCAACAGCACTCTGGAAACCATTACATTTTGCACACATCCATGTACACCTGGGCTTCAGTCATGGTTTTCAGAATGTGCTTGTGTGTGTCTGACATACAGAGAGAAACAGCAGATTTAGACCAAAAGGGAAAGGTACATGTTGCACAGATATAATTAGTCCAAATAACAGAGCTGGAAGGGGTTAGACTGGATAGAGACTTGATTCCTTCAAATTAGATTGAACTCCAAAACCTCAACCACTAAATTTGAACTATTCAGTAAATCACAATAAATCATTAAAGCCTAATGGCACTGTTAATTTTCCAGTTCTGATTAATTTTTTAAAAAACTGTCTCTGAAATGGCCAAATTTGACTAGTAGCAGCTTTACCACCGTCAGGCACCTGTAAAAGATGAAAAACCTGATTTTAAAACATAAAACATTTAATAGTCGATAGCTTTAGACAAACCGCTGTATGCCCGCGTGCGCACAAACACAACTGGAAATTTTGTAAAGCAATTTGACTCTGCTGGACTCGTGCTTGTGCTCATTACTTTTGTCATTCTCTCTCTGACACGCATGCTTGATTTTATTTATACACATATGCATGCATATACACACAGACACCCACTCTTTCCCTTGCTGGTCTCCCACACACATAGACATGAGCGGGGTTTGCAGATGTGTGACCTGATCTGCTTCCAGCAGAGACTTTTCTCATGCCAATGTGCTGACTCTGAGTTTTCCGCACTCTCTTATGAAATAAGAGCAGGGGACGTTAGAACCATCCAGTAGCCATATTTATATAGGGAAGTGGACACACAAACATATATGTGCATAGGTTAAAAATTACATATATATTTATATGTACCTAGCTTCTTCACAAATATACTGATTTCCAGACAAATGTATGTAAATACATCCAGCAGCACAAGGCTTATTTAGAGGAGCTGGTTGCTGCTGTTTTCAGGTCCTTACTCTTGTCTGATTGGCTCTGCCGAGGTAGACTCTCACTCACTACCTGGTGTAATGTGCAGACTCATGTGGAAGTGTTACATTTACTAAAATGTTGAGGCTGGGGTTGAAGTTAAGGAAAAATGTTTGCATGCTATCTAGAGATATAACAATTCTGAACCCGAGACTGAAATTGCACTGCAATCATCCACAATAATGCATTGTGGTTCCATTTTTCCTACACCGTGATGCTCCTGTGGAGTTGTTATACCTGGTTAAATTATGCTAGTTTGGTGAAAGCTGTAATGTTTAAAGATTTTTCAGGGCCTAAGTGAACTGGAAATATCTCAAAACAGCATAGTTTAGTTTTCTTTTATTTTTTGTTTTCATGATGATGATTCTCAAGCGATCAGGCCTGTGGTAAAAATAATTTTTTCCACCATAATCATTTTGTGTTGTTCCACCCCTCTAAAGAAAACCCCGTAGCTTTGGCACAGAAACTGACGTATGATTTTGGAGAAGTACACTCCTGCTGATACGTATTACAGGAACCAGTAGTGGGCAAACGCACAACACAGTCATTGTTTGAATAGATTTCGTTAAAATGACTATAATTTCTGCCACAACATTTTCCAAATTATGTTTATTTATTGTCCTTCAGTCACAAAGTATAGCTAAACCATGTTGAGACACAGTGACACGCTCTATGAAACCATAAATAATAAGCCTGTTGGGTTGCTGGTGAGAAAAAAATCCCGGCTCCATAACATTATATTCCACATTTTTCTTGGTTGTTTATGTTTACTTTGTCTTGTTTTGAAGACGATGTAGTTGTCTGGCATCTGGCATCTAAATTATATTTGTTTTAAAGCTTCCCAGGGTGATGATTTTTACTGACATGCTATCATTATTTCATGATTAAAACTGTATGCAGTTAAAGATGCCCTGTAGACGTTTTTCTTCCACAAAAATTCCGTTGTTTACATCACAGATTTTTAAGATTGATTGTATTTTTCTGCTCAGGGGACATCAAATATCCAATTGCAAAAATAAAATTATGCATAATTTACTGCATGTGTGTGCATCCTGGGGCAGGATACACACAGATCCACTCTTTAAATCACAGTGCTCAAAAACTTTTTAATGTCTCACGCAATTGTTATAAATATTTTGTAGCATTTAGCAGAGTAGCTATGATTTCAAAATTCCACTTTTGTTGTGGAAATGTGAAAATGTTAATTCATTTGCATTCTGTCAAAGTTGAATCACCTCAGGCCATTTAGAGCTTATAAACATTCGTTTTTCTTTAATGCCCCACGAAATAATAAAACACTGAAGTGGGGAAAATGAAAAATGCAGGTCAAATTGCCCAAAGCCTCCCCCCCCATCTGTTAGTGAATAAAATAATCTTCCTTCTTTTCTTCGTAATCCGAATCAGTGTTTCATGATGGCCTTGAAGACCTTACGGCAGAATTTCTTTCTTGTAATGACCAAATGCTAAATCTCATTTCAAATATACTGTTGTATTATATGTGGACATGAGCACAGACTGTTTTGCTGACTTCTGTGTTGTATTGCGAATGTCATTAACATGAAACCAAACTAAGCGGGCCTCTTGGGGTTATTGAGCTTTTAGTTTTCCAGGGTGCTGGTTTTGTCCGATAAATTAACACTCTTCTATCCTCTTACCCAAATAAATTTGGACATGTATGTCTGCAAAGGAGCGTGAGGAGTGCCAGTATGATAAAGACAAAACGTTAGGGCACAGTAGTCCAAAAAACAATGTCATTACTATTACGTTGCCCATATTCTATATACAGTCTATGGTTTGGATGTAGAGTCCTTAAAAAGAAAGTATGGTTCTTTTTCCATTTTAATACAAAAACAAGTTATTGTGGACACTGAAGATAAAAGAAAAAATGTATTTTGGAATGACTTGCTTTTACTCCCCTGCCCTAAGACACAATTCAAAAACACAACAGTGCACATAAGTAAATTTAGAGTATGAAATTAGTGTCCATAGAAAATATTTATTGACTACAAAATGTCAGAGCGCCAACTACACAGTCTTTCTGTTTTTTGCTTTCTCGCTAAAGGAAGCTCAAACTAAACTCTAGCTTGCAACATTGCTCTGCGAGTGTTTGTGTACATGTTGTCCTTCTTCAGTTATAGAAGGGACTAACAGAAACAATGTGTCCTTTCACCCCCTAACCTTTTTTTCTTTGGCTTCTGCCTCCCCTGTCAGCTTCTTTAGAACAAACATAGATGATTATAGTAGATTTAAGGAAACATAGGAGAGGCATGGTGCTGGCAGAGGGGTGCCAAGTCAAGGTCTGCATCTGTGTGCCTTAGTATGTGTGATGTGTTCATGTTGTATGCACGTGTGTGTGTGTGTGTGTGTGTGTGTGTGTGTGTGTGTATGCTTTAGGGCAGAGGTAGTGGGAGGAGGGTTGAGGACGCAGGCCTTAAATGTTTACCAAGGGACCCCAAGAGGCCTGGGTTTAGCCTCCCTCTCTTCTGATTGGCTTAGACAACTCTTCCTGTCAGCCTGTGAGTTTGTAATTGGGTGAGAGAGGAAGAAAAACGGGGGACAGGCTTGCACAAGATGGAGAAGAAGCACCAGCCTTGCCAGGATGTCCACAGATGCTTCCAGATGTGAAAGGGTGAGACTAAAGTACGGATTAACATCAGGACATATTTTGGGGTAAAGGGGCCACCTTTGCTCCAATTTAGTACTTTTACTGGAAGAATGTTAAAGAAGTAAAAAAAATTATGCTAAAAAGAAGTGCAATGAACTTAACTTTTCCAAGGGGGAAAAAACAAACAAACAAGCAAAAAAAAAAAAATTTCTTATCTGAAAGTGTTTATCGGATGGGTTAATAATTGTTCAACAGAACGGAAGCCAAAAATATGAAATTCATTTGAGAAACATTTAAGTAAGTCTGCATGAGCTTGCCTCTTGACAGTTCTCTGCCATAAATTCTTGCACTGTGTAACTTGGCTTTATATGACCTCTGGACCCTTGGAAGTCATCAGCACAAATATGACTGACTGCTTACAGTGGACCTGTCTGTTGCCACATTCATTAAAAAATTTGCTACATGTGACGAACCAGAGTTGCAAAATTATGTTGATTCTTGTTTTTTTTGTCCATGTTGCAATGTTTAGTTTTTTGTTGTTTTTTTCCGTTTGTTCTTGCTTTAGTTGTGCTTCATGTTTCAGATTTACTGACATGGATTAAGTCTATCCTTGGACTAAAAGCCTGAAATGAAAACCTTTTCTTTTGTCAAACTGAGATGTTGTTTTCCCTTAAATCTAGACTCTTTGTTTTAATGTGTAATAAATCTAAGCCAAATCAAGTAAATGGATGACTAGTGTGGTAAATATGGGCTAGTGAGCTGGATCCAGACATTTTCTTGTCGCTAGGGTTTTTTAAGATACCAGACTTGAGCAGTTCCTGTAACCTGTGGGATCTGCAAGATAAGATAAGACAAGATTACATAAGATAATGTGGAAGATAAGATAAAATGAGATAAGCTTGGATTCAGGAATCTTAAGATACTTGGACCACGTAATTTAGGCAAATGTATCCTGTGGGGATGGGGTTGTTTGCTGCCCAGTAAAGTTGTGGAGCCACAGCTGTAAATAGCCAAGGGTGCGGACTGAAAATTTGGCCTATATTTAGAGTTTGTCTCTAACACTGACTTATTGAGCGTTTTGTGAATTAGCTGCCATCATATTTTCAAATAAATAAACTACTAAAATATATGTTTTACAAAGATGGCAGGAGAGTTTGTGTTAGAACTTTTGTTGGGAAATACAGTTTCTACAAGTTAAGCCTCAACAGCTTTTTCTTTTAAGGATATTTTACCCTTTTTGTGTCATACATTAAAATTGCCATTAATTGCCATACAGGATTTCATAATTAGATCCAAAGTGCCAAAGTCAAACTACTTGTTGGTTTCTATCTAAAATATTTTGGTCTTGAAAAGCCAGTTTGTTGGGTTTGACATTCTTGGCATCATTGTGGATTTAGATAACTACTTTTTGCTTACCCACCAGAAACCGACCCTACAGAAAATGCTAATAACTCTAATTTAGCAAAGATCTATAATTCCCAGCTGATACAAAAGGAACATGATTTTCCCAGAAAGTTGGTTCTGTTCAAGCGGATGTGACATTCTCCCACTGCAAATCACAGAATCAAGTTTCCGGAATTTCCTTACCTGGATGATTAAGCATGGATCGGAACATGATTTTATTCACTCAAATGGTGACAGCTATTCCAAACAAATGCTAATTTTTCTTTTTATTTGTTGGAAGTTTTAACTCACATCTGTTTCCACTAATAACTTTAAATGTAATAGTGCATCAGTTTTCCAATACTGACACATTTATCGTTAATAAACCAAAGAAACATGGAGCTAAGTAATGTTTTAAAAACTTGCCCTAGCACTAATAACAGGCTTTCAGGAGCATATATCTGTCTAATGATGTAATCGACTGTGAAACGAATGGATTTAACCATCTAAACAGTCAGAAGGTAGCGTGTACGTCATGGAAAAGTTATTTCAAGTAGCTGTAACTAATAGAAATGTTACTGAGATCTTTTCTGAAATGATAAAAAATGTTTTCTTTTAGAGTTCACACAAAGCGAAACAACACACGTAAACCCCACCATTCATATTTTCAGCTTTGAAATGCCGTAGCTGCAAACTCCCGTGATAATTCCTTACATCCTGTCCAGTGTTTGGTTTCATGTACACCAACTGAAATAAATAGCGGTCACAAATTGTGCTCACAGGCCAGAGAGAAAAAGATGGCGTTAGTGGGGGAAGGAGGCTAGTTCACATGGGAGTGTCACCATGGAGTTCAGCTGATAATTATAATCACAGTGTCTCTGTCCTCTCTTATTCTATCCTCTGTCTCTCCACAGCATCATGGCTCTCTCACTCGCCTCTAATCTCCTGATTCTTCTCATTCTTTCCTCCCTGGATTGGCTGCCCTCTCCAGGATCTACATTTCTCACAGACTGGGACCACACGACATCATCAGGTAAGTTACTGGTGTTCTTACAGCTTTGTGTCACAACCAGTTAGAGTGAGAAATAACATGTGAGAAAAAAAATAATTCTTCTCTCTTTCTATGTTCACCTCATCAAATATTAACAAGTGTGTTTTGCGTGCAGCATGTTGTTGACACTTGTTATCACGTCTTTTGTCAGACATCAGTTGCAGAGTGCTGTTTGTTCAGATTCATGTGGAAAGGTTCACTGTTGAGCAAACGCTGCATTTTCCTGATCTGGCTTGTCAGGCAGGATAGTGATCAATAGACTCGGGGTAAATATATGACTGGGGCTGCTCTGTCAAAGTCCAGGGACAGGATGATGCAGGATGTTCAGCCAGCTAACCCAGGTGCCACTGATCTATCTGAAATAATTAGGTGAAAGAATACTGCAGATGAGGGAATGAGTTGATGTTGCCATAATTTACCTTTTAAAACCAAAAACTTGCAAACAACCACAAAATAAGTGTGAAATAATGAATTGACATTTTAGCCCAATGATAGAAACAACTACAACTAAGGTAAAAGTGTCAAACCTGGAAAATAAAAATGGTGCTTATTCTGCAACAAACAGGTTTGAGAAATTCCTAGCAACCCCCAAAAAGTGATCAGTCGAAGGTGGTCAAGAGGAAAATCTCTTGTGCAGCAGTGTCTGCATTCCTGGACGTATTTTATGAGGATTACTTCTGGAAGACGGATAAGAAGGCATTTTGTGACCAAAGTTTTTTATTGCAGATGGACCTGGTTCAGCTTGGATAAAACAGAATTGACTCTTGTTCAAGCAATGAATCAGTACATTGTGGATTTAAGGCATCTATTGGGATTATAGTTGTGCACATTTGGATGAAAAGACTTTATTTCCATCCAAATTAATTGGCTGTAGTTTATTATGGGAAGGATTGTAGTCCAAAAAGATTGAGTTAGCAGCTTAACCATCAGCAGGCAGCTTAATTCTGTCTTAATCTGTTGATTGAATGTTTTTGTTTGATCCAGAGAAAGGCCTATAATTGAAATCAGATGCTCAATACATTTGCATACATTTAATGACGCTTAAAGCGTGCAAACCAGTTATATTTTGGCAAGGTAGTGTGCTCTGAGTATATTCTTAGGTGCATCTGTTCATTGCCATTAAAAGGTGAGCCAGACAGCATGAGTCAGTGACCTGAGATCTCCAGGCCATCTCTGGGCAGCCTGCTGGCTGCTGCAGCACCTGTTGCCAGAATGTTAAGCATGCATATTACCTGGAGAAACATTAGTGGAATTTAAACTGTTTGATTTTGGCCCTGCACTTGCACGTGCACGTATTACATGCAAACTATTTATCATTACCTTAGATTTGCATTAGTAAAATCTCTCTCTATACTTGGATTGCCTTTGAAAAAGAGCACCTAAGCATCGCAGCACATCATGTCTGCATGGTTATGGAAGGTATGGCATGCCTTATATGCTATTTTAAGTTATTAATAGTGCAGTTGACAGCATTGGACAATTTATTTCCCTCTCGTTTTTACAGTGCTTTTGATGTAGGTGACATTTAATAGTGTGCAGTGTTTTCCTGCTTTTAGAATGCAAACTCAGATTGCTGTAAGCAGAGAGTACAAAGAGCCTGCAGATCATTATGTTCAAGAAAACACAGCTTGATTGTCTTATTTATCAGTACACAGTTTTATTGATTGCGTAACCAATAAATGGAATCAAGCAGTAGTTTTAGTTTTGTAATTTTGCCATATCTTCGGTATTCTTAAACAGGGAAATAGCTTGCCAATTTACTAAGACATTTCATCTTCCTTTGTATGGGTTTAATGAGAAACAGATGGAAAAATACCACTGGAATCCACCGAAGAATGCCAACTCATCGTGTTTTCTCCGGTCAAATTAAGATCAAGTCCACACTAGTGCGTCTTTTCTATTTTTTTTTTCCATTTGCTGTTATGCAATCTGCAGCAATCTGAAACACAGTGACAATAAATTAACGTTTCACCATCTTTTATCTAGCTAAAGTTCTTCTCTTTTCCTCATTTAAAGTTTTTTTTCCTATAAAAATAATTGATTCCTACTTTAAAATGTCTTAGAAGTAACTTTCCACCTTTGACTTCTTTAGTGTGCGGGGGTCAGGCCCCCTCCAACGGTCTGTTCACTGCTCTAAAACTACTTTATATTTAATTATGGCAAGTTGCAATTCAGTCATACATGTTCAGGATGGTACACAGGCTCTCTAGGTTGATTTTTATAGCAGGAATAAGTGGAATCAAGTTTGAAAGTTCAAGTGCTGAACATATTGTTATTTCTCTTCCCGATGCCAGTACTGGTGCAAAAGAAACCGTTCTTTCTCAGATTTTTGTTGTAAATCAGTCCATCTTCTTTGCCTCGGGCCTGAATTGTTATTTATAGTTGAGGTTCGTGTTACGGGTTATAATTTCTATGCCTTCCCGTGATTGTTTTCATATATTTTCTGATGTGGCAGGAGGAGGCGAGGAAGCAGGGAAAGGTACGTAGTTCAGGTAATAAATTTGGTGTAGCTGAGACTAATGTCTGAGGATACATTTTGAGCTCTGTGTCTTTGCCCTTGGGCCTTTTGACGTTGTTAACAAAGTGGATCAAATATCTTTATCTCTGTCACTTTTACAGTACCATTCTGATAAGCTCTCAGGAAAAACTGCTGATAACCAGGTGATGTCAAAACCATTGAACATTCTGTTTGGTTCACCTCAAATGTTGAAATGGTCCCCAGTGACCACTGTGGTAGTTCAGTCCTGGTCTTCCTCAACAACCGTTAAAACATCTGTAAACACAAAGCAGCCTGTGATAGCATGAGCAAACACATGCAGCCTGTGCCTTTCCCAAGCTCACCACTGCACAACTTCCAATCTGGACAGCTGCTCTTCTCACTACGGCTTAAATGGAAAATGCTTTGCATGGGCTTTTTTATATACCTAAAAAATAACGCTTACAGTAAGAATGCAGTCTTGTGCAGTATGTGAGCCACCCTCAGCATTATGCTTTTGGAGTTGTTTAAAATCATTTTGTTGCTCTGCTTATGGACTTAAAAGAGTCTTCCTGGAATTCTGTGTCTGCAGCATATTTATGTCTGTTGTTAGGCGAGCCACAGAACAAGCCAAGAGTAGACATTTGGAGATGCTCCTATGTAGTTAAAGGCTTACCATAGTGATTATAGGCTGTGTTAGTCATTTCATTCTATCTATCCTTGCTCACATATACACTCACACACACTTTCCTTTTTCTTTTATTTTCTTCCACAACCTTCCTTCCTTGATTGTCTGTGTGGCTCAAAAGGACCTCACTCCTTAAGCGCATAGATTGATTCTGTTCAACAGGGCTGTGTTCCTTACCACAGAGGTGGTAGCTAGTGGTAACCGTGCAGAGGTTTGGTCCATCTGGCTTGTACACACAATCCACAGTTACATCTGCTTCAACGACAAGCGGTGGGTGTGAGCTTCAAAGTTGGGGCCTTGTGTGGGTAATGGTGCCTGAAGTTAAACACAAAGTTGGAAGAGCAGAAGAGAGACATGCATATTGTAGATAGCAGAAGCTGAGGGGAATTCATGGTTGGGAAAGTGCTGTGTGATGGAAGCAATGCTGCAAAGAAGACTAATTTAACATTTTGCATGCAGGAAAATTTGCCCTGATTTTCATATCTGTACATTGAATAGGAAAGTGTCATAAGCTGCAGGATGGATGGAGGAATACCAGAGGATAGATTAAAAAACATTTTCACACATCAGCAACAGTCCTGGACTGTTGTCTGCATTTCCTGGCAGAGAGACAAGAATTCAAATACCTGACTCTGACAGCTTGGACATTAAAATGTCTTTTCTCTGCCATGTCCAGAGTTCAAGGTCCATGTGGTCTGATTAAGCGCATGTGACACTAGAGCAGGTAAATCCGATGCATGCGCAGCAAATGAGCAGTTGCCATCTGACCCGACTCTTTGCACTCACTACCCAGGCAAGCACGCTTTCCTACACCGGAGTGCTGCCAGTGGCGAGAATGCATCTCATGCGGTGTATCTCCCGCTACACTCGCATAGATAACTGCAGTCGCTGTGCCTCGTTCTCTGATGTGATTGGAAATGGTCTTACTTTGCGCACTAAATACGTTTACACGACAAATTGTTGATTCACAAGAATCAGAAGAGTTGTTTTGAAATTGTGTTCATTATATGGAGTCTTCATACTGCAAATAAAGGACTGAGAGTTGTGAAAGTGGGAAGGTTGCTTTAAGACAGAAAGCTTCCAATTAAAGAAAAAAACTAAATGAAAATAAAGTGTTTTTTCAGGGGAGATAATAATTAAGAAGAAAAGTGACAGCTATGGTGTGTTCACACCAAATGCAAAGCCAAGTTTCACTTTGCATTACTCACATACAAATACAGTAGATGGATTTTTTTTTGGAAAACCACAAATATTCATCACACAGTAGGAGTGAAACTGTTACCAGGGGCCTGTTCTTCGTACCTCGCTAAGTAAGTTAGCTGGATTTGATTGTTGACGATTTCGCGCGATCCTGGATCCTTCGGTTCTCCGAAGCTCATCCGGGACTTGCTGTCATAGCAACAGATCCGTAAGCGTAAACCTGCTCGGGAGCAGGTTTACTTTATGTAAACAAGATTAGATCGCGGCCACTCAGGTATGTCCGCTTCATTTATACGAAAGCAACAGCGATATTTTACCACTGTTTGTCCATAAATAAATATTATCAATGTAACTAAAGATAATGCAGTACTTGATCCTTTTATTGATTTCATACAGATACATACAGGTCATTTCCTAAAAAAAGGGAAATGTACTATTAATCATTCTATTTCATGTATTTGATTATTTCAGATGTAATTCATATTTTAGAGTAGTAATTGTAAATTACGTCGTGTAATCAAGATGAGAGACCACGGCTATAAAAGCGAAGGTGGATTTGGGAAGTCTGTCGCAGCCATGTCCTGTCCGTATACGCGAGCCACCCATTGCGGAAGGTGCAAGATTGACAAGGAGAGTTCTCAGAATTCAGCGTATATTGCGGGATAGACAGGATCCTTTAGCTCAGCGCGACAGTGTGCTCATTGAGAGATATTGATATTCCCGTGAGGGTATTATTTACTTAACCAACTTGTTGACGAGGGGGTGCAGGACCACCACCTGTCTTTTTTTGCTCTGTCCTTTTCTTGGTTGCTGTTATAAACAAACAAACAGATTATTTCAGGGTCTCTTTGCAAGAGACTAAAAGCAATATAAGTGATAAATATTACCATTCTGTAGAATATTCTTATATTTCACTTTTACTTGTTCCCATGTTCTAGTGGGTCCTGTCGTGGCTCTAATGTGAAAGAGGATATAATGTAATATGATATAATAAATTTACCCTACCGCCTACTGGTGTTGGCCAGAGGGGCCGATGGCGCGATATGGCAGCCTGGCTTCTGCCAGTCTGCCCCAGGGCAGCTGTGGCTAAAACACTCGACTTCCCACAAGTCGAGCTGCCCGAGATTCACAGAATTAACAGATAATGTTACATTTTTGTGATTTATATCTTATCAGGACGATAGAATTCTTATATCGGGATATGAGATTTTGGTCATATCGCACAGCCCTAGTCCCAGATACAAAGAACTGTAAGAAAAGCCTTAAAGAAAGTTTGCTAACAATCGTGAATATAGCAGAAAACATAAATAAAAACCTATAGGCTAATTGAATACCAGCTAACCTAGAAATTATGTCTTTATTTCACCTCCCTACAGTGTTGATGTATCACACTGTAATAGAGATTTGATTTGTCCCATATGAGGATCTCTGACACCCTCCAGTACAAAGTCCAAAGAACAAAATTAGGAGCAAGAACAACACTTGTTCTTTACTTGAACGTGGACATAATATGACATAACTAAGCTAAATCTGTGAGCTGTAATGGCATTAGAGAAGATTAACATCATTAGTCACTGTGACTACAATAAGCTGACTGGGTCACTATGCGGCTAAACACACCGGGCTGTGTCTCAGGGACTTCAAAGCTATGAACATTGTCATGAGGCTCAGATGAATCTAGAACTTGACATCCAGTCAAGCTTCAAACGAGAAGAAGCCCCATTGCATGTTCTGTTGTGTTACTGAGCAGAGAGGCAGGATGTATTCAAGGAACAGAACAATGGCATATTTTTTGTCGCTTATTGTTTTCAAGGTGTAAGTTTAGTGCATATGCATTTGTGTGTGTCCGTGCACTTGAGTATGGAACTGCATGTGCAAGCTGGGAGTTATTTATATCACCTATTTACATTCCGTTGTTTGTATCCTGTTGCAATCGCTCACCTTTCTCCCGCTCTCTTCTGGCCTGCTTCTCGCTCTTACTGGCTCTGTCAAGAGTTGCACCATGTCCTAAGTCACTATGTAACCTTCACCATTAAGCCCAGTTTGGAGCTTGTAATTTTCATTGCCTGTTTTATTTGAAGATGACGAAGATGTATGAGAGTATTATGAATATGAAATAAATTTCTTCTAGACTTTGTCCTCAAATTTTTCTCTCTGATTCTTTCTTTTCCTCGTCATCCAAGACATGTTCCCATGGAAAAAAAATTACATTGTGTGCTGCACACAGTTATACTTCTACCGTGTGTGCGCCTGTGCATGTGTGCGTGTGTCTTTGGGCTCTGGTGCAGGGATATAATGTAGGACTTGGCATGTGCAGACTGACAGGCACTTTTACTCTTAGCACAGTGTCAGCATGTGCTGCCAACTTCTCCATCTGGATAACAGAAATACACACAAACACAAACAGAATGATGGCGTTGGAAAAAAACGATCATATGGCAGAAGTTGGTGCTGAACAGCCAGAAAGGTCTCAAGTTTGCTAGGCAGGTACTACGGCTCGACACCTGCCAAGAATAGATGTGTAATAGACATGGGGAGCGTAGAATAAGGCATATGTGAAATGACTGGAAAACTAGCACCTTCAAACGCAACCCCAATTCCAAAACTGTTGCAACACTGTGCAAAATGTAAATAAAAAAAGAATTAAATGATTTACAAATCTCATAAACATGTTTTATTCACATAGAACACAGAAATCACTGTCTGCGAACTGTGTTCAAAGATGGTCTTCTGTGGAAGTGTTCCTAAGCTCAGTCAGTGACTTCTATGACAGGATCATTCCTGCTTTTAGTGCAGTGCTGCCTGAGAGCCCGGGTATCCCTTATTGATTTTTATCCATGTCTGTTGCTCACAGAGATTTCTCCAGATTCTCTGTCTGTTTTGATGACATTATGTACTGTCTTTGCAATTTTACATTGAGAAACCTTATTCTGAAATAGTTTCACATTGTAGACACAGTTTGTTGCAGACTGGTGAATTTCTTGCTTTCTCTACTCCAGAGAATCTCCGTCTTTCTAAGATGTTCTTTTTGTATCCAGTTGTGTTAATAAACTGTTGCCAGTGAACTTAATTAGTTGCAAAATGCTATTCCAGCTGTTTCTTTGTAATACCGTTTAGTTTTCCAGCCTCTACTTGCTCCTGTCCCAACTTTTTTAGAAACTTGTTGCCAGAATCCCCCCCTCCTTTTTTTTTTTTCAAATTTTCTCAGTTTAGATATTTAATATCTTTTCGTTTTTTGGTTAATAAATATTGGTTTATGCAGTTTGCAAATCATTAAATTCTGTTTTTACTTACATATCTCACATTGTCACAACATTTTTAGCATGGGGGTTTATGCTAAATTATTTTAAAATTGTGCTGTTTAAGTTATAGTTTTACTCCTATAAATGTTATCATTTATATTTATGGTTTAAATGAATACTTCCAGAAACAAGGCTGCTTTTAGTGTCATGTCATTTTATGGGGTTTTTCTGTGGTCAACTGAGAGCAGACTCTTGAGTTATGTGAACAATGTGACTGGGGACAACAGGTTCAGTTGGCAGGTCTGTGTGTTCTCTTAAAGTACAGGGCAACCAAATCATTTTTAAACTAAAACCACAATGAAGAGACATCAAGAAGTTCTCATTTACATGTCTTTTTGGCATTGTTTATAGTGATCATAAGTAAGAAGTGGACAAAAATACCTAAACATGTGCCCGAACAAAAAGTCCCAAGTAATAGATGTAGCCCACAATATGGGGTAAACAGGGCTAAAGAGCTTTACGGTTGACAAATGTAATGGAACATTTACATGGAAATCTATTAGTGCGAATCTAATTCATGATAAAACAAAATCATAAACTTTTACGTTTTCACAAAGATACAGAAAGTAGTTTTTAAAAAAATGCTAAGGCATTTCTGTCATTATGACATGATCAAAGTATCGTAGCTAACCATATGTATTTCATTTTCATGTTCCTGATGCATCAGTCAGTAACTACTAATATTTGCACACATGAAGAGTGTGCAAAGAGTAATGGACCCAAAACTGAACCCAGGGGAACGTCACATGGGGTGACAGTTGGGACAGATTATAAATGATCTGCAGCGTATAAACAGTCGCCTACACTGACTTAGTTTGCCTTTATTAATAGAAATATCGATTAAAAGAAAATGCTGCTCTGATTTAATTTCAAAACATCTCTTTTCATCAAGTGACATTTGTAGTACCGGCTAATGTTTGTTTTTTAGTGGCGTCACTCTTCCTTCTTCGTTTTCCATCACATCTCGCTGTTCCTGTAGTCAGCCTTTTGGAGCATGACTAACCTCAACATTAACTTAAATCTGCAAATGAGCTGGAAAAGGTGATCATTCCACTCCTCATTACAATCGAGCATTTCGCAGTGCGGTAACTGGTAAATGCTGGTTGCACCTTTTTCTCTCGCCTTTTTCAGTTCTGTTTGCCAGCCGATGTGAGAGCCTAGGGCCGAGTGCTTTATTTAGGTTTCTTAGTGGATTTAAACCCTAATGGCTAAAGCTGACATGGAGGTAGATAAATGGTTTCCTAGCTCCTCTACACAGACTGATGAAGAGAGGACGTGAAGCTAAGAGCTGTTTATCAGTCTCAGCTGCACATCCACGTGGACAGACAGATACATATGGACAGCCAGGATGAGGCAGTACACCCACACACACACATGTACACACACATGTACACACACATACGCACACACATGTTCAAATTAGTTTTCTTCTTCCAGCCACAGGCTTTCAGCTCATTTAGTACCTGGCAGGTACAGGCAGGATTTAGCTTTCCATTACTGAAACTCAAGTATAGTTATATATGTAGTTATATATGACTACATGCTGATAATGTGAGCACAGCCTTAAAAAAATATTACAAGCCTATGTAGTCAGGTAATCAACATCCTCCTGTCAAAACATTACCCCTGGCTTGTGAGTCAGTTACAGCTGGAACGGTCCAGTTTTTATCCTTTGAAATACTGAAAAGGAGGAAATGAGAGAGAATGACAAAATTAGAGTGTGACCCTCCAGGTGTTGCGGCTCAACCTTTCACCTTTGACATGGTTTTAAGTTCAAAAAATGCAAATAGCTTTTTAAAAATACGGCATTGCTCTTTGACCTCAAGATTCTTCTTCTCTCGCAGACAAGAATAACAACTGGAAGATGAAACGCGTAAAAAAAAAAGCACGTCTTATTACGTAATTATTGGTGATCATAAAAAGTCTTGTGAGTTGTGAGTAACCCCAAACATTTTCAGACGTGTAAGTACCAATCAATACAAATTATTATCCCCCCAAATTTACAGCCCATATAAAAACCCTAGGACCTTAGAAGTTTTGCTTCTGTAGTATCCTATTCTTCTGTAGTTCTAAGGCCTTCTTGCATTCAGCGTCTGCAGAAAGCTCTTTGATGGTTGCAGCTGGAATTTGTTGGATGGGGAAGGGAAGCCGAGCTGAAATAGCAAACCTCGGGGAAGCACAACAGCGTGCAAAAGGTGAAGGGAAGGGAGGTGGGAAAGGCACAACTGCACAGGAATGCAGAGAATTATGAGGTTATACTGGCACCAAATAGCATGGAAACGAAGTAGGTTTATATTCCACGTGAATAAATGGTGTGTGCGTTGACTGCCCTGCCTGAGTTGGTCTTGTTGATAGCTTGTCTTGTTGTAGTTAGATGTGTGTAAGTTGAATCAGGATGCATGCTGGTAGGTGTATGTCTGTATGCAGATGCCAGTAACGTGCCTTTCTTCTTCTTCTTCTTCTTCTTCTTTTTTTTTTTTTTTTACAAGTGAACAATCTTTAACGAGTCTGTGTGGAGATATGTTTTGGTTTTATGTTTAGAAACTATCAGCTCCAGTTGGTCTGTAATTTCTTTCCCCTGTGTTTTGATGCATGTTTATGTTCTAGGTCTGTGTGTGATTTATAATGCAGGCAGTGAGAAGAGAGAGCTGGCGGAGAGCCAGTGGAGCAGAAATCAATGGTACTTTCAGCTGCTTATTTATGGTTGCACCAAACTCTGGGACTCTATATTCTGCTGGGCGAGAAACTGATCTCCGACAGGAGCGGGGGGGGCTGGGAGGGAGGAGGGGTTAGGTTGTTACGAAATGTTTGGACACATCGAAACGTTAGCAGCATAATACTTTTTTAGCAAGTTCTTTTTTTTTTCTACTCGTATGTGCGCGCAATGATATTCATGGGATTCACAGGGTAGCAGCAGCGGTTGTTAAAAGAAAGGAATAAAATATTTCTGGCACATTTACAAGTTTGTATTTGTGCATTGTTTCAGAAATCATGTGGAAGCATGCCATGGAAGCATTTTCCATTTGTCTAGCAACTCTTTGAGTATAAATAATGCAGGATTACACTTAATACCCAGAGCTCATCTGATAGTCTTTAAATGTGGATTGTAACCTTAAGGTGCTATTATCTGTTGTGTTTTTATTGTTTTCAACTGTGGCAAGTTTCTGCAATTCTGAGGTTAAGATTAGATTTCAGCAAGTTTACTCAGCCTTTCCGTGAAAAAGTGATGTCTGACACCACCAGAAGTCATGATATTAGTGCAATTAAAGGTGACTGAGCTGTAAAAGGCTCACGCAGTATTGGTGTCACACTACCGGGCAAGAGGGCGGATGGGCAAGTGGTGCAAAGTTTGTGAATGTTATAACTCGAGAACAAGGAGACATAGGAGCTTCAAAATGATATTATAGGTGCATCTACTAAAAATCTCAGATGAGTTAGAACCTCAGTGACCTCAAGGTCAAGGTTTCTGAATATCTCGTGAAGTTTATAACTAGAGAACAAGGCGAAGTAGGATTTTCAAGGAATGGAATATTGGTGGGGGGAAAAAAAGAAGATGTACTTCTGCGAAAATTCAAGTTACTTTTGCAGAGTCCTGAAAAAGTTTTGCGAGATTCTGAGAAAGACTTTTTCCGCGCATTTAGCGTACATCTATCAGTACCCGAGTACTGCAGCTGGCTGTTAATGAATTCAGCCAAGACTGCCAGGTCAGAGTACTCCTTCGGATGAGTGTGTCCTCTTGCACTAAGAACTCTCTTCAGATGTCTCTCACTTATAAAAACGGTCTCTACTGTCAAGCACTGATCTAATTTCATAGTTTAGGCCAAGCTCAAACTAAAAATCTATTCATCTGTCCCACGGGTGTGTGTCCTCCATAACTGTGGTTTCCAAGGTCTCATTACTGACCTGGAAGTGTTTGGAGTTCAATCAAAAACTTTTGCGGGATCTCGCACAAGTAACTCAGGCTCTCGCAAAAATACATCTTAAACTTTTTTCTCCAATGTCCTTTGAAGGGCTCCATATGAAATTGATACTAAAGGTGCATCTACTAAATATCTCAGATGATTTTGAATCTCAGTATGCTTGACCTCAAGTTCAGAGTAAGCTTTCTGAAAATCTTGCGCATTTGATGATTTGAAAACACAGCAATGATTTTCAAATTGATAGTGGGCCCCTAGGAGACCGTGTATCTCTGTATTGTTAGACGAATAAAGCAAAGCCCCTGCAGACGCTGATAGATGTTAATAAAGGTGATTCATTAGCCTAATGCAGTCTCACTTCCTTTCTAATCGTTGCTCTTCTAACTCTGTCTTTCAGCTCTCATTGAGCCTCATTTTACTGAGTGTATATCAAGGGACCAGGAGACGTTCCGCTGCTGGTGGAGTCCTGGCACCTTCCACAACCTCTCCTCCCCTGGAGCACTCCGAGTCTTCTACCTTAAGAAAGAGTAAGTGTAATCTCCAAAATGCTTGCTTTACTCTCAGAAATCCTAATAATTGCTTGTTTTGTAGAAAACTTCACGTAGGCACATTGTTTTGTGTGAATCAGTGAGCTCCATTAATGATGTCATAACCTTTACTTGACAAGAATTTAGTTTTTTACTTCTTCTTATGTTTCTTCTGCCATTGTTTCACTCATTCAGGTCTCCTACCAGCCAGTGGAAGGAGTGTCCCAAGTATATCCATTCAAATAGGGAATGTTTCTTTGATGCAAATCACACATCCATATGGATCACTTACTGCATGCAGCTTCGCACTCAAAACAACATCACCTATTTCAATGAAGATGACTGTTTCAGGGTGGAGAATATTGGTTAGTAGCCAAGATTTGTGCATATTTACAGATTTTTTTAAAAGTTTTGATTTATCAGAAAATTTGACATCCTACTGTTTCTCATTTTCAGGTTGTATGTAAAAATCCTTTATAGCATTAGGAGATCTTTACAGATGTTACTTAATGTATTCATATGTAATTATATATTCATATTTCACAGCACAAAATGGTTATTTCTAGTTCAATGAATTACTCGTGCAGAAGGATACCTGGAAATTCTACTTGTTTTTGGACTTATGTCAGATAAACAGTGCTTAAGTGGTAAATACTTTGAGTCTAGAAGATGCTGACAAGCAATATATTATCATATGGCAACGTCATATGTTGCCTGACATCTTCTTCATGGAAAGATCTTTGTTTGTTCTTTTTATGAGTATAAATTAATTGTGGATGTTGTCTTAGACACTTGACCTGTAGTAGGGTCAGGCTTTTAGTTGCTGCTTATTCTTCCAAACCTCTTTGTTTATAGAAGGAGCGTAGCAACTACTTGTTGAATCAGCTCCAGATGATTCTTGACATTGTTTAAAATGCCTTCTCCCCCTCTTCTTTATGGCCAACGTTTCCAGTTATACCAAAGAAATATCTATTTGGGATGTGTTCATGATAATATCAAATCAGACCTGTGCAGTTTCAATCAATATTGCTTGCATTTGCTCCAGTCTCAGTTCAAAAATATCAATGTTTTACACAAATGTAATGTGATGGGAGGACTCCTTCTTTAATAATTATGACTTCGTGGAGGTTTTCACTTCTTTGCTTTGTCCTTATGTCCTCATCAATCGTGTTAAATTAATGAAGAAAAAAGAGAAAAACAAAACGTGTTGATCATTTAGTTTTAAATCTGTTAAATGGAATTAAATGTTTTAATCTTTGTAAAGGGAGTGACACAGTCTGGCTTGAACAGATATTGACTTTTTGAACATAAGCAGTATTTTTTTAGTATTCTGTTAACCTTTTTTATGTGATCCTAAATTAGCATACCAAATCAGTAACTAGAAGTGTCCTTTCCTTCTGTTCGAATATGAACTTTTGCCTTTTCTCTGACAGTACGTCCTGACCCGCCAGTGTCTTTAAACTGGACCCTGCTGACTATAAGTCCTTCCAGGCTAAATTATGATGTCATGGTTAACTGGGAGTCCCCACCTACTGCTGATGTTAGGTTGGGATGGATGCGTTTGGAGTATGAGTTGCAGTACAGAGAGGGAAATACCACAAACTGGGAAGCAGTAAGTCTTTTATTCCTAACTTTTTAATAATCTTGCCCATTATTTCTTTTTACACACAGTTCCTCACATTGACAAAAGCAGATTTTGCACATGCACATTAACACAAATAAAAAAAGCAAATCTCATGCTCTTAAAAATGGATTGTAGGTCATCGAAGCAGAGTGTTATGTTTCTCTTTCCCTCCCCCCTGAACACTTGTAGTTAAAATGCAGTTGGAGCTTTGCTGGCAAGGCTGTGGAAGCCAGAGCAAGGCCTTAGCATCTGTGAAGGAAGAGAAGGGAGGGATCTGTAGGTCAGAGGCCATGGGACTGTGTACAGGCTCGTATTCATTACCGCTTGGCTTGCCTGATGGTTGGGGACCTCACGTCCATCTGTTATAATAGCATGTCATCTATCCAGTCTATCTGAAGTGCATCAGTAATTGTGTAGTTACAGGTGCCAAAAATAAAAACGGACCTCTTGACACCCTCCTTTTCTTACTCAGCCTTTAACATTGGTGTTGTTACTATTTCTGTCAGGATAGCTGCATCATTCTTTTTAAGCACATCATCATCATTTCTTTTTTTAATTTACAAAAGGTTTGTCTGTTTTTGCAATTTTCAGTTGGAGATTCAGCCACACTCTCATCAGACAATCTACGGTCTGCACTTAGGAAAAGAATATGAAGTACACATCCGCTGCAGGATGCAGGTTTTCATTAAATTTGGCGAGTTCAGTGAATCCATCTTCATTCAAGTGACTGAGATTCCTAGCACAGGTAACGCATGTGTTAGAATGATGCAATGCATTTTTGGTGAACTGCAAACTGTTTTTTTTTCCTTTGAGCATTTAACACAGTATGATTGATGATGCCAGAGGACTGGTTGTCATCATTATTATGACGAGTTCTGTTTCATTTTGCTTCTTAGAGTTTCCTGTCCATCTCACACTGGTTTTTGTATTTGGGACTGTGGGTATCCTCATACTCATCATGCTCATAGTCATCTCTCAGCAGAACCGGTACGAGCACTCACGCACTCCCTCTCTTTCATGCATCTGTGGTGTCCAAAACATCTGTGAAACAATGAGACATCTGCTAAATCACAGGTGCACATCTCTCTCTTTCTCTCTCGTTCTTCTGTCATTGCAGATTAATGATATTTCTGCTGCCGCCTGTTCCTGCACCCAAAATCAAAGGCATCGATTCAGAGCTATTGAAGGTATTTCTGGTCTGTGATTTTTCAAGCAAATGCTAGACCCCCGCAGTCAAGTAGCGTGACTGTCAGAGGGGGATCAAAATTGTTGTGTATTTTAATCAGATTTTAAAAAAGGCAATGTTTGGAAGTAAAACCATTATATAAGGGATTGTGTAATCACATTTTTAAAATTATATTTCAATTGTAATTTGGATAGAAAACAGATTCCTGTCTGTCTGTGCGGCTCATACTGTAGAGATATGTTAGGTCACAAAATCACCACATCACTCCCTCGTCTCTCTCTCACACTCACTACCAGTTTATCATCTGACTCAACCACCAATTAAACGTGAAACAAAACTGAATATAAATAACAAGAAAAAATGGACATAAGGACCACTCAGAGGGAATTAGACAGAAAGAGCATCATGATTCAGGATTGTGTTGTGGGTGTATTATTCACAGAGTGCATTTAAAAGCCATACAAAACAATCTCACCTCTGAACAATTAAAAAAAAAAAATCCTGATGTAAATTAATAAATAAGTTATGTTGTTAATTTGTGAGTAGACCAAGCTGCCATACACTTTTTGTTGGGTTTAAAATTTTAGACGTAAGTCTGCAAAGTCAGAGTGTTTTACAGAGGAAACTGTCAATTTCTGGAGCCTAAATGTCAGAACACTTGTTTGTACACTTGCAGAAGGGGAAGCTGGATGAGCTGAATTTTATGCTGAGTGGTGGAGGAATGGATGGCCTGCCCATTTATGCACCAGATTTCTACCAAGATGAGCTGTGGGTGGAGCTCATGGAGGTCAATGAGACAGAGGATGTAGATAGTGGAGAGAAGGAGGATAACCGGGGCTCAGACACCCAGAAACTCCTGGGTCAGTCCCAACCTGTCAGTCAACACATCAACATAAGTTGCTCTAATTCAATCAGGTATGGCAAAGATTTACATTTAAAGGTGTTATTTGTTTAATCAAATAGCTCTGTGAATACTCATTTCTTTGCCTTTCTTGTTTTTTTGGCTTCTCCTCAAGTGGTCCAGATGCTGAGTCCGCCCAGGCCACCTGTTACAACACAGATCTCCCTGAAGAAGAAACACTAATGCTGATGGCCACGCTTCTACCAGGACAACCTGATGAAGAGGAAACCTCCCTTGATACTGTAGAAAGATCCTCAGCCTGTGAGACAGGTGAAAGACAGCTCATCCAAACCCAAACCAGAGGGCCCCAGACCTGGGTCAACACAGACTTCTACGCTCAGGTTAGCAATGTTATGCCCTCTGGTGGTGTGGTGTTGTCTCCTGGACAGCAACTCAGAATCCAGGAGAGCATCTCAGCCGCTGAGAAGGAGACAAAAAAGAAGCGGAAAGAGAGTGAAGACAGTGAGGAGTCTGAGGAACGGAAGCAAAAAGAGCCACAGTTTCAGCTGCTTGTAGTGGATCCAGAAGGAAGTGCCTACAGTACAGAGAGCAGTATCCAGCAAATCAGCACTCCTCCCCCTAGCTCTCCCATGCCCGGTGAGGGGTACCACATCATACATCCTCAGCCAGTAGAGCCCAGACCTGCAGCCACAATGGAGGTTAATCCGTCGCCTTACATTCTTCCTGACTCCCCCCAGTTTTTTGCTCCTGTTGCAGACTACACAGTGGTTCAGGAGTTAGACAGTCATCACAGTCTGCTCCTTAACCTGCCTAGCCACCAGACCCCCCCTTCCTGCCTGCCACAGCACCCACTCAAGGCACCTATGCCTGTGGGGTACATTACCCCAGACCTGCTGGGAAACCTCTCACAATAAAATGACAAAGACATCAGACCTTTACATGTAAGGCTGATTCACCAGGAAGTTACCCGCAGTCGTCCTACCCGATTCCCGTTGGAAACCAAGTAACTCCCAGCACACTGGGCAGCTGAGATGTGTACGGGTGTCTATTTTCAGAGGATGCTGAAAGGCAGATATAAAAGGCTACAAGATACTCTCTTAACTTCTTTGCATCTGCTAAAGCAGTTCTTTCTTTTGAGGCAGCCAAATATTAACATCATAAACCAAATGCACAGTTTGCTCTGTTTCGTCAGCATCTCATGCATCCATGCATGATTACAGTGAGCCAAGCAAACATAATATCAATGCTTAACTGCCTTGTGTTGCATTGTATCTCTGGCTTATTGTGTCCAGAGCAATGACACTGTTACAGTCTTAATTTTACAGAGTGCTTTCAGTGCATGACTGATGGTGTGAGTTTTCACACCAAACAAAGGTCATTGCTGACGGTGATGCTGTTTACCCCACGAGGTACTTTATCAGTTTATCAATAGACCGTTCTTATCTCATCATATCATATTAGCACTTCACTAGAGATATATTTTTATAAAAAAAAACAACCAAGTACACTGTTCAATACCTATCCAGATTTAGCTTGCATTCCAGTCTTCATTTTATCTAAAAGGTAGCTGTTCATATTTTCAGAGTAAGTAATGGAATTGAGGTCGTATAATGTCAAGCTATGTTCCTCTTAACCTCTAGTTCAATAGAATGTTTAATGCTTTAAACAAATAGAAAAAAACATCCAGCACGCGTATACACACACAAGAGATACCAAAGTCAGGGCAACAAACACCAACAGCAAATTAAAGTTAGTCCAGTCACAGTTATACCGCTTTCTTTTCGTGGAAAGTGTTTAAAGGAAATCTGGGAAATGAAGGAAACCACTAACTTACACATAAGTAGACACAGTAGAGAAATTAAAACACTTCATGGACTAGTACCCATAATTAATTGAATATCACACGCTGATATACATATCTAATTGTGTGGTTTGTTTGTTTTTTTTGAGGTTATTTATTGACATTTAATTTTGACGCCAAGTTCATACGTTGCACTGAAGTGCAGCACTTGTATTATGAGGAAGAATTCTATCAGTTTCACTCACAGCTGGGAGAAAACTGGGCTATACGTTACAGAGCACCACCAAGTGCCTTGCTCAAGGGCACGTTGATTAAGTAGTTTACCGGAGAGAAAGGGACACATGCACACAGCTAGCAATTCAGAGAGACTAGGGCAGCGTATTTTTTTAACTTAAACCATAATGCTCAAGCTTTCTTCTTGGGGTTTGTATTCCTCTGGTGTAAATGAAGCAAGCTGAAAGACTGTGAAAGTATACTTTAAATGTAATTAGCTAAATCTTTCTACCTATTAACTGCCAAGTGTTAACAGCCTGTGCCTATAATATTATAAGTGGCTTGCCAGTTCTGTGCTATGGTACTATGTTTATGCAATCACAACTTGTGCATTTATGCATTGCTTTGTGCAGGCAAGATCTAGAAGTGGACAGTGTAGGTGAACTGTGCAGAGATATTGCTTTTAAAAATCTGCACAAGCACTGCAACGGCAACACGCACGTGCGTGCATGCATACAAGACAATAATGCGTAAAACTATTTCCCTTAATCATATTTTAGTCTTTGCCTTGTTCACCTAGTTTATCAGCTGCAAACCACAATAAGCATCCTTCTAATCATGCTCACAAAACCTTTCAAATCCAAAGTGATTATGAAAGTTCGTACTGACCACTTGCAAACTGACATGTATGTAGCTGCGAGCATTCCTCCCCAAGAAAAGCTCAGTTATATATTGTTGCTTAATAAGTTAGATATCTTTATAATGTTTACAATAAATTTGTCCTGGGAATTGGGGGATTTTTGTAATACTATCAGAATCAGAATACTTTATTAATCCCGAAGGAAATTAGGGTTACAGCAGGCAGCACGCTAATGGCGCATGCGCACAATGTGGGTGAAATCAATCTGAATCTGAACAGCCTCCATTTGGCAGCCTCCAAATGAGCTTTTCTCACCATAACACAAATGTATTCTACAGAGCAAAGGAAGCACATCCAGCATAGAAATACATCGTTAATACAGATAAGTGGATAGATGAGTCAGATAATATATGCCTTTTAATCCGACATTCTCATAGCAATGCAAGAGCCATAAAATGATTTTTTTTAATGGGAATCTGATAAATATGTGCCACTTCTCTCTATCTCGCCTTTATATCTCAGCATTATGTCGTTGCAGCCTGGCGCGAATGATCCCAGCGAGTCCTTGCTGTTGCAGAAAAGTCTTAATATATTGACTGTTGCTGTAAAATTACAAGCATTTATATTTTGCGTCATTAGTAGTAGCCACAATATATTGCTGCTCAGTGCATGTATATTTCCCGCATTGAGCCTTACTGTGGTGTCAGTCGAGAGAGCGCAACGATCATTATAACATGTACGTAAGTGTTTTGCAGGCGACGTCCGTAATCAGTAGCATTGTAACGTGACCGTTTCGCCCCGAGAATCTTTCACAGTGTTTACACTCATCCAAAGACCCCCAGAAGGCTCTCTGACTTTATGAAGGAAGATCAGATCATGGGAAAAGCACTGTTTTGATCCTGTATCAGTTGTACCATGGTGATTTTTAAAAGTGTACAAACTGAAATGTGGAAAAAGGAAAAAAAGGAAGAAAAAAAAAGTTTAATCTGTTAAAGTGTTTTTTAAAGGTTACAGTACGATAGAAATATTTGGGAGGTGCTTCTTTTCTTCAAGCTGTGCAAATGTTTACTACATTTCAAATGTTATTTCAAGCTTATAAATGTTACAGACACTTTAGAAGAAGCACTTTGTACACGTACAATATATATCTGATGTAGACATATTTTGTATCAAGTGAGTGAAAAAAAAACAGCGCTATAAACTAGTATTATATATTTTCTAGTCAGCAGAGTAATCAGAAAGTGAGGAACAGTATCAGTGTCGATAAGCTTCAGTTTTGTTTAAAGAACGTATTTTACACAGATTGCTTTTAACAGATTACTAGAAAGATGTATTGTAATGTAGTATTTAATATTTGCTAGAAGATTTATAGATAGATAAATGCAGATTTTTAATGAAGTCATATCAAAAAAGAGGCAGAGTGAATAGGTATATTGTAACTCTGTGCTCGGACTTTCCTCCCGCTATGTGATTTCAGCATTTCATTATTTGAAAGTGCATTTTTTCACTGGGGTAAAATATTTTATAATGATGCCTTTTAGCCCCCAGCCTGTCAGTCCAAGTGTGGCTTTTGTCGTTCTACAGTGTCTGGAAGTAGTTTTGCTGGAATCTGTGCTGGTTGTTGCTCGTTATCAAGCAAAGAGCACCGAGCCACACATTTTTCAGCTTGTTGAGGAAACACTTTCATTCTTGACTTGAGTACAGCGGTATACAGCCTGATTTTTAATGACCTTCAGTGGTTTCACTCTCTTTCCCTCCATGTGCTATTTATTTGTCTGCCCCACCACCTTAGCCAAATTAACTGTGAATGGTGCTGCATGAGTAATATTTTCGCTGCCGTGTTGTCATCTTGATTAATAAAGCTGGAAATGTTCTGCATGCCAAAATCAGACCCATCACCATTGTGGTCTCAAGTATGACGTTTCGGTTTGCATTGGCTTGTTTTCTTCATATTTTGACACAAACCCCTCACACCCACCCCCTCCGTCCTTGGAGCCGCTGTCCTTGTCTGTTGGCTGCTGTTTTACTCGGGGCTAAGAACTTGTTTGTGATGTTTATTTGATATTGTTCTCTTGCCAATTGAGCCTTTCTGATGTTGTATATGTGATCAATAAGCTCTCGACAAGTTACAAAATAAATATACAGCATCTTGGTCATTATTTTTGTCATGTTGTCTTCAAGAATGAAAAAATAAAAATGTTTTCAAAGGCAAATCTAACTGCTAATGCTGTTTACGAAGCGCCTTTCTAAGCTGCATTTAACTCCATCTCCAATTTGTACGCTGTGTGTTGGACCAGTTATTTTATTTTCAACTAATCTAGCGTTTTAAATGCAAACGTAAACTAGACAAATTAGATTTCCCCGAGTTATCGAGATCATGTTACTTATTATAGATAATTTACAACAGTGTTTATGACTAATTCCGTTTCAAGATGCAGCTCAACAAGCTCTTCACAAGACCTCCCAAAACCACTGCCAGCTGTGTCATTAAAAGTATAATAGCATTGAAAGTGCATACTGCACAGTAAAGGTCAGCTCAGATCAGCACTGAGTGACAGAAGAAGGCTGTTAATGAAGAAAATTTGCTGCCCAATGTGGTCTTAGAGTTTAAATGCAAACAGATTTCCGTGTGTGTGTCTGACAGAGATGAACACTGGAATTGCATCCGTGTATGTGTGGCAGTTGGAGTGGGAAGAATGTGAGCTTGTTTGTGAGAAACACAGAGGAACTTTGTGCGAATGAGTTCACAAGCGTGTGAGTCTCTGTCGCTGCCAGTATAAATGGAGAGAAAACGGCTGCAGGAAACGTTGTGCATCCGTGCATCGAGGGGAAAGCATATCGGACAATTAAGACAGGCTGTGTACTGCCCAGCTCTGTGTGGGGCTGATTGAATCAGAGAGACAGCCACTCACAGCTCTTTGTCTCAGGACATTGCAGGTAATTACCCATAAGTCACTGTTCCTCTGTATTGGATCTTCAGCCCAATTACGCCCACACAAGCAGTCCACCTCAGCTTCATTTATTACCTCCGGTTGCTTGTTGACCTTTTCAGACACACAGTCCAACAGGCAATTCAGCTATAACACTGAACAGAAGCTGGTGTGCTTTAAGTCTTTAAAATAATTTCACAGATTTTGGAGCTGGACACTGGCATCATTACACCAATGTTAGTATAGAAAGATGAGCTTAAGGTGCCCCTCTTCTAGATGACACTTCTGTTAATGTTTGTTGCATCTAAAGCTATTTCAATAACAAGCAAACAGTCATACAATGCCAAACCAACAAGAACTCATCAGTGCAATCACTTTAAACCAGAAATGTAAGCGTGTCATCAGCATGTGCAAGCAAAGTGTTTTCCTTTAGCCAAATAAATAATTGCATAACATAAACTGGAAGTGCGATGTGTGCTTTGCTTCTGCACATTTGTCGATATGTTGTAGGAAACTAGAAACAGACACTTTGATCCTTGAAAATGTGAGAGTAACCCAACAACCTAAGAAGTCCCTTTATTTCATTGTATGAAATGTATGAAATATGCTAATTTGGGAGGATTTGTCAGTGAATTTGTCAATTAAAGGCTCTATCAAATCTGTATGAATGGAAGGGCTTCAACAGTATACACATCAGCTCAATGGCTCAATGGTGGTGTAGTGGTGGTTTATTGTCTAGATCTTTATCGCCACCTGCTGATACATATTTGGGAAAACAGTGAAAACACTTTTTACAGAAATCATCTCCAGATCATCTAAAGGGAAAAAGTATCTACTCACAAATTTTCTGAGTTGCTGAAACATTAAATCCCACTCTCTAAATCAGGAACTCCTCAGTGTCCTGAGCCAGTTTATCAACTTTATGACAGTATTCATCTAGTCGGAGACTATTTGTGTGTGTGTGTGTGTGTGTGTGTGTGTGTGTGTGTGTGTGTGTGTGTGTGTGTGTGTGTGTGTGTGTGTGTGTGTGTGTGTGTGTGTAGTGGTAACCACAGGTAACAGGGGATAAACGGATAAACATGACTGCATCAGAAATATCATTACTACATTATTACATAACAAGAAACTTTAATAGAGTATGTTCATACTAGCGCTTTGGGTGCCTTGAAAAGCGCTATATAAATCCAATCCATTATTATTATTATTATTACTTGTTTGTGGAATGATAACATTTAAGAATTTCCCAATCATTTCAACAGTGAATTTTAACTGTTTTAAGCTAATAGGCTAATGTGTTTAATAGTATTTTTTACCTATATTTTCTTATAAAGCGATGTTTATTTGTATCATAATTTCCATAATAAAATTACTTTTACTAGGTAATGTTTTATGTGACATCTAGTATCTTCACTTTTCCATTTTCCCTTGAGCTTTGTAAAGGTGGGTACCCTCTGGATGGGCCTCCTGTCCATTACAGGATTAACACAGACAACCATACAATCATAAAAATACTCTCACATTTAAACCTACCTGGCAGCACCACTCATATTTGAGCTGAGAGAGGAAGGCAGTGAGAATATTTCCATTTCCTATGGAAATGAGGAAAGCCAGATATCACACCATTTTAGCAGACTTCCTTTTTTATTCATGTTTCAGTAAGCAGTCCATTACTTACAATTATTCTTCTAGTGAGAGAATAGTTTCCTTATGTTGTAAATTGCCCACATGAAGGTGTAAG
The DNA here is from genome assembly GCF_964374335.1 of Astatotilapia calliptera. Taxonomy (NCBI): domain Eukaryota; kingdom Metazoa; phylum Chordata; class Actinopteri; order Cichliformes; family Cichlidae; genus Astatotilapia; species Astatotilapia calliptera. Next base: position 26,320,448 of record NC_137433.1, read on the forward strand.
GAAGATCAATGTTTTTTTTGTTTTTTTTTTAATGTATGAGGACTGTTTTGATGTAAACAGTATCAGCTGTGACTACTGAATTAAATGGGACAGGATACTATATTGCAGCTAATATGATCCCCCTCATTCACATGTAATATATACACTGAAAGAAAAAAAGAAGATACTCGAAAACTAGAAGAGTAATTGAGCCATCTTTATTCAACTCTCATTTTTCACCTTGCATAAAATTGCAATACAGTTCTCTGTCCGATCTTCAGGTTTTCAGGGTGACTGATGTCTTCCCACTGAAACCATCACTAAGAACAGAGCGTATTCAAACAGTCATTCATTGCTTTACTCTCGTTTTTCCTTGCTGTCTTCCTGAACTTCAAAAAAAAAAAAAAAAAGCCTTGTAGCAATGTGTGAACTTTGAAGGCTAAATACCAAATTTGGTAAAAAGAAAAGTGAAAGAATAAATTGTACTGTTAGTACTCAAAATTTTAAGATTTTCTCTTATGGAAAAAGGTCACACCTGAGATATGTTAAAGCTTGTGCACAAAACATGTGTTAGTTACTGCTGTTATATATGTACTTAAGAATGATAATCGATAGAATGCCCCACAAAAAAATGATTGGTCTATAGTTTTTAGATTTATATTTAAATGTCTTTTAGGGGGTTTCCTCAGTAATGGATCAGTGCTATTGGACTTCCCTAATAAAAAAGCAAATACAACCTTAAGACATATTTTTAACTAATTCATAAACTGTGATGCTCTTGTTTACTATTTCCTCTAAATTACTTTTACTTTTATTTGCAGTTTTTTGTGTCATTTCTACTTCTGAACTTTAAAAACTTTGAAGCGTTTATCATGTTTTGAACTACCCTCTCCTTTTTCTCCAGCCTGACATCATACAGACGCCACTAGATCATAGTTTCTGCATCTGGTTTCATAAAGGATGGAAAAAACATAATGGGGGGGCTAATTTGAAAACATGACAATCACATACACTCCTGAGAAAGGAGGAGGGCAACCCACTGACAGATACATTGAGATAGTTAAAACTGCGATATTCTTTAAATGATATTCAAATTACTTCAATGATAAGCTCACAATAGCTGCTTGACTCTAATTTAACCCATTGCTCTACTGTCAGGAATGCCCACCCTCCTCTCTCAGGGTAATACTTGTTGGTAAAAAGAGCATTTGGCCCCGGTGTTGCTGACTGGTGTTAATATGAAGCTGACATCAGAACCAGCTTACAGCTGCTCTCATCCTCAGCTAACAACACCTGGGGGTCAGGCTCACTGGGCTGGCTGAGGCTCCTGTCAGGCAGCGTGAGGCAAGCGTCACTGTCAGGTTTCCCTAACGTCATTGACTGCATCGCCTATCAGCCCGTGTCACCGTCAGGAGGTTGGTAACGCCTCATCACAGTGTCAGAGACCGACTGGCTGCTCACTCCCTGCCTCGCCAAACAGCCTGCGTCAGTGTCAGCATCAGCTGCTCTTAATTTCATTGTCAGAGCCCGTCAGACCCTGTCAGTTGTACTTTAACTTTCACCTGTTCTTCCTAGATAATCAAGGCCTTTCAATGACTGCATGAGCCTCCTGTGCCACCTGTTGATTGTGCACGTCCTGGGGAATCTGGCCTAAATCAAAATGATGCTGGGTCTGAGGCATGTCACCTTCATGGAAATGCCCATGTGGTCTAACACCGTGCTGTGTCTGGTCGGCACCATTGTGATTTCTATGATGATGGCCATTGTTGTGATCACTGCCATGGCCAAAGCCACGAGGATGAACATCGCGATTATCCCCATGGTGGCCGTGACCGTGACCATTCTGATGACCATGACCATTCTGATGACCATGACCATTCTGATGACCGTGACCATTCTGATGACCGTGACCATTCTGATCACCGTGACCATTCTGATGACCATGACCATGGTGATGACCATGTCTGGTGTCGTCCTGTTCAGCTGGGACATCAGGCTGGACCTCTGCATTATCTTTGCACTCCTCTGGGATCTCAGCACTCTGAAATTACAAGCAGAGATTCAGTTTAAGATCTTGCCTCTGATTAAACAATTATAATATGATGATCATATTACCTCACTTAAAAAACAACTCTCTGTTAGATTTGATCTATACCTCATGTGTGCAGTCGCCACATAGGCGTTTGCAGTAGGTGTCTTTGATTGCCTGTGCAATATGGCCCTGTCCAATGATGGAGTATGGAAGTGAAATGCGGTGGGTTAGACGGCCACACCTGTTTGCAAAGGGACAGAAAAGCATTGTAAGATTAGGCTTGTGGAGGTGAGATATGTTGTCCAAAATTACAATGTTCTATTGGTTTTTCCAGAAAAATGTAACTGAATTTTCCACTTCATGTCAAACCTGTCATAAATGAAAAAGTCATCTTTCTCTCCAGCCAGAGTCTGCCAAACATCAGGCTGTTGCCCGTCCTGCTTGTAGAGTATGATGTTCTTGGAAAGTTTGGCCTCCAGCAAAGGGTGCAGATGTCGTGATTGCTCCCCCTGGTGGTTAACGACCATGTAGACCACATTCTTAAGACCCTGACGTTCCAGCTTCTGCTGCAGGCCATCTAGTCTGCTCAAAAGAAGAGCATTGGGAATCAGTATCAAAGCAATATGTCAAAGTAAAAATGTCTTCTATGAATATGAATAGAAAGATTTCTTTGACAGTTTTAACAAATTTAAAAATCTCCTATAATATCTCAGTTACCAGTCTCTTGTGCTTTGCCACAGGGCTGATCCATTGTCATGACACTTTTTGTGTTATAAATAATGAGAAGTGTGATATACAACCATTGTCATATGACGGGCACATACCTGGAAGCCTGCACCAAGCAGAACAGTCAGCTGGCCTGTAAAAGGGCCACTACCGTCACTCGACCTACTGACCCCTTCATAGGCTCCACGTCTCCTATCCTCCAGTCTGAAGGTGGCTGACAGCGGGGCCCTCCCCCCTCACTCTCTGCCCCACCCCCATGGAGCAGGCAGAGAGTGAGGAGCAGACTGAGGCCTGCCCACATTTCTGTGGCGCCTCCTTACTGCCCCAACTTTAGTTTCAGAGAGGAACAGGGTAGAAAAAACAGAAAGGAACAGAAAGAAATGCATGAAACTCAGCAGAAAAACACAGCCTATTAGTACAAAAGGTCAGAGAAGGTGTTCAATTTTTACATTCCTCATATCATACTAGGAATCTTTCTGGACTTGATATAGGGTATATATCAAAATCTGTGCAATTAGTAAGAGTGAGCAGAGCACTTTTATTAAGTTTTCACTGGTGTTGCAACACAAATTTTAGTCCAGTGATGCAGTAAATACAAAAAGTAATATAAAAATATAACTTAAGAGGATTTGTGACTGAATATTATATTAAAAAATATGTTCTGCAATATATGACAAGCAGAAAAGTTCAAGCAAAATATTTGTTGTAGTTTATGCAGAGAGAACCTGCGCACTCATCAAAAAATTCTATATTGCGAAATACCCCAACGTCTGGTTTCTAATGGGTTTTTTTTTGGTTTTGTTTTTTAACAGTTTACTTATTGCAGCAGTTAAACATTGACTTATAGGTCTTTACTTTATGTAAGTTAACAGAATATAATAAATGTTGTTACTTACCCTTTGGTTAAAAAGTTTCCTACCCTCTGTTCAGCTCTGCGTGGCTGCAACTCTCTGAACAAAAACAAGCCTCCTCCTCCTCTGTCCCTCCTTATATAGCCTCCCTGTTGTTTTTCTATCAGGAAGGAGGACAAAGTTCAGTCACAGCAGTATGCTGATCATCACACTTTTATCAAGTTAAAAAGTCACAGTGCATGAAATCCGCTTGCTGACAGGACACAGATGTTTATAATGGCACATGTACAGTTTCCAAAGGGTAGTTTGTCCTTAAAGGGACCTTAAGGAATGTGTGAGGACAAAAGGTTTTGCCTATCTTATGTAAGTGCTGGAGATAGTGTGTGCATTTGACTTGTAAATCAAAGCTGTTGATTTGTTAATATGTAACATATCATATATAGGTATATCATGAAGCCAAAATATGGAAGAAGATTGTGCAATTCTCTTTCTTACTTTCTGCAGAACACACAGGGCGGGACTCTGGTGGGTGTCCAGCATGATTCTGAAAAGTCACAGAAAAACATGGCCCATGCATATATGCATATCTGGCACAACTGAGGAATGCTGCAGCTTAATGCATAAGCATGATAAGATAAACAAAGCTTCATGAGTAATGAATAGTACAGAAATTTAGAGATCAAGTAAATAATACTCAAGTTCTTATATGCTTCCACTGAAAGAGGAATTTAAATCACTCAAACAACAAAGGGGAAAATGCTAAAGTGCAGAGAACCAGTAAGGCTAAGAACAGCAAAAGAGTCTAATGAAAAAAAATACTTTGAAAGTACATTCGGTAACCTTGTTAGGGGCCATATTGAAGTAAGCAAGCAATCCAAAGTTTGATTATATAAAAGCTGTAAACGGACTCAAAGTACAAACACTCTTAGAGTGTTATCTTTCTGCAGATGTGGGCCATGTAATTGAGAAAGCGCAAAGTCCAGTTTGGTTTTAACCAGGTAAGCAAATATCGGTGAGTTTGGGGTTCATCAAGGAATTAAAAAGCCTTAGCAGACATGGTGATGTAACTATAAGGTGATATCTGGAACTGACTGTGTTTTTGCACTGTTCCAACGCCCTTCATGTCTCTACAAGTTCATCCTTCCATATTCCCATATTGATATATTTGATACAAAACAGATGACAGATGGAGCAGCAAATTTCCTGCTGATTCAAAGAGTCTGTGCCAGGAACACAACGGCCAAATACTGTAGCAATATCTGTTGTAGTTTTACCTCGGGGGATGACAGAGGATTATGCTAATGATAAGAAGTAAGGAAAAACACCAGCAGTTATGCACACTGCAGCACGTAAGTAAAAGCACAAGTGATACTGTAGAGTTAATAGGAGGTTATGCTGTTGCAGTCCACACATGGAGTGCATAGAGTGAATGTGGTTACTAATGTCTATGAATTTAATTCAATTTAGCCTCATATATATATAGTGCTAATTCACAACAACAATTGGTTTAAAGTGCTTTATATTGTATGGTAAAGACCCTATATTAGTACAAAGAAAACCCAGTTGATCCAATGATTTAGGTGTACTGTTGTCTACAATTAAGAGATGCCTGCTATATTTATTACTGTAGCTGCATTTCTCTATGAGTGTTGTGGGATTATAATATTATCTTATGCCATGTTATGCCCCTAATTAAAGATTGTGAAATTATTTTGTAGTTTTAGTTTGTATTATTCTCCTGAATTAGAAGAAGGTGATAACTATTACAATTATTAAACTGATTTGTATTACATTAGACTGCTGATTCAGTGTGAATGAATGATATTGTTTATGATGCATTATACTGCTGAGTTATAAGAAATACTGTTTTCAGATAGTCAGGACTTTGCTTTTTCTGACAGTAGAGGAGACAGAGCACATTCCACGGGAGCTTCACCCCCACCGTTGTTGAAGGCAGACAAAATAGGGAGCCAAGGCCATAAGTTAGGCTCGCTAGGAGTTAGAAAGAATGTGAATGTTTAAGTTTTTACAACAAGGTGGGGGCCAGTTTGAGTAACCCTCCACCTAGTTTGAGATTTGCTGTGTCCCTCTTCATGCATGTCTCCCCATCCGGATGGTTCATGCTCAAAAGTGTTGTATTGTATGTAATAAAGTAATTGTTGATTGGGCATTTATACACCGAGTATTGTCCTTCCTTCAGCCCAAAGATCGAAAGAATTGGGAGGATTTAACAGTGTATTATGCATATACGGTTGTAATTAATAATATCTTATTTTGTTCGTTGCCTGGTCAAGCAAAGTTGGTTGCCTGTCCAGTTCAATATGGTCTGGTGCCAAACCTGTCCCAGCAGCTTAAACTTATTGCAGCATAATGGATTGTAAACAGTCACCTCACCCAGCCCTCCCTGGGAGTTGGTTCCACAGGAGAAGGGCCTGATAACTGAAGGCTTTGCCTCCCATTCTACTTTTAGAAATCTAGGAACCAAAAGTATGCATGCAGTCTGACAGTGAAGTGCTTTATTTGAATTTTTAAGATAAGCTGGAGTTTCTCTTATTAGGCATTTAGTATATGAAAATATTTTAAATTCAATTTTGAATTTAACGGGCAGCTAGTGAAGAGAAGCTAAAAAGGAAGAAGTGTGATTTTGATTTCTAGTCCCTGTCGAGCATTAGATTTTTATGGCTGAGCAGCGTTATCTCAGCCTGTCTGAAATTATGTAGGATATGTGTTATTTGACTTTATGAATAAACAAAGCTGGGTATCATCTGCATAGCAATAGAAATGTCTTTGGTTTTTTATAAAATTGCCTATAAGGCAACCATGTTTAATGTAAAAAGCACTTGATTCAGAAAAGAACCCTGGGGAACTCCATGACAAACTTTGCTGTGTGAAGTCCCCCTATTTACATGAACACATTGGAGTCTATCAGATAGATTTGATTCTCAATTTTCCCCAGTGCAGCACATTTCTTTTAATGCCAGTGATGTGTTCTGATTTCTGCAGTAAATGATCAACAGTATCAGATGCTACACTGAGGTCTGGCAGTTCAAGTACAGAGATGAGTCCACAGTTAGAGGCCATAAGAAGATCACTGATAACCTTCATTGGTACTGTTTCTGTTCTATGATGGATTCTGATTCCTGACTAAAGGTCTTTAAAAGAATATCACCTGATCGGTGCATTGAGGTGGTGTCGTAATTTCATTGTAGCAATCAGCTGACAAAATAGAACATGATGTGACTGACCTGCCAAGTTATTGATTTATAGAGCCTGGGGCTGTGGTATATACTGTAACCTATTTTAATGCCACACTGATCAAATTACAATAATGCATAACATTTTCAACAGAGCCTACTAACAACTATTCACCAAACTAGTGTATATGAAAGAGCTAAGTGTCGTGGTCAGTCTTGGACACAGGTTGTATTGTTGATATTTTTCCTGGATGCGATTTATATATTCCAGAGGTCTATGTGTGCCTAGGTTAAGTAGTATTTAATGAATTCCCTTTTGTGTTTCATTCTGTTCTAGAATCCTCACTGTGTTTTGTCTTTCAGTGTCTCCTGTGTCATGTTAATTTAGTGTTCTCATTCAGTTATGGTGATCTTCCTGTTTTATTCTGATGTTTTATTCTGATGACCCCTCCACGAAATGCTATCTTATCGTGGTGGAGGTGTCTTGCCAAATTATGTATCCCCGAAAGAATTTGTTTCCCCTGCGTTGGGAGCATGCACTGGCCTTTTGAAATCACGGACAAACAGTATCCCACATTCATGATTTTTAGTTCATAAACACTTCTAATAATGACTAACTACTCCAGAAATTTGAGAGATATTAGCTCTTTATACAGTAAAGTTACAGTGGGATACAAATAATATCAGGGTGATCCTGACACAATTTGTTCCCCTTGTCCAAAGACTTATTGCTTCTGAAATTTTGGAGGTTTTAGCTCAGTACAGTTCTGTATAGTCACTGAAGGATACAAATAATGATCAGTCAAAATGTTATTGGTTTATTGAAATAATCCCGTCCGATGTTGTGCCAAGGTCCCGATGCAGGGGAAACAATTTCTGTCGGAGATACATAATTTGGCACGACTAGATAAAGTTGGGCTCACCTCAACGCATGGCTTGAGCTCTGGAACCAGTGTCCTGGAGAGGGGCTGGACTCTGTCTCAGTCTGGAGTTGCCCGTGGTGAGAGGTGGCATGCTGGGGTGGGTATCCTAGTATCCCATCGACTTGCTGCCTGTACGTAGGACAAGAGGGTTCGTTCCCCGCACCTTTGGGTGGGGAACTGTCGAGGTAACTAAGGCAGTTAAATAATTCCTTGGTTATGCACCCCTGGGGTGGATGAGAGGTTTGCCCTGAGTTACTGAAGGCTCTGGATGTTGTAGGGCTGTCTTATCAACACACCTCTGTAATGTTGCGTGGAGATCAGGGGTGGTACCTCTGGATTGTGGTGGTTCCCATCTTTAAGAAGGGGGACAGCAGGTGTGTTCAACTATTGAGGGATCACACTCCTCCTCAGCCTCCCTGATAAAGTCTATGCCAGGGCGCTGGAAAGAGAGTCCGTTCGTTACTTGAACCCAGGATAGGACATCCCAGGGCATCATGGTTTAATTTAACTTCCTTCTGAGTACTTTGATAGTGGAGTCATCTGTGTCCTCACCTGTTACATCTCCCTTCAATATCTTGTGTATACTGTCTCAGTATTCTTTTGTCTTTTGTTGTCTCTTGTGTTCTGCTATCCTGCGAATGTTTTGGACTTGTTGTCTTCCTGTGAGGTTCAGAATTAAAGATGGATTTTGAGTGTATTTAATGCTGATATCCCCTCGGCGCCAGCTGTGGGCTCAAGGCTGGAGCCGAACAAAAACTCCCTGATTACGACTGTGTTGAGACTGTTCCTTCCCACTCCATGCAAGGCCACCTGGGTTGGCTGGTAGATTGTTTACTTAGCCTGGTAGGGCGAAGGACACTGTCTCAGCTGAATTATGGACACGCACACACATACACTTACACTGATAAGCACTCACACATCCCCCTTCCCCTTCCAATGCCTTCGATGCTTGTTGCCTCCTGGGAACACCAGGCGGGTCTGGGCCCACGTTGGAGAGACGGTGCAGTGGCAGGATGGTTGCTGTGTTGCCTGGGATTACTCCTTATCCCCTACCCAACCCTGTTGCTGGTCATGTGCTCTATAATGTTGTACTGTAGACATTTATGTGCTTTCTGTGCAGAGGAGTTTTTTGTTTCCTGTTCTCATGCTGTCCTATAGCCCAGCATGAGTAGAGGTCTCTTTTTTTCCTCTTGTACTTTCCCATTGTAGTGTACATTTCAGTGTTTTTTCTGGAATGCAACCATTCTCTGACTTGTATCCCCGTGTGATGTCTGTGTCGTGTGTGTAAGGTCGGGGGGCGGGTTCATTCCACTGCAGGGCAACCTGCCACTGCATGTGGCGAATAAAATTTGAACTTGAACTATTTCTCATCTCATGAGTCCTGCATTTGTGTCCACAAACTGCCAGTTACACTGCCAACATGTGACATGTGGTGTGAGACTACCAAGTTAAAAGTGTAGTAAGTTTTATTTTAGAGCAAAGTTGTCCTGGTGCACCCATCTCCTCAATTTAACAGAGCTTCCGAGTTTCAGCTGGAATTTCTTAAGATAATTAACTCAACTCGTGTTAATCATCAAGCGCACTAATCCCCCTTATGCAGTAGGATGAACTTAACCGAACTTTGATCTTCCAGGCCACTATCCGGTGAAAGTTTCCATTTGGCCATTTTTTTGTTTTCATACTTTTATTTTAATTTGTCATACACAAGAAAAAATTGGTTCAAGTTAATACATGCGTTTAATAAAAAGTAAATGATGAAAGTGAGAGTTCAGTTGAATTAAGTTTTTTTCCCCCAAAATGTAGAATGTGGATATGTTGAATAAATTAAAATAAAGGAACTTCAGTGACAAGAGAATAAAGTTTTTAAATTTTTGTTTGTTTGGTAGTCGTTATTTCCCCCAGCCAGGTAAGTGTTTGTCTTTTTCTATTGTCACCAAGCAACGCTCCCCGGCGTCCTTGACTTCGCAAGGGTTTCTGGGAATCCGAGGCCTGAAGCTTGAACGACCGCCCTTTTTGGAGCAACGAGAGTAGGACATCGGTACATGCGTCGAAGGAAATATTATCGCTAAATAACTTTCTAAAGCAGCATAACCAAACTTCAGGTATGTATGCCGATGGCTTGCAATGTGTATTTCGACCCTCTATGGTTACAATTAGAATATCTGTCAGGGAAAAGTGTTTTTTAATGCGCGGTTTGATGACGTAATGTTGATTGTCAAACGCGAAATGGCGAGCGTGCTAAGAGGCCCGTTACCTGCAACACTGTGGAGCTGTACCATGTTTATTTCCGTCATGTTACAGTACCAAAAGGGTTGTGGCGATGTGTCTATTCATGGTAAGCGGGGTTGCGGTAAGACGCGTCCGTCGAGTGTGTGAAATGGCTTATTCTGTGTCTCGGTTTGGGGGGAGGGTTATGTGTTGGCTAGTTAAGCTAACACGGAGCTCAGCTAACATGTGCCAAAAAAGGATTTGAAGCACACCAAACCTTTCAGTGGTATTATTTAATATCCGGTAGTAATTAAATGTTTACGATTTATCGTTCAGGTCTCCCTTCTTTTAAGACACCGCCCTGTAATTCTAAACATGCTCCCTTAATGGGAAAACTTTTGACGTTTACATTATGTTGTACCACATTAATAAGGACGTATCAAATTGTGTAAATCGCTGACTATAAATCAAAGAAACAAAAATTAGTTTAACTTGAGAAAGTGGGAAATATCACGTAGTGCCATTACTGTACAGCGTTACAAAGGGCAGCAACTTTCTTCCTGTCAACGAAGCTTTTAATAACACTGTTGTTTACTGGATTAATCAACTAATCATTTCCTGCTGTTAAATGCTCTGCTAGGCCATAACTACGCGTGCCTTCAGTTCCTGCTCGTCTCTTTGTGAGTCTCTCTTTTCGGAATTGTCAGTATCTAAAAAGCATGAACTGTTGAGCTGAGTCCGGAGAAGTTTCACTGTGGTTGCAGGAATGACGCCACCCACATTTGGTTGAATATGAACAGGGTGTAGAGCCCTGTACACTTTAGAATTCATCCTGCTGCTCTGCGTGATCAATAATCACCAGTGAAGATGTGGTCTGTTACAGCTTATGAGCTGTTTGCCTGTTTTTGACTTTGCCTGGAATAGTCTTAAAGACAAATTGTTGTAAACCCAGTTTTTGCTTTTATGAAGGCTCTTGATTGTAGACAATAGTACACCTCAAACCTCAAGTGCTGATTCTATTAGATGTTGGGAAGGTTTTTTTTCCCCCTAGAGCAGGAAATTGTAGTCCTCTTCTTTTGTGGGTGCTTTTTGGGTGTTTTTGTCGCTGAGCTAGCTCTTTTCAAGAATTTTGCAGATTGTTGGCCAATTCTAAAATTTCTTCTACCTCTCTAATAGGTTTGTTTTGAATTTTCAGCCTAATCAGCACCTTCCCTCATATAAGTATTTTTGTGGACCTCATCTTGAGTGTTCCAGTGAAAAGCTACTAAGTTGATTCCAAATCTTTTGTGTGCGTAATTTGTTATGGAAGCACAAGGCATCATGCCTCACCTGGCCATGAAACTGCTTCTCAGTTGTGTGGTTACTTTTGAGCCCACGAACATGGCAAACTATATTTTAAACAAACTTGTTTTAAAGCCTAAATGACCTTCTAAACAGTTAATGCACTTTAATCTATACTTGAATGTTTCATTTAAAATATTATTTGGTTGTGTGCAGAGGCAAAATTGAATCGTTGTCCAAATACTTCTGGACCTGACTGAATGTCTGTTTTGAGAGCAGTGTAAACAGTTGAGCTGGAGCACACCCTGCTGGACAAACTGTGTATTGACACAATTTCTAAAATAAGCCAAACATCTTCATATGTATTGTTTTCTGCCAAAAAACCAAAACTAAAAAACGCACTAAAACATTTTCATATTGACACATCAGATGAGATGATTGGCGAATATCAGTCAGTAACAATCTGAACAAACTGGTGAACTTCCTGCTTTACTACAAAAGTCCTTTCCTTTTTTTTTTTTTTTTTGCTTTGGATTTAGTGTCAGCTGCAGTGGTCCCAAAATATTTTCTTTGTCTTGTAATGCATAAACAATGAGCAGTCGTTTCTATATAATAGTAGGGAAACACAGCTGTTACTAATAACATTAAGTAACTTAAAAGAACCTTCATTAAATGCCAGTATGTAATTAATAATATTTAAATAAGGCTGCGAGAAAGATTTGTGTGGTAAAATTGTAACAACGAGCAAGGTTGATCATGTTGTATAGATATATATATATATATATATATATATATATATATATATATATATATATATCTTCCTCTCTTCCTACAGAAGACAGATCAGACAATAATGGCAGCGGAGGTGGAGGTGGAAGTGGAGGCCACTGTGGGCAGCGAGTACCCAGCACATTACAAAGTCATGATGGACAAACTTAACGAACAGCGACAGCTGGATCAGTTTACAGATATTACCTTGATAGTGGATGGTAAACAGGCATTTGGTGTAAGTAATCTTTATAAGTTTAACGTTAAATTCTGAGGCAACACTAATTTCCATTTTTCATGTCTTTTCCAGGACACCAGTTCAGAGCCCATAAAGCAGTGTTGGCAGCATGCAGTCAATTTTTCCACAAGTTTTTTCAGGATTATACCCAAGAGCCACTGGTGGAGATAGAAGGTATGTAGTGTGTTAGTTATACTTGCGGGACTACATTGTGTCATAACAGGAAGAATATGTCCAGAGAGACTGTTCCACCTATAGATGAATTTCGCTGTCACTATTAATACAGTAGTTTAGAGTAAATGTGGTTTTACAAAACCGAATGATTTTAACTCAACTTTTACTAAAGCTTTTTTCCCTCCTTCCCTTCCTTAATCCAAATAAGTACTCTTGATCATAGCTTGAGCCATAGTGGATTATGAGAAAAATGAGAAGATTGCTGTTTGAGAACTTAACAAATTGTATAATAGAATTGAGCTTGATGTCAGATTTATGTTTTAGTTTGTTTGTTTTTAATTCATGACTTAGATGCCTTCTGAGAGGACACATTACAGTTTATTGCAGTTTATGGTTTAGCTCTCTGGTGGGCAAACTTTATAGTGGAAACACTTGGAAACATTATTTAAGAACTCCTTTGCATACTGGCTATAATATATCCTTAATATAGATTATACTGGTTAGTGTTTGACAGCTGATTTATCAGTCAGTCTTATTGCTTGCTTTAACTTTGCTTGCTTGATTTACAGTTTTCAGTTTGTTTGTTTTTTAATAGTTTGACCATTACACTCTCACCTCTTGGTAGTAGAGCTATGTAGAATATTTTTCTAAGTGATAGGAACATATGAAAGTACATCCCTGACTATGAAAAATGCAGACATTCAAAAATTAAATTGGTGTCAGAAAGAGATTTTGCATTATATTTAATGTAAGTATTCCAAGTTTGTTGTAAGACTTGCTGTCTTCCAAGCTGGGACTTGCTGCTGATAGACAGATATTTTGTTACACACGATCAGCTTTTACTCACCACTGCTTTTACTGTCATATTTTAACAGGTGTGAGCAACACTGCCTTTCGTCAGCTGATGGAGTTCACATACACAGCCACACTAGCTGTAGCTGGTGAAGAAGAGGCATATGATGTCTGGAAAGCAGCTGAGTATTTACAGATGCAGGAAGCCATCAAAGCGCTCAACAATAAGTGAGAACTCATCACTTTTGGCTTTAGAATTGACCAGATTTCACTTAAAAATAAATAGAATAACATTTGACCTCTTAATGATCCTCTTTTGTAGAATGAATGAAAGCTCTTCATTGACAGCAAGGAGCAAAGGAAAAAAGAGGAAAATTGCTGAGACGTCGAATGTGATTACAGAAACCCTACCCTCAGTGGAAGGGGAGCAGGTCAGCATGCTTGCAGTGCACTTTTATAGTCAGCTTGATGTCCTATATTTAGTTGTTAAGGCTGAATATTTTCCCTGTTCTGCAGGTGCAGATTGAAGTTATAGGTGAAGGGCCCATTGAGGTGGAGGAGTCGGGGCTGGAGGAAGTGGTTGATGCGGCAAAGAATGCTCAAGCTGCATCAGATGATTCTGCTTTGGCTCTTCTTGCTGACATAACTAGCAAATACCAGCAAGGGCAACCAACAATACAGGTGATCAAGAAAGGAGGAATAGAAGAGGTATAAAAGCTGAAATGCACATTTTTTCTGATTTCTACTGTTAAACTGATACGCATGAAATAATTAACTCAGAGGTTTTGTTTTTGTTTTTTTTCTTTCTGTGTTTTTTCTTAGCATGAGGTTGTGTATCATGAGGAAACGGTGACTGCCTCCAAGGTGCTGGAGAATGTCGAGATTGTCGAGGTCCAGATTTCTCAAGCAGACAACATGTTCCGTTGCAACAAGTGTGACCGCAGCTTCAAGCTGTACTACCATCTTAAACAGCACTTGAAAACACACTTGGGCTCGCTGGAGAAGCCCCACGTGTGTAACCACTGTGGTAAAGCTTACACACGAGAGGGTGCCTTGAAGCAGCACATCAGCACATTTCACTTTGATGCCGAGGAACTGTCTCGAAACCAGAAACCCCAAAAGAAAGTGCATGTTTGTGAATACTGCAAGAAGCACTTTGACCACTTCGGACACTTTAAGGAGCACTTGCGAAAGCACACAGGTGAAAATTTCACACTGTTTGAACTCACTTTGTTTATAATGAAAAGTACAAAGGTATGGCAACTAAACATAAGTTATCATAGTTGTCCAGTAGATTTGTTTTTGTGTTTCTGACATTGAGACACATGTCTGTCTTTTGTGCCCATTTTTAGGCGAAAAACCTTACGAGTGTCCAGATTGTCATGAGCGATTTGCACGGAATAGCACACTGAAGTGCCATATGGCAGCCTGTCAGAATGGGGCGGGAGCCAAGAAGGGACGGAAGAAACTCTATGAATGCCAGGTACAGTTTGTCCTCAATCAGGGCCATCAGGTTCTCACTGAAGGGATTCGGAAAGTTGTTCAATGGGGCAGCACTGAAACTCGTGTCAGTTTTCAAAGTAAAAGTCCCGGTACATACTGTTGTATTGTTGTATTGTAATTTGTTGTATCACTTTACTCCCTATATTACTGTGCTATGATCATGACCTCTTCTTTTGCTCTCCACCTTCTTCAGGTCTGCAGTAGTGTGTTCAACAGCTGGGACCAGTTCAAAGACCACCTTGTGAGCCACACCGGAGTCAAGCCCAACCATTGCACCATGTGTGACATGTGGTTCACCCAGCCGAAAGAGCTGAAGGCACACCTCAAAGAGGTCCATTCCATCGAGGATAAGTTAAACGACGAACTGGTCATTACTGACTCTGCTGCAACCGCTGCTCTCACCATAGCAGCACAGAACATAGAGGGAGCCGAAACTGTCCTGTTGGAAGACGGCATTCAGGTTGAACACGTCACAGTGGAGCCTGTAGATGTGATGGAGATGGAAGAGACTGCCACGGTTGTAATGGAGGATGGAGGGGTGGCAGAGATGTGTGAGGAGGACATGGAAAGATTAAAACAGGCTGGAGTGCAGATCCAGGTTGTACACGTGACCACAACTGAAGTTGACGGGCAGCACGTGGTGAACTCTCAGGTGGAAGTACAGATGGAGGGAGAGATGGTGAATGTTGAGGAAGCAGAACATGCAGCGGTTGTATGAGAATGTGAAAAAGAGTCTTTAATGAACTGCTGGACACTCTTAGTCCCTAACAGCTTTATTCTCCTCCAATGGACATTTTATTTTTGGTACACATCTCTGCATGTGAGAAGCCGCATGCCACCTCAGTACGTCCTGATGTCTGTTATGTTGAATGTCAGTTCCCACCGCCTTCACTGCTATGGACAGAGTTACCATTGTCTTGCTGTAGGTGCTGTTTGCCATCGTATGCCATATTCTCGATGTCGGCAGTCCTCCATCAATTCATTTTTGTGTTTTTCTTCAAATGTTTTTTTTTTTTTTTTTTTAACTTGGGTCACGTTCTATGATAAATTGACCCAGATGTTGCTGCAGCTCATATGCTGCAGATTTCTCTTGTTGTTAATAATGATGTTTATTTTATTAACTTTTGGTGGTTTGTAGGGGGAAAATCAGCTATGAAATAAAACCGGTTTCAAGAGTGGGCTAGTTCTCCAGCTTTATACTTAGATCTTGAAGATTAAAAAATTAACACTGTTTTAAAAAACAACAACAACGGAAACACAAAATTAAAAAAGCATTTCAATTAGTGCAATTTCAAAGAGTTCAGTAATACACACCAGGTGTATGGTGCATACATGCATATTGCCTTATATACATCCATTAGCAGGTAAACACAGCTGCTCCTTTATCCAATCAGATTTATCCACCAAGACAAACCCAATAAATAAATAAACATTAAAATAAAAGGATAATGGAGTTGCATATCTGCTGGATGTGATTGTGCTAGAAAATTCATGGCTCAAGAGTTGGGAGTTCGCCTTGTAATCGGAAGGTTGCCGGCTCGAGCCCCGGCTTGGACAGTCTCGGTTGTTGTGTCCTTGGGCAAGACACTTCACCCGTTGCCTACTGGTGGTGGTCAGAGGGCCTGGTGGTGCCAGTGTCCGGCAGCCTCGCCTCTGTCAGTGCGCCCCAGGGCAGCTGTGGCTACAATGTAGCTTACCATCACCAGTGTGTGAATGTGTGTGAATGGGTGGATGACTGGATATGTAAAGCGCTTTGGGGTCCTTAGGGACTAGTAAAGCGCTATATAAATACAGGCCAGGCCATTTACCGATTTATCCTTTTATTTATTTTGTATCATGGATACATACCTGTACCATATATATTGTTTTGTTTTTTTTAACTTGTACCTTTTGCACAGGTTATCCACAGAGCACAATAAAGATGTTGGTAAGTATTTGTTTTAAGCAAAGAAAGTTACTGCAGTTTCATTGTAGTTTTTGGCCTTCTGAAGTGAAGACTCTAAAACGTCAAATGTTTAGTTTATTTTAATTAAGCATTCGTTTTTAAATGAACGACAACTAGTGTGTCCCGAAGGCAAATATATATATATATGTGTGTGTTTGTAGGTATCTGTGGACATGAAAAACGTTTTAAGATAAGATAACTCTTTATTGTCATTGCACAGTCATACATAGTACAGTAGTACAATGAAATTGGAAAACAATGAAATTGGAAATTTTAATTGTCTCCTGCACAAAGTAAAGAATTTTCTATTTTTGTTTTCATTTAAATCTACATTTTTAAATTTCTGTTTGCGTGTTCATTAATCTGGACAGCCCACGTAGGTCTCCTGACCCTGACTTGAACCCCTGCAGCGTTAATAGCCTGTACAGCTAGCACGGGGCGTGACGCGCAGGTTAGGTTACCTGTTGTGTATCGCCGCATGCCCGGGACAGCTCCTGAAGTACTGAGTGAAGTGGTCCTAATTCTCGGCTCTTATTGGTTACGAGATAGACGGCGGACTCCTAGAGACGCCGTTGATTCGTCGGTTCACCCGCTCGTTCAGCGGATTTCCTTCACAACAGAGAGAAAGCTGCAGCAGAGCCGGTGAGCTCAATGTCACCGGGTACGGGAGAGGATGGATTTGGGAGCAAGGTCGGTATACATTGTCGCCACGGGCCCATGAAGATGCTCACCCAAGTAAGACCGATTCTCACATGCAGCATATCCGTTCTTTTGGGTTTTTGCTACGCTATTCTTATGATCATAAGCCTTGGGTAAATGAGAACTGGCCTGCTGCTTGTAGATATCGCTATCATTGAACGTAAATACTCAGTCATTAGCTAATGCTGTTTAAAATGTTTCCTCGATAAGTGGGTGTTGTTTGAAAACGTTGCCAACAAAGATGCATTTAAAAAAAAAAAAACCTACATCGAAACCTCAGTTCTGGCGACCCAGCAGAGCTTTATCTCGTTTTCTCTGAGGGTGGTTGGCTAGAGCCCCTACAGTGGACCCAGATTTTACTGCACTGGACTTTAATCTTTTCGTTTTACTTGTTTTTTTGTTGTTGTTGTTTTTTTTTAAATTCTGTCACGTATGCACATGCATTCAAAGTTAAAGCCACCAACCCCGCTTGTTGGGGGTTGCACATTTATGCATGAAACCTACAAAATGCAACACTTAACTGGAGATCCACCTAAACTCTGTTCAACTTCTCATACCGCTTTTGACCGGGCTCGATTACATCGGGCTCGGAATGAATAAAGTCTGGCTCTAACACCTGTTGGTTTTTACCAGTGTGTTATGACGAATGCCAGTCATTTCCCCCAAATTCACCTTTTACATCATCATCTCCCTCTGTGGTAAAGGCTTGGGAGCACTGCTTTGCTTCCTTATAGCCTGCTCTACTGGTTTTCCTGCATTAATAATTTAAAATCTTCCCTCCTGTCATGTCATAAGGAAATGATATGAAATTAATAAGTAATACTTTTTGACTTTTTGGTTTGCCCCAAGGAGCAAATACATGGAAGATGTGAAAAGTTAAGAAAGTAATCTACACTGCATTATGCTGTGTTTTGCACACTTAAACATGAAGCTTAAACATTTTTCTATCTTATAAAGGCAAAAGGAGGAAAATAGCCTTCTTGAGTTAATTTTATCTCCACTTGAAGCAAAAAAAGTTCTAAAATTATATTTCTTTTCATGATCATTCAGTCAGTGAACATGAAACATTGTGCTTCATGTGTCTTTCTTTGATGCACGCCTCTTTGATGTGCTGACAGTGAATAACATGCAAACTCAGACGGCTCTTTAAAGCCAGAAACATTAACGACCGAATAGAATTTAGATTTGAAGCACCAGATGCAGGATATGTTGTCCGCAGCATTGTCCTGTTATTGTGTTCCCCTCTAATGATGTCATGTTGACTTTGGTTAAGGCTCTGTTGCTCACCAAGATGTACTTGAATCTGCACAGTGCTGTGTATTGCCAGGCTTAGGGAATAGTAGCTCAGGTGAGTCATGCTGCATAACAAGAAAAAAGAAAAACATTTTTAGCATTTAATCACAGGAGCAGAAAAGTATATATGCGGAAACCAATTAAGCAGCGTCTTTGCAAAGCAACTTTGTCAAAGTTATTTCCTTGTAATAAGTTGCTGTGTATCCTTTGAAGCCTCTGCCACTGTGCTTTGGACTGTGTGTGTAAATGTGCGTCAGAGGAAAGGGATTTAGAGGTCACTCTGGTTTTCTTTTCCTTTCTTTCTTTTTTTTTTTTTTTTTTGAATTGTGAAATATTTGCCCCATAGATTCCAGAGAGGCCTGCTTCTCTGTTCCTAGGGCCCATGGTCCCCATTGTTGAAACTCTTTCACTGTTGAGCTTTTCACTCTTGTCAGCTGTGCGCCTCTGTTAACACACTGGGGAGCTTTGTGTGGGGTGAGCTCGCTGTCTGCACATGTGTATGCTTTCACGTGCATGTGCCTGTCCGAGGAAAGAGTCTGTTAATGTGCATGTGCACTCAATGAGAGAAAATGAGATACAAGCGCGGGTGAACTGAATGAATGGAAAGTAAAGTGAGGGGTTTTTCAGAGAGGAGGAACTCTTTTTCATACAGCAGCTTTGTACCCTTCTTAAGTAAAGACACAAACAGGCATTTTTGCAATAGGAACCATAACAGATGGAAAGAGCAAGTAAATCTTGATCCACAGCTGCTGTGGATGGGCTCTTGTGTTTTCCGTTGTTGGAGCGTCTGAAGAGGCTGCTGATGCTAGCAGAGTGATCAGCAGCCGGCAGACCCTACTTCTTCCCTTTAGGGATCTTGAGACAAGTGACTGGCTGTCTGGTGAGTAAAGAAGGACTCACACTTGGCAGAGCTGATTGTGTTTGCTTATGAACGCCCAGCTGTTTGCAGTCTTATACACTTTCATACATTTCTATTATTTGTTTTTTACATTTGGTGCTTCAAACAAGTGAAGATTGCATTCAATATTAAGTCATAGCATTAACTGTATGGGGAATGCAACTAATTTAGAATTTAAAATATTTAGCATTACTTCCTCAAATAACTCAATGAGGAAAATAACATGAAAATAACTCATAACACCTTAGGTCTGTTAGTTTTTCTCATTATCAGTAACTTTCTTTGTTACATGGACAAAAATATAATTTTTTTTATTGCAATATTTCATTTTTCAACAACTTTTTGCAGCAACAGTACCTCAGTGCAATCTGAGTGGAATCCCAGTGCATTCACCACCGTGAACGGTTCATGAATCCGCTGTTGTGCACGTGTTGGTGTGTTTATGTCTTTCAGTCTGCTCATATACACGATTAGCACGGGTACTCGCAGGCTCAGTGCAACTGTAAATATGACACTGTGTACTCTCTTCCTTGAGGAGATCCAGTTAATGCCTAATCCTCAACCCTACACAAACACGTTTGGTCAGTGTTCATCACTAAGCAACCTGCTAGATGTGTTATACAGTGGAAGCCGAGGACAAAGCATTCTCAGTAAATACCCATTTATGGACCTTTTCTGAAGATACTCTAAACTCAGTTGCTATCAGTAGAGCCAGTGTAGTTTACCAGTTGTTTTACTCAATATGGCAAATGTTTCCCTGATTATTACATCACGTTTGAGACTATTATAGTGTTTGTAATGTTAAGAAATGGAAACGTGTCTGTATTTGCATATATTCAGATATATTAATCAATCCTGTTCATTCAGGAATATCCTTAAAGAAAATGTCTGGACAAAAAACTGGTAATAATGGTGATTGGGGTACCAAAACTTTCCATGCTCTCCTTCATTGTTAACCAGTTTATCTCATGCATGGCTGTCCTTTAGTGTTTTTATTTACTCACATAAAAGGCATGTATTCGGCACATGTTGCTTTGTGCTATAAAGCGCGTCTCTCCTCCCTTAGCAAGTCCTTTTAGGCTGCCCTAGATCAATACGCAGATATTCATGGTTCCATGGCAGGAAGGTGTTTGAAAGCTGGAAGACTCTAGGCCTCACAAAAGAGAACCGCTTTGATTCTCTGGCGAGCCTTCAACACAGATTCATTCATTTTAATATATGGACAGTTGATGGAGAGCCTTTGAAAGCTCCATGATACACTAACCGTTTCTGTTCTTTCCTTTACGTACGACTTATTACTATTTGTTATGCCAGCACAAATGTTTTCTTTGGGCACAGTTTAATTAGTTTATTGTTTATTAGTTTGTTCAGATGCACCAAGCCCATCGGGCCGTAGTGTTGATATACAGGGATTTTGTTAAAAACAAAACAAAGCAGTCAAACAGGTGTAAATTGTGGATTTACCTGGATAATTGGAGTCTTGGTGAGTGTATGAGACCAGTCCGGTGTGTGTGAGACTGAATCTAAGTATTATGCCCATGGTTGCTGTAACAAAAGAAATTTAACACCCAATTTGAATTTGTGGCTCATTCATATATATATATTTTTTTATTGTTTTGGCTAACAGTGGAAGAAACCTCATCAATTATTGTTGGTTAATTGATTGTTTGGAGTCTCTCTCAGATATATACAGGGAGTGCAGAATTATTAGGTAAGTTGTATTTTTGAGGAATAATTTTATTACTGAACAACAACCATGTTCTCAATGAACCCAAAAAACTCATTAATATCAAAGCTGAATGTTTTTGGAAGTAGTTTTTAGTTTGTTTTTAGTTTGAGCTATTTTAGGGGGATATCTGTGTGTGCAGGTGACTATTACTGTGCATAATTATTAGGCAACTTAACAAAAAACAAATATATACCCATTTCAATTATTTATTTTTACCAGTGACACCAATATAACATCTCCACATTCACAAATATACATTTCTGACATTCAAAAACAAAACAAAAACAAATCAGCGACCAATATAGCCACCTTTCTTTGCAAGGACACTCAAAAGCCTGCCATCCATGGACTCTGTCAGTGTTTTGATCTGTTCACCATCAACATTGCGTGCAGCAGCAACCACAGCCTCCCAGACACTGTTCAGAGAGGTGTACTGTTTTCCCTCCTTGTAAATCTCACATTTGATGATGGACCACAGGTTCTCAATGGGGTTCAGATCAGGTGAACAAGGAGGCCATGTCATTAGTTTTTCTTCTTTTATACCCTTTCTTGCCAGCCACGCTGTGGAGTACTTGGACGCGTGTGATGGAGCATTGTCCTGCATGAAAATCATGTTTTTCTTGAAGGATGCAGACTTCTTCCTGTACCACTGCTTGAAGAAGGTGTCTTCCAGAAACTGGCAGTAGGACTGGGAGTTGAGCTTGACTCCATCCTCAACCCGAAAAGGCCCCACAAGCTCATCTTTGATGATACCAGCCCAAACCAGTACTCCACCTCCGCCTTGCGGGCGTCTGAGTCGGACTGGAGCTCTCTGCCCTTTACCAATCCAGCCACGGGCCCATCCATCTGGCCCATCAAGACTCACTCTCATTTCATCAGTCCATAAAACCTTAGAAAAATCAGTCTTGAGATATTTCTTGGCCCAGTCTTGACGTTTCAGCTTGTGTGTCTTGTTCAGTGGTGGTCGTCTTTCAGCCTTTCTTACCTTGGCCATGTCTCTGAGTATTGCACACCTTGTGCTTTTGGGCACTCCAGTGATGTTGCAGCTCTGAAATATGGCCAAACTGGTGGCAAGTGGCATCTTGGCAGCTGCACGCTTGACTTTTCTCAGTTCATGGGCAGTTATTTTGCGCCTTGGTTTTTCCACACGCTTCTTGCGACCCTGTTGACTATTTTGAATGAAACGCTTGATTGTTCGATGATCACGCTTCAGAAGCTTTGCAATTTTGAGACTGCTGCATCCCTCTGCAAGATATCTCACTATTTTTGACTTTTCTGAGCCTGTCAAGTCCTTCTTTTGACCCATTTTGCCAAAGGAAAGGACGTTGCCTAATAATTATGCACACCTGATATAGGGTGTTGATGTCATTAGACCACACCCCTTCTCATTACAGGGATGCACATCACCTAATATGCTTAATTGGTAGTAGGCTTTCGAGCCTATACAGCTTGGAGTAAGACAACATGCATGAAGAGGATGATGTGGACAAAATACTCATTTGCCTAATAATTCTGCACTCTATGTATGTATGTATGGATGGATGGGCTGCTAAATTATGCACCTGAGTTTGCTTTGAAATAATACATGGTTAGATATAACATATAGTATCTAAGACAAAACCATTTTTTGGACTCAGTTTGGTGAAATCAAGGTTTATTTATAGCGCAGTTCTGAAACAACTCCAGATTTACTCCAATTACTATTCACCAAATTCTGTCATTAAGTTATTTTATCTGCCAGATTAATCACTGTAAAACAGACATTTTATTTAACTTGCGCCTTGCCAATCGGATTCGCCTTTTCTTTTCCATCTCACGGGACATTGTTAGACGTGTGTTCCCAGAGCAGTACACAGTTATCACCTAATTACACTCTTTTGCACTCCCACACCCCACATCAAACACAAACAGCAGGAGGTGTGACATACTGCAATGAAATGATCAAGGTTAGTCATGCAGGTATTTCAGGTTGTGAGTGTCTTCTTCATCGCAGAGAGTAATGAGTATCTCAGATTTGTTTATTCTGGCTCTCCTAGCAACCCCAGCCTGCAGCACATTTGGAGCATGAGTCAAACAGCAGACGAAGTAGGAGCTTCTGCGCACATTAACAAGCTCTCAAGAAGATACTGCACAGGTACATTTGTGTTATCCTTTTAAAAACAAACTTAAGATGGAATCTAGAACAAATGTGTTTTTTCTGGAGACGCTTGATCCATATAGAGAGTAGAATACTGCATGCATGTTCTTAGGTAGGTAAACCAACATTAAGCAAAAAAAGGCACCAAAGTAAAAGAGGCTGTCATGAGCTTTGATATAGACAGAAAACATAACATAGAAGACGCTTACTTTTATGTCTGTCTTTTCCTTCATTACAGGTAACCACTCCATGGCTGCACCCTGACACTATCATCTGTTCATCCCCTCTGCCCCAGCCTGCCCCCTCTTATCCAGCTCCTCTCCCCTCCTCCTCACCCCGTGGCCTATTTATACCCTGGAGACTCGAAGCAGTCTATTAAAGCCCACGGACCTGTTCAGAAAAAGACTCCAGTAAGCCTAAATTCCCCGTTTATCTTATCTCCGTGCTCGTCACCTTTTCCTGAACATCCGTAAGTGAGGAAAACTAAAATATCAACAAGTGCTTTAGCCTTCAGATTACAAGCTGCAAGGACAGTTTAAGCTACAGCAGATTTTTGGAAATTCTGGATGAAGCATGAGCCTTGGACCCACTGATTTTTTTACTCATTTAGTAGAAAAGCAGTCTTCCAAGTTAAACCATGCTTATTGGCTCACTTGTCTATGTGACTTTGGTAGATTTCGACAAGAACACTAAAGGACTTACTTTCTAAATGGAAAAGGATCACACATTCAAAGGTAAGTCAAGGCTTCTGTCGCATGCAAATTTGCTTTATCGGTTTTCATATCGAATCCATCATAGTACAGCAGAACCAGGATAGTAGGCTATAAGCATAAATTCAAAATTGATACTATCGTGCATACGTTTCGCGTTCTCATTTCACGTCACGCAGATTATGTCTGCAATAATATTATTGCTGTTGTGAACATATTGTAAAAGTGTGGAACAAAACAGTCTCACAGCAAAGTTAAAATTTATTGTTAATCTGCTAATAAAAATAGAGCACATATTGAAGTGGGCATCACATTTATGATATATTACATGTATTTTACAGTTTTAGGACTGGAGACACAAACATTATAGTTATCATAAGAGTTTAATCGGCATTTAAAAAATTACTTTGAAGGTGATTCTGTTAAGAAAAACGGGGTATTCAAAATGTATTGAGAAAAATTTATTTTTTAAAAACGACTTTTTTTTTTCTTTCATATTCTGTATCCAGTCTTGTATCAATTCCTGCTATGAACTAAGCCCAGACCGCCTTGTGTGTCACCTGCAGGATGACTGCAGTCTACCCCTCTGAGAGTAGCCCGGACGGAGCTGAAGCTGGGACTCAGACAGCAGGCTCTAAGGGGTCAGGAGCAGGAGGAACCACTGGGACCAGCTCAGTAACTGGGGTCAAGAGCGCGGATTCTCATGGAGACTCGATCCGAGGTTCCATTGGAAGCACGGTGGCCTCTACTAGTAGCAGCCAAAGGAACGCCCGCTGGAGCCGGCAGGACAGCTCTGACATAAACACAGATGATGAAGGAGCCACCGTCCGCCGCCTCACTCCCCTGGAAAGGCTGAACCTGGATATGTGCCAGGATGAAAGGTATGGTGATTGTAAGTTACTTGTTATATTTTTCATTGTGGGTTTTTTTTTCTTTTTCTTTTTTTTACTTGCCAAATTGTGAAAATTGGTGTTAAATGCTTTATTATCTAAACTGCTGGCAGGTTGGTCCGTGAGCTAACAGTGGGCAGAAGAATCGGCTTCTACAAAATTCATGGAGAGCTCGGGTGTGGAAATTTCTCCCATGTTAAGCTGGGAATTCATGCTCTCACCAAAGGTAAACCCCACTGTGAAACGAATGGCAATATTTACAGACATTTGCACAGCGTCGCATAAAAACATCGCCTAAACACATTGGAATAAAAAAAAAAAAAACACGACGCACAAGCTTCTTTTTATTACGGTGGCTTCTTATTAGACTTAATAAGTTGGGTGATAACCTGTTTCTATTAATGGGCTGCAACACTACCAAATGTGTGCTTATAGCAATTTACTAACATGGCGATTTGTGCCTGGCCAGGGGGCTGATTCAGCCACAAAGAGACAGACTGTCTGCTGCCCTTGAACAGATGGATTGATTAGAGATCTCCAGTTTCCTTAGCGACGGGTAAAATTGCCGCATGCCTCATCAAAGGCTACAACGACAGAGGAAAATTAGTGTAGCTTTGTTTGTCTGTCTGCGTGTGTGTGTTTGTGTGCGTGTTCATGCATGGATTTTTTTTTTTTTTTTTTTTTTTTTTTTTAACCATTTAAGGTTTTTAAGGCGTTTTTACTCTGTGGCTGGCTCTGGTTCTGTGTGTGTGTGCGCAATGTTTAGGTCAGTGGTGTCATTTAGTCAAAACACAAAATGAGCTGCAGTGCATTTTAAATGCTCCTATTGAAAGCTATGTCACAGCTGAAAGAGAGTCTAATGCCAGCCTTAATAATGCATACTGTAGAACAATTAGATATCTCAACACCATTTTGCCACTTAAGAACTTTTCTGTATTCAGTTACCTGAGGTCTACTTTATGCATCTCTATGAATCATTTAACGGAACACAGCCAAGATATCAGTTTTTCAAAATTCAGAGTGCATTTGATCATTGTAAAACTGCATTTATTTATTCATTTTTAAATTTGAATTTTGATTTTTAACAGCGCAGCTAATGTAGCACTCTATTCCAGTCTTTTTTTTTTTTTTTTTTTTTTTTTTTTTAACCCTTTGCCATCCTCGGTGTGAGCCTACATATCTACTGAGACTTGGAGTAATTTATGACTGTCTAAGAAAATAAATCATATGACCCCCTGGAAGAATATAATCATGAAAATTTAGTTCAGGATCAGCAAAACTTTCATCTCAGTTATCCAGACCAGAGTGTTGTTTGAACTGCTAAGTGGAACCAGGCTTACAGTGTCTATCATCAGTCTACAAAAGATTTATGTAACAACTAATTTAAAATTTATTAGAAAAGTGATTAAAAACTCAACCTTTTTTTTTTTTTTTTTCCCTGTGTCGAGATGTATTTTGTGTACAGCAATCAGTGACCAAATGTCTCCTTTTGCATCACTAGACAAAGTGGCCATAAAGATCTTAGATAAGACCAAGATGGATCAGAAGACCCAGCGGCTGCTGTCCAGGGAGATCTCTAGCATGGAAAAACTACACCATCCCAACATCATACGCCTCTATGAGGTATTTTGGACTTTCAAGTGTCTTTCTAATGCCATTGTGCTTTTTTTGATCATTAAATCTATCCGACATCAAGTACTTTTCTGCTTATGTATTCTAACATATGTAGTTGCACTGTATGTGTTTAGGTGGTGGAGACTTTGTCACGTTTGCACCTAGTGATGGAGTACGCAGGCGGAGGGGAGCTCTACACCAAGATTACTACAGAAGGAAAGCTTTCTGACACTGACAGCAAGTTTGTCTTTGCTCAGATTCTTTCTGCTGTTAAACACATGGTCAGTGAATTTACGTTTATATTAAAATTGTCTGATAATATAAAATCTTGACAGTCGTATAACTTTGACATCTATAGTGCTGCCTGTTCTCTGCTGCTACGGTGACCTGAATAAGCCAGTGTGTTCATCTAATCCTCTAACCTATTAAATCTCATATGACAATTTCTGTCAGGGCTGAATGTTTGCACAATAGCTGTGTAATGATTCATTACTTGTAACCAGCACTTTCACTCTTTTCATGTGCACCGCATTTAGATTTTAGTCATTCATTCTCTCTCCATCTGCAGGTTGTCAAAGAATAAAAATAGATGAAAAAAAAATATTGCATTGTAATATTTCACTAGAATATTTAATATGTGGAAGAGCAGTTCACATGCTGACACAGATCGACGGAACTATAGTTGCAGCTGCCATAACTAATTCCTACTAGACAAAATAATTAATAAAGATCTGTTCTTGATATCAGGATGAAATATCCAAGAAGTAACAAGGAGCAAAACATGTTTTTTTAATTCGAGATAGACGCGATGCTTCTGCTGCTGTTTTCACTGTGTCA
This sequence comes from Astatotilapia calliptera, assembly GCF_964374335.1. Taxonomy (NCBI): domain Eukaryota; kingdom Metazoa; phylum Chordata; class Actinopteri; order Cichliformes; family Cichlidae; genus Astatotilapia; species Astatotilapia calliptera. The sequence continues at coordinate 26,347,869 of NC_137433.1, forward strand.
GGTTACATGAACAGAGGTGGCAAAAGTACAGACTTTCTTTACTTAAGTAGAAGTACAGATAACGACAAACACTCAGTCCTTCCTCTATAGTTAGATTTTCGATTTTCATATAATATGATCTTCTTTTTGTTCTCCCACAGCATGAAAATAACATCATTCACCGTGACCTGAAGGCAGAAAATGTCTTCTACACCAACGGCTCTTGCGTGAAGGTGGGGGACTTCGGATTCAGCACACTGAGCCGCCGCGATGAGACACTCAACACATTCTGTGGCTCTCCGCCATACGCTGCACCTGAACTCTTTAGGGATGAGCATTATGTTGGCATCTATGTAGACATCTGGGCCCTAGGGGTGATGTTGTTTTTTATGGTGACAGGCACAATGCCATTCAGGGCGGACACTGTGGCCAAACTAAAGCGATGCATCATGGATGGGGCCTACATCATTCCCTCTTGGGTGCCAGATGCATGCCAGAAGCTAACCAGGGGACTCCTCCAACCCATACCAACTGACCGCTGTACAGTGGAGCAGATGATGGGCTGCGAGTGGTTGCTCCCCGTGGACCTCCCGCACGCCATGGAACCCTTTAAACTGGATCCATCCTACCTCGCAGAGAGTGATCCATCAGATCTCACTGAGGAAGAGATGGAGATAAAGTCTTCGCTGGAGGCACTGGGAATCACCTCGGAGCACATCCTGAACAACCAGGGCAAAGACTGCAGGAGCTCCATCACTGGTGTCTATCGGATTCTGCTACACCGTTTTCACAAGAGACGGGTTGTCGAAAGCATTCCTGTGGTAAAACAGGCAGTCAGACCCACAGCAACAAGTAAAAAAGAACGGCTAAAAGTGTACCGCAGTTTACGGCAGACATCTAAACTCTGTGCAATTCTGTGACAAAATTCTTTGCTCTGGAAATTTAATTAAGTTATGGACTTGGATGCATGGATTTATTACAAATAAAAAATTAAAACAAGAATATTTTCAGTCCAGTAGTATAAATTGAAATTATGGTATATAACCCCACTCAAGTCCTAAAATTGGTCTTTTCTTATGTCTCTGTAGCTATGTTGCTGCTGTCCTCGTCTGTTTTTTTTTCTTGCAGGGACAGGAAATCTCAAGAAATTTGAAATGTTCTGAAATCTCATTTATCCAAGTCAGCATAGCAATGATTAGATGGCATGCAGAACTTATTATTTGGGTCATGCAGGCCATATATTTCTAATTCACACTTGGCCTACGCTTAGTTGTGTTGTAACAACAAGCCCTATGAGAATCACTGTAGCTTATTTTTTATGAAGAGACATAAATCCACAATATTTTGTTGAAAAAGTGGCGAAACATGCAGTATCTACACAAAATGTGTTTATGTCTTAAATGTTTAATTGCACTTCTCCTCGATGCCTTAGTTTTTTTTTTCATCTGTTTATGAAATCAGACAGCCTGGTTTCATTGTACTCCTTAATGCTTGTGATGAGATAGTAAGTAGAGATTTTACATCTTATATAATACGTCTCTATGAGATGTCCCTGTTCTTAGACTGGCTGACCTCGGTATTTTCCCTGTGGCCTGAAAAAATCCACTAGATGACATTAAGCTATGAAGACCAACTAACAGTTAGTAGTTCACATGGCAAAATAAAATTTCAGTTTTGAATGAAACGATTCTGGTAAGAGTTTGAATCTATTTGTCTTTTTATGATTCCGTGTCCATGCAAATGTGCTGAATGAAATAAATTTAAAACTAAAAATGCTGCTTCGTCTTCTTGATGTTAAAATTATTTAGAGTGTGTGTGTGTGTGTGTGTGTGTGTGTGTGTGTGTGTGTGTGTGTGTGTGTGTGTGTGTGTGTGTGTGTGTGTGTGTGTGTGTGTGTGTGTTTTATAGCTGTAAATCCAAACAGACATTATACGCAGTGAATTCATATCATTATAAAATAAGTTGCTAACATGCATTGTTGGCTAATTAATTTTTATTTAATTCAATTCAATTCAATCTTTATTGGCAGACTACATGTCCATAAAAACAAGACAAGAAACACACACACACAACTCCCCCCCCCCCCCCACACACACACACACACACAACACAAGGTATAAACCATTAAATATATATATGTATATAAATAAGTATATAAAGCATTTGTAAAAATATAAAACCATAATATACATAAAACACAATTACTTAAAATAAATCAATAAATACACAAACACTTTAACCAGTGCTTTCTGAGACTGGATGAGTAACGGGAACCACTCACTGTCGGATCTGTAAGTGCTAAAATTATACTGTTACTCGAACCATCCAGTCGTTCTCTAAAGTTGAACATTAGCTTTCTTAAAAGTGCTTTAAAAGTCCAAACACCCACAGCTACAAACATCTGGCTGGCACTACCACTTCTAGGTATCCTGCAAAGGATTCTCATCGCATCATTATATGCAACATGCAGCTTCTGCATGCTACATTGTTTGTAGGATGACCACAAGGGGGCAGTATATAGCGGTGTGCAATACGCTTTAAACAAAGCCACTTTAACTGGAAGTGAACAAAAGCTGAATTTGCGTGCAATAGTATTTGCCTGCACATAGAGCTTACATCGTTGTCTGTATATAGGGTTGCCAACCGTCCCTTAAAAAACGGAATCGTCCCGTATTTAGAAACAAAAGTACACGTCCCGTATTGAGCTAATAAGGGACGCACTTTGTCCCGTAATACAGTGAGAATCAAAAGTAGTCTATAAATGTTAATGGAATTAACACTTTGTTTGAAAACATAATTCCCAGCCCCTCTCCTGCTTTGTGACCAATGAGCTGACAGCACACTTATGACAATTCGAGTATGACAATTCAGATTATCTCATTGGTCGAGGAAAGGTCGCTTGCGGAGAAAATACCGGAAGACAACAGATGACCACAACAACAAGCATGGCCAACAGGGAAACAAACGCCGACACTGCGGTGCACGTCTCGGACGACAGTACACCTAAAGCTGGGCAGACACTGCGATTTTTTTCAGTCACGTTATTCAGCTCCTGCTCAAACTGCACGATTGACTCGCAGGGATTAGAAGTTTGCAGGTCACGATGCAGGGTCTCACACTATACGGCCCGATGCTCTGATGCGACCTGAGTGCTCACACTGTGCCAACATAACATGAAGGTTATAACAGAAAATCTGTCGCTCGCTCTCTCTGTCTTTCACTCACACAGACACACCACCATCAACTTTGCTAAATTGCTAATGAAAAACATGATCAGGCAGCTGTGATTGAGCAGCAGTGTAAATCCAACTATTTTCACGGTTGTTGTGGTCGTGATAATTTTGTGATGCCACATCGAAAAGGCTCGGATGAGCTTTCCAAAGTTCTACAAGTGCCTCCATCACTTGTGTCCAGATCACACGCTGCACAGCCGTGCTGCGCCGTCTTTTTCACCGATGTTTACGTGTTTGCGCATGAGCAGTGTGAGCGGCTGTGGTGACACCCTCACGAGCGATTGATGATCGGGAGCTGGTCGTGAGGTGTTAATCGCTTCTCGTTACCCCACGTATACTACACGATGCACGATGAAGGCCAAAATCGGGCCGATCACCAAATCGGTCGCACGACTCAAAAATCGGCTCAAAATGGGCCAAAAATCGCACAGTGTAAGCCCAGCGTTAGAGCAGCAATGTTTGTTCCCCTCAGAGAAAGAAAAGAAAAAAGGCTGCAAAAGTACAGGGAGGACTGGGAAAAGGAAAACACCTGGCTGGGAAAGTGCACGATAACACCTATAAAGCGCACTGCACTGTGTGCCGGCGCACTTTTTCCATAGGCATGGTGGGCACAAGAAGAACATGAGGGGCGTGAAAGCTCGGGGAACCCTTAACCAATTTTTTGTCCACCAGGCCACGGCAGAAGCAGATATGGTATGTAAACACTGGTTTGTTGTTTAAACCCTCTGGTTAAGGTTAATATGGGCATGTGCGGTGAATATCAGCGCTATGTGGCCAGAAGTGTGATAATATCATTTATTTTGTGTAATAAACAACTGCAAGGATGGATGATTACAACAAATAGATGAATAATACATAAAAGTAATACATAGATGAATAATGATGATGAGTTAAGATGCGTAATCATGGGAACAAGCGGGTTTACAAACAGGAGCAGCTGATTAGCATTAGAAAAGCTGAAATAATACCTCAACTGAAGCCAACTGTACTAAATGCACTATATGTGCACTGTTACAAGAATATTTTTCGTTCTATTGCTTTCTATTAATTTATATAATTTTAAGTTAAGCAGGACAGAGTTCTTTTAAAGAAAGATTTACTTATATTCTCAAAAGTTAAGCATGACAGGCTTTTGTTTAAGAAAGAGACCTGTTTTACTGTGTTAATGTTGTCATTTTGAGCTAAAAATAAATGGCTAAATTATCATTTGTTTCCCATATGGTCATATCACAAAGAATATGCATCTGCTTAAATCAAATTCAAGTCAAATGGTTAAAAAATAATTTCACACACACAAAAAAAGAGCTACCACACTGGGAAGGGTGAAGACAACTGGGTTGCCCGGCCCTGGCCACGAGGTGTCCCTTATTTATTTTTCAGGGAGTTGGCAACCCTATCTGTATATGTCATCATCATCATTCATTTGCTCAGTAATAAAGTGACCGAGGTATTTCACCTTTTTATGAACTTCAAGAGTTTTTTGTGCCAGTTTAAACAAAGGGAAATTTAGCTGTTTATCCTGCTTGGTTCTACATATCAAAACAGCACTTTTAGCAGCATTGTACTCAATGTCATATTGCACACCATATTCAGTACAGACATTAAGAAGATCCTGTAACCCAGCACTGCTTGGACTAAAAACAACCAGGTCATCTGCATACATAAGATGATTTATCAGTGCTTCACCTAATATACACCCAGTGTTACAGGCTCTCAGCTGTATGGACAAATCATCAACATATAAATTAAATAAAATTGGAGACAAAATCCCACCCTGTCTGACACCATTGCTGACACCAAAGGGGGCAGAAATACTGCTTCCCCATTTAACCTGCATGTTCTGATGAGCGTACCAGTAAGAGAGAATCCTCACGATGTATTGAGGAACTCCCCGTGTCTTCAATTTATCAAAAAGTTTTCTGTGGTTCACTCGATCAAAAGCCTTAGAGGCATCAATTTCAATTTATAATTATATATTTTTACCTTTTGACACCTATTTATTATTTATTGTTATTTATTTGTTATGTATTTGTATTTATTTTTAACACCGAATTTTACATTTACCAGATTTATTTATTTTTCTATATAATAATTCCTGGTCTATTTATAACATGATCCATACATTAGCTTAAAGAAAGCAGTGCAATTATCACGTACCGGAGATACAAAACTAACTCTATTTCCCAGAAACACCAAAGAAGACCACGTACTCATTTCCGCCTTTACGTGATGACGCAATTTTTGCCTCGTTGGAAGGTGGTTTCAGTAGGAAGCAGTCTGACGGTATACAGCGGCAGCTGAAAAAACACGAGTAGAGTAACCAAAAGACACTCGGACGCACTCACTCGAATGGTATTTCGTCTCTTGCCATCAAACGGTAAGGAAATTAATGCCAATCTTACCAGTTGTTGATGTTTCCCTGTGTTTTTAATGATACAGGGGACCACGCCCTCAGCAGAAAAAGATTATAACAGTGTTATAAGGCTAATGTTAATGCTAGACCGGAATGCTGCTGATTCCTCGATGTTGGCCTAAGAAGACGTTTCCTGCCTTTTGACGATGATTACACTTTTGAGCTTCTTAAATTCATAAGCAAAAAAAAAAAATCACCTACGCAAACTTCTAGCTTAACTAAGTCATTTCGTTCATGTATAAAATGGCTAATATAAATATCAAAAAATTATTAGTAGTATTATTTATATTATTGAATACCAGCACCCTGCATTCGGCGCACAGCCATTTTCAAAACCTCGGCAAACTGCAGCGTTCAAACAGTCGTTTCACGATATTGGATAAACTAAAAATTATGCAGCTTATTTATTTTGACACTTGATATTGCATTCAGACCCCGTGACAAAGGCATGGGGGGCGGGGCTTACTATAGGATGAGGTCATGATAAAACCGTGGCGCTGATGCAATAAGAGGCTACTATACGTGTTACCGGCCCCTTGTCAGGGAACTACATCTGCTTTTCATATACTTACACGGCTGACATGCATTCAATACAGCTATGCACCTGCAGTCTCCGCGTGGAGGCTAAGGCAAAGTACAGAGCAGCATCCAGTGGATGGTTACTGGACCGTCACGGTGCAATGTACCAACGCTGATGTATCAGGCGCACTTTGACCTGTTATAAAAATCGTAGTATTTTGTTGGGTATCAGCACTTTTACACAGCAATCAGGGAAGGGAAGTAATGACATGAACTTTAATAAGCAAGCTAAGTCACGTGGCTACAAACCCCCAATAACAGAGAGATTCATGGGTCATTTAAAAACGGTTTGATCCATTAGAAAACATAATGATTCAATTGTAGAATTAATTGAGCCTCAATTTAAAATCATTTTAGGATCATAAAAGAAATTCCAGTAGACTTATAAAATCCTATAGAATTTTATCCTATTAAAGCCAACCATCCATACTCCCTTCTTCTGCTTATCCAGTTCAGTGGTGAGGTCAGGGTACACACTTGACAGGCTGCCAATCTGCCACAGGGCTAACACATAACCATTCACACCTGTGGCCTATTTAGAACCAGTTAACCTAACCCAAACTCCTAACTAGGTGATCGCACAACTGAACTGTAATACACTATGAACTTTGCTGTTCTCAATATTCCAGACAGTGATGTTATACTTCTGTTTTAGCAGCATAACTTCTATATACATTAAAATGTTATTATTACCAGATATTAAATATGCTATCCTCTGTATTTTGTTGTTTATCTGCAGATGTCAATAGCAGAAGATCTTCCGGACATGGATGGAGCAGACCTGTTTGGACTGCTGTTCCATGATGGAGAGAATGGATCCACTGAGCCCTTCTTTCCTGATGGGAATGGGCTCATTGAGTCATGGCTGTCTGAACAAGATGTAAGAGGAAGTTAATGTTGTTAGTGAAATTGGTTAGATGGCGGTTTAATGCATTATCTGAAGTAACTAGGTGCTAAAATGAGTCATGCTTTGGAAGCAGTAATATAAACATCTTTGAGTCTTAATACCAGATGTACTACATGGTAATACAGCTTCTTAAAGCCTAACAGTCTTATATGTATGTGTGTGTGTTTGCTTTAGAATTTAACACACCTTTGTCTCCCAGATGCTGCCAGACATGGATACTGAAGATTTTCTATCCAGCTTGTTAGATGGAGAGGACAACACGGAGACCATCTCTCCCTCCCATTCTCCACTGGGCAGCGACAGTGGCATTTCAGACGACAGCAGCTCCGGGGCTGGAAATAACAACCATGTTGGATGCCCCAGTCCTCATAGCAGTGATAGTGATGTTGTGCCCAGTCCCAGCTACTCCCAACCGAGCCCGGTGCACTCCGACCTTGCCGTGACTTATTCAGAGGCACAAACAGAAAGCTTTGAGGCCTTAACAGTCCAAGCAGATCACAGCTACTCTCTGCTGCAGAGCGGAGGGAGGGATATGGACGTGCTGCAGAGTGTGAGGGCAGAGAAGCCAGATACAGATGTCTTCATTGATCTGGGTATTTATCATTTATTGAAGAACTACTGAAACTTTAACATTTTATTTTATCTTAGAATTTCAAATCTCTTAAAAGGAACATGAGATGTGGTCTGTGTGGAATTTGTGGGGGATGGAAGATTTAAATGACTAGTCTTCCTCTCACAGATGACCTTGTGACTGAGGCGATGGAGGAGGATGTCAGCAGTGAGCTGCCTTGCACTTTGGCCATAGAGGACTCGGTACAAGATACAACAGAGTCCATCAAAGAAGACCAGGTCAGTTTCTTTTGCTATTCTTATGCCAGACCAGAAGACCAAAGAGACTGTATTTGATGTTTTCAGTGATGTTTGACACATGTTGTTAACGAGATAAGAACACACAGAAAATTTCTAAAAGAAAAACTTTGTATTTCCCTTCTTTAGTTCCAGTTTAAAGAGATTGTGCTCACTGAGGAGGAGAAGCGGCTTTTGGCAAAAGAAGGAGTAACCATTCCCCAACACATGCCCCTCACTAAGGTAATTTTTACTTCAGGTGTTTTTGATATCTCTTTAGTTACATACTTACTTTGTTGGGTGCATATTAAATTGGTCTTTCTGTGGCACAGCTGCTCAAAGCTGTTTTATACACATCGTCATCTGTCTTGTGAGCGTGGTGATTGAAAGCCTGCTCTGCTCTGCGTAACAGGCAGAGGAGAGGACTTTGAAGAGGATCAGAAGGAAGATCCGCAACAAGCAGTCTGCTCAGGAGAGCCGCAAGAAGAAGAAGGTGTATGTTGATGGACTGGAAAACAGGTGAGATACAAATGATAAATCAAAATCTTTAATATAATCTTTAATATATATTATTATTATTATTATATAGTCACTGACTCCAAGGATGTGGCTACATTGTTTTGTAATCAGTTTCAGAATATCTTAATTATCTAAATATTTTGACTGACTACAGTGGAACCCCGACTTACGAATACCCCAGTTACGAAGGCACTTAACGGCAATATTTCTGCCCGTGTTATGGCAAAATGCCCACGTAACAAAATCTGCTGGCTCTGATTGGCTGAGCCCAGAATGCCTTCCGAATCATGTGACAATCCCTCGGCTTTCGTACTTGTGCTTCGCTGTTCCACTTGAACGACGTATTGTTGTTGCAGTTAGCAATTAGCCTATAGCCTATTGTTCACTCAAAAGGCGCGATGGGTACTTCGACTTACGTAAACTTTCGACTTACGAAAAACCCTCGGGAACAAATTCATTTCGTAAGTGGAGGTTCCACTGTATTTCATTTTAAGCTCTCTTGTTTTAAACTTCAAGATTTTTATCAATATATTGATTCGTTTATGGCAGGACAGGATGGTATTATTGATAATGGTAGACAAGGACTTGTTTGTGTTGTTGTTGTTCTTGGCCAGATAAAATCATGGTCAATAAATTCTCTAATTGACTAAAATCAAATTAGAAGAGAAGAAAAGATTTTTAATATAGAGCAAACACTTGTGTGTCTGATTCTTGATAAATGCTAAATGATGAATTGATTTCTGTCACAGGGTGGCCATCTGCACTGCACACAACCTGGAACTACAGAAGAAAGTCCAAATGCTTCAGAAACAGAACATGTAAGAAGCCATTTCTTTGCTTCTGGGTTTTTACATAGTCGGGTCAAGCTTCTGAATCAGTTACATTGAACACGTCCTCTTGTTTTTGTTTGGTTTTTGTAAATAAACAGGTCGTTGATTGAACAACTGAGAAAACTTCAGGCTATAGTGAAGATGTCAACCATGAAGGCCAGCACAACCAGCACTTGTGTTATGGTAAATTGGCTTTTTTTTTTTTCTCAGTGTGAAGGTCTTTGTCACGCTCTGCTATTTTTCTCACTTTTTCATTGGACTTTCAGGTTTTCCTGCTCTCCTTCTGTCTGATCATCTTCCCATCAGTCAATCCGTTTGGTGGAAACACCCAAACAAAGGAGCTCTACACGCCCTCCTCAAGTGAGTTGTATATAAATATCAAGTCTGTCTTTTATTATATTTCAGCTATCCTTGCTGTACCTTAAGATATGCATGCTTTAGTTAATAAGATAGCTGATTTCATAAATGAAATTTCCGGCAGTGTCGCCTAACCTTTGTAAACTATCTTTTCAATCATGACTAACAGTCGTCTCCAGGAGCCTGCGATCACTGCCAGCTGAAAGCACAGATGCCGTATCCTCCTCTGAGGCCAAAGAAGGTTTGTTAGTTCACCAAGTAGAGGTGGATAATGTTAAAGCCATCTTTGCGGGCGGTCAGAAGAATCACACTCCTGACTACGAGAGGGTGGAACAACCTGATTCAGAAACAGGCGTCAACAGCAACTCTTCGGCAGACTTCCCGAGTCCTGCTCAGGCAGCAGAGATGAAGCAGGGGCCAGCCGGGGCATTACAGGAAGGATCCATCAATGGTGTAGTGGCGTCTGCTGTCGCATATAATGCAAAAGCTTCCAAGGACGCCTGGATAGATCGGAATCCTCCGTCTGTCATATTACAGCAGCACCGCTCTGATGAGATGTAGTAAGGACATGTTGTTCAGTATAACCAGCAGAGGGAGCTGTATTCCTAATGATTTGGGTGCCAGAGGGAACATTAATATTAAAAAAAGGGAGAAGGGAATAATGCAGTTATTCTTCCAGATATAAGATCCATCTTTTCGTCCATGCTTTTCCCTTCTGAAAGTCTTCTACTAGTTACTTTATTTGCACTTTGTTCTTGTTTCCCTTCTCCAGCGGTCAAAAGAAACTGGGGAGATATTTTCATATTTCAAAAGGACATTGCAGAGATTAAACAAATGCCTGCATTACTAGAGGGCACATGCTACTGAGTTAGCACTGAGAGCTGTCAAATTATCGTACAACATGTTGAGCTTTGCCTAAATTTGTGCATTTATTCACCAGCACAGGAATAATTGAAGTGAATGGGCAGTAGATTACTTAAAGACAGACATGAATTGATGGCCCGACTGTCACTAAATCTTGAGTGAGTTTATCTGAAAATGTCCAGCAGATCTCAGTGCTAACAAATGCTGCTTATCAGTGACTTCCCAAAAATCATACTTATCATAGCCATAGTAAATTATTATGAAAAGTAGTCTAGTCGTTTGTGCTGCAAACTAGTCAGCAACGTTTATGAAGTAGTAGAAGATAGAGTGCTTGATTCTCATAAAGCTTGATCACCGTGGTTGTTTGACCACAGTAATGCTTAAGCCATTGCAGGACATTTGGCCATTTTAAAGACTTGTAAAGTTTGTCATTATCTCCCTTGTAACAAGGGTATCCATGCTCCTTTTAATTTGTGAATGCTTTGTTTTTATGTTGTACAGTAAAGCGGCGCAAAATGTGATAAAAGAACCTGAATCCTGGACTTAACCGTTGTTGGCTAACCAACTCTGCCCCTGCGATCTTCTCTTTTATAACTTCGCTGCACAATTCTTACCTTCGTAAACTTGTCTGGAATATCTTAGCACACGATGAGCAGAATGAGGGGTTTGACTTATTTGCTCAGTAAACTTGCAGTAAATATTGCTCCAAAATGTTATGACCTGTTTTATCAGTGATGCATTTTTTATTTTTGTGTATTTTTTCTTTGTTACTGTTGGTATTGTAAATGGTATCGAGGCTACTTTTTGTTATACTTGACAGGCAATGAGATTTTAAATGTTAATCACTTTGAACAAAAAGCACTGGCATTTGGTGTAGTCCAAGAATGACATGTAAATATTAAAAAAAGTGATTGTAGCTCTTTATGTACATTTCAACACTTTATGTATAAGACATGTCTGAACAACTATAATAAACTTTTTATATGTCAGAGTAAATCATCATCCATGTCGTTGATGCAGAGATGCAGATGTGAAAAAGAAAGTATACTTTCTGAAGTCTAAGGATTTATGTCTCGGGACATCAAAAATGCAGAAAATGGATGGAAAGGTAATCATGGGAAATAAGAGGGTAGGTAGCAGCCAAGTGCTGCTAATTGCATGCAGTTGATTGACTGATCACGAGCAAGTTTGACCACTTGAGGTCATCCAGGTGTGTTTTAACACAATATCAAAGAAGAAAACCAAAAGCAATGATCTTAAAAGAGCAACTTCTGCTGCCTCTGCTGAAAGCCTCTTCTCTAAGAAACGATCGGGGTGATCGTGGCTCAAGAGTTGGGAGTTCGCCTTGTAATCGGAAGGTTGCCGGTTCGAGCCCCGGCTTGGATAGTCTCGGTCGTTGTGTCCTTGGGCAAGACACTTCACCCGTTGCCTACTGATGGTGGTCAGAGGGCCTGGTGGCGCCAGTGTCCGGCAGCCTCGCCTCTGTCAGTGCGCCCCAGGTTGGCTGTGGCTACAATGTAGCTTGCCATCACCAGTGTGTGAATGTGTGCGTGAATGGGTGGATGACTGGATATGTAAAGCGCTTTGGGGTCCTTAGGGACTAGTAAAGCGCTATATAAATACAGGCCATTTACCAGGCCATAAGAAACAACATGGCAGGACAGCCAGGGGTAATGATTTGGATATAACCACAGAACCAGTCACCTTTAAGTCACTGAGTTGGCCGTGAACTCTTTTGTATACTGAAGTACTCTAGAGACAAATCTGAGGCCACCTGACTGACAGCTATAGCTTGGATGAAACTGGGTCATGCAAAGGAATAATGGTCCCAAGCACAACAGCAAATCTACAAAAGAATGGCTGAAAAAGAAAAAAGGATAAAGGTGTTGCAGTCCAGATCCAACTACAATGACGTGGTGGGAACCTAAAGCGCAAAAAATGCCTGCAAATCTCAACAAACTGAAGCAATGTTTGTGAAGAAGATTGGGCTTAAATTCGACCACATTGATGTCAGAGGCTGATACAGAAAACAGTTGTGTAAAGTCATTGCAACTAAAAATACTGAATCATACGGTATATGTAGATTTTGGACACACACACACACACACACACACACACACACACACACACACACACACACAGTTAAACAGCGTAATAAGACGTGTTGTTCGTCTGAGGAAGGATTTAAATATTTTTAGAAACTGGTAAGCACCAGACGGTTTTTTTAACGTCCTGATAGTAAGACTAAGACGTAAACAAGGGTTGTGAAAAAAAGCCTGCTACCAATTCTAGTCAACCCACTTACAGGAGATGGATTTATTTAATATTCTCCACTCACTCTATCCAACTTTTCTGCAGGTGTGCTGTGCAATTTTGCAGCCACATTGGCAGAGAAATGAGGACTTACAATCTCACAGTTATAAACTCTCACTGGAATTGTTTGCCACACCTTGTAACATAGTCAGGTGTTTTCCTCGAGATCACATGAGAGATATTTCTAATGTATTCTCCAGTGGGGTTTTCACAGGCACTCTGGAATTCCCCCTATTGTATAACCTTATCCAAATCGTCTGACCTGTTTATTGTTTGTCTTAACAGACCACTTTATTGATTTATATGTGAGTAAAATGTGAATTTATGCATGGGTAATCCTGTTCTAACTTTATATTATGTAAATGTACCTTTTATTATTTCTTTCTTTTTTTTTCCACTTGCAAATCTCTTGTTTTTGTATCCCCTTGCTATTCCTGCTCCATGACTGGAAAACAGTATTTGTCTGACCTCAGCTGTGTGGAGGGTAACAGCACAGAGACTGGTTGGTGACTCACCATTGTAAGGCTGGAATCATGAGTCATGTGGCTTATTCAACATGTTGAGACAAGTTGTTTGAAGGACACGCCAGCAGGTGGAGGTGTAAATCCAGATTTGTGACACAAAGCCCTCTGTTTGCTGCGGGCCAAGTTTGTTGTCATCAGTTGACTGTGTAGGCTAGATTAGGTTAAAGGTCATTCCGTTATCATGTAGGCATTTTTTTGCGTCCAAACAAATGTCAGCTTCGCTTATTATTTGACTCACCATTTAACATGAAACAGATCATGAAAACAACCTTTAACAGAGCGCGTTATTCCTGTAATTAGGCCCATTTGTGGGCACGTCTCACTTGTTAAGAAGATATTAGACCTCATAGATAGATAGGAGAAGTTGTGAAGTTGTGAGGTTTTTGGTAATTCATTCACATTCAGTGCTCATTAACTGCTCACACGTGGACAAGTTCAGACAACAACCCAGTTACATGCACGGCCTCGCTGTGGTCGCAACATCTGTCGGAAAAAAGGGACTGATGATGAATGTAAACACGTGCTTATCCCACCGATAAGATAAACTGACCAGAAAAGGCGCGGCTGCGACGCGTGGCGCTTTTTTTGGGAAGGGCCCGTGCGCATCTGTCGGGCATCTGGCGCAGGGCACTGAATAGATCTGGGTAATAAAACACGCAGGACGCACACACATACTGATCCACATCCCCCAGCGCCATGGAAAGTCCGGAGACAGGTGGAGGGATGTAGTGATGTTGTGTGGCGGAGCTGCACTTTACCTCTGTGCAGAAATGCCACGCGCCCCAGACAAACTGTTTAAGCCTTTGCTTTTTCAATAGGCGAACAAAAACTGGCGTGTGGCCATAAGCTGGTTGGTCAGTCCCACAAAACACATCGCCACCAAGAATTCTGGTCCTATTCGGGTCAGGACAGGCTTGCAGATTTTCCTTCCGGGGACATTTCGGTAACTGCTGGGCAGACTGTAAACACATGAGCACGTTGAGTAACAGGTTAGTAGGGTATGACGCGCCAAGCAGGTGCACCAGGAACCGGCTGTTTATTAAGAGCAATGGAAAGCTGCACAAGGAAAGTTCGGATAGATGATATATATAAATATTTCCCCAGTGACTCTCCAGACTGGGGAAATCCGCTACTCCGATAAAGGATTGTTCCAGAGTTTATCACACATCAAATTAATCGTCGCTACAGTTTTAATGCGGCTCACCCACAGAAAAAAGATCTGCCAATTTTCCCTCGGCTAATCCGCACACTCAGTTCTGTTGTCACCTGTAGGATAGTCTGAATTCTTCTATGCCCACTGTGGAAAAACACGAGGCGTAATAGTTACATAATTCCAAAAACCGGGGATGTTGCTACGAAATGGTAAATAACGCCTCTGCAAACTATGATAATAATAATAAATAAAAGAGAATCTCTTAGAATGTCTGACTGTGTATGTGTGACTTATATGTTTTCTAAATATCATAAACATGTCATCGTGTCCAGGGGCAAACTGAAGCCACAGTGGTTCAAAACAAAACAATGTTGTTTGCAATGACTGTGAAAGTTCATCGTAAACATCACTTGTAGTTTTTGCCCTTAGTGGTGATGCTGGATGTTGACAAGAAAAGGAGAAATCGGGAGTGGGTGGGGGGGATTTCTTGAAAGGTTGTAATCTTGCCCCACGTGGGGTTGTCAACAAGCTCAGTTCGACTGCTCGGGGACTTTTTTTTTTGCTTTCCTCACCAAAGCTTCTCTGAGCCAATGGTAGGAGACAGGATCGGAAAGACCGCCCCTTGCCGAGAAACGACGCCAAGTGCGGTATAAAGCCACCCACAGACTGTTCCGAGCTCAGAATAACGCAAGAGACTACACAGACAACTACACAGCCTTTTCTTAACACTGCAACATCCCGATCGCGCTTGGATTATAACTATGACTCTGGAAGAGATTCACGGACAAGAGAACACAATGGAAAACGCTGATAGGTGAATATTTTACTCATCGATACAACGCTATTTAAGCTCCTGGATTAAAGCGTTGTAGCTGTTATTTTTGGGGAGGGTAATGTGATCAGTGTGCTGATGATGTATTTTTCTTTGTTAAGGGTGCAAAGTGCAGGCGCAGCCCTGGAGGAGCTGCTGATCGCTGCTAAGAAGCAGGACTACCTGACAGTTGGAGTTTACGAATCTGCCAAAGTCATGAATGTGTAAGTATTGCATTTCGTGCCACTTTCAGTTACATTTGCCCTTTAAAAAACAGAAAAGAAAAAAAAAGTCGAGCACACGCACAGCAGGATATGCGCTAATCACCTTTCTTGTCTTTCCTACAGTGACCCAGACAGCGTGGCGTTCTGCATTCTCGCCACCGATGAGGAATACGAGTGTGACATTGCTCTTCAGATCCACTTCACTCTCATCCAGGCTTTCTGCTTTGACAACGACATCAACGTGGTGCGTGTCAATGATATCGACCGCCTGGCCGACCTCGTGGGTGCCGATGAAACCGGCGAGCCCAAAGACGCACACTGCATTCTTGTCACGGTACGTTCCCACTCAGTTAGGAGCTGGTAGCCAGTGAATCATACATGCATCACTACCGTGTCTGACTTTCTTTGCATGTCTTGTAGGTGTTGCCACTTTTGTGACTCTAAATATCTCCCTCTTTTACAATTACAGAGCCCTAGTGCAAACCCATGGAAAGACCCTGCTCTGGACAAGCTGAGTGTATTCTGTGAGGAAAGGCGCAGTGTGTATGACTGGGTGCCCACTATCACACTCCCAGAGCGCTGAAGTGACACCCCCCTGAAGTTGCTTCACATGATTATGATGATGATGAAAAGAAAGTCAAGGAGCTGAGCTTCAGCTGGGGGCCTCATGCCTTTCTGCCTCACATGTCTGGATTAAGAGGCTGTGGCTGTAACTCCCCCCTTCTGCAAGAGCACACTCTTCCAGTGCATCCTGGGTGAGCCCGTTGGTTCTGGATTACCCTGTGCAAGGGTTCAGACCTCATGTGTGAACTTGTTCAGGTGTATGTGGAGTGGACAGAACGCCTGATGGACACTGAGAATGGAGCTGGACTGTACTGCATAGTACCTTAAAGATGGCAAATGGTAACCCAGTGACTGCCCTTTAACAGACTGGCGGGACTAAGCAGAGAAGGTCACAGAGAGCGATACTGTGCAAGAGATGGACTTAAGAAAGTGGACTGGACTCGTCAGAGGGGAACAAGTCAGGTGCAGATTCAGAAGAAGGTGTCTGAAAGTGTCTAAACAAAGGACTTTTCTTTATGAGTGCAGCTGTCAGGAAGTTCTTGGAATAAGCAGAAACTGCTTGCAAATCCTGATGTAAAGCTGACACTTTTTTAATGGACTATTCAGTTTTCTTTCACATATGCAGACAGAGCAATGCAGTATTGATTTGTGTTGTACTGACTTGAAATGCTTTGTGAATAAACATTTGGAATCAAACTCATCTTCTCAGAAATCTCATTTTCTCCTTTACATTTAGCTACACAGACATTAACTAACACCTAGGGTGCCACATAATGTGGGGCGTCATGGCAGACTGCAGTGATGCAGAGGTATCAGGAAAGTGTGGTGCTACTGGTTACAACTCTGCTTCACAAGAAGCTAATCGCACAATGTGGGTGGAAGGAAAGTAAAGATCAAATGATTAGGTGGCTGAGAGGGAGAGAGTAAATGAAGAAAAGGGAAGCTAAAAGTTATAATGTAATGATGATTGAGATGTGGGTTTATTGCAGGCACTGACCTTTTACTGCTGATACACTAGCTGCCTTATAGCACAGTGCACAATTACTTAGGCTGGAACTGAAGCCTGTGTGTGCGTGTGTGGCTAACTAATAGGTCAGTAGACAGTGGAGTTAGTTGTAGTTTTGTACATTCAAACAAATTTGTTACAAATTAATTTAACATCACTCTTCTCATGCTTGATTTTGATTTTAAAAAAGTCAATTTTCAACAACGTAGAACTTATGCATAATACACGGTAACAAATCTAGGGAAGGTCTTCCTATTCCTGCAGCCACGTGCACACACAGCCACGTGCACATTGAAAATTATACCGAGATGAGAGCTGCAGCTGAATGAGGGTCAGCAGATCAGCAACGGCAGGTATGGGGAAGTGTGTGAGTGCTGCGGTCAGCTCAGAGCTCAAGCTGACAGTAAAAGGTAGCCCACATCAAAGAGAAACCAGACTTCAGAGGAACTCATTTCGATTTTCTTGGCAGCAACTCAGTCGCCAGCCAACCGCTGGTCATTCTCTGCATGTGTACTCGCATGAGCACACAGGTGCACACAAAGCATGAAGCAAAACAGGCTACTGCATGTGCACAATCTTGCACAAAGTTGTGCTCAAGATCATGCATAGCACACATGCACACACAACCAAAGGATGCTGTGTTAGACAGATGTCAGGTGATTGCTCAGTGTTCTCAGAACAGAGGAAGGTTCACTCAGTCAGAATTAAAGAAGAAAAAAGAATGCAGGCTTCTATCTGGGGGACTTTCCATGGGCTTTAATATCTGCACTAGTAGGCATATGGGAGACATGGGAGAAATTACCATAAATGCTAAATGATAAAAACTAGTCATTTTATTGCATGTGCTGTCAAAACTGTAGATTGGGACTTAACAGGCTTGTGGGACAACAATATGAAGACTAATGTGATTGGTGATCACTTGTTGTCTGTGGTTGGTGTGCATTGGATTCTGTGATTAAACATGAAACCTAATCATATCTGAGTGAGAAATGATTGTCCCTACCTATAAAAGTCCCAGCCAAGTCACAGGTCAGACTAGGAAACATGTAAAACATTTAGAAAATAATGACAGAGCCCTGAAAAAATAATTCCATTTTTTTCTTTATTTTGCACACCTTTCCAAAAGCCTCCAAAAGATTTGAGGCTTTTTGTCCAAACAGGTCAGTGTTCTTTGTGGAGCCCTCTTTGTTTTCTGCAATGAAAAAAAAAAAAAAAGCCGTAGCAACAGCAGACACAGTTGTGTCTAATCTTGACCTGTTTTTGCAAAAAGCAATATTTAATGCCCCAGATAAGACCTATTTTATCAAGAATATAAATGTTGGCCTGAGTAAACAAAGTGTTGTGTTCGTATAGCAGTCACAATTAAGCACTTGGAGCATTGTTGACTAAATCCTTGACCTAGTTTAGATAGAAGTTGGTATAGATCTGATTTTTCTTTGTGCTCTCTAAAACATGCAAGTATGCCTATCTCAGGCCTATATACAGCAATAAACATGCCTATATTATGCATAATATAGGCCTAATTCCTTCAACTCATACAAGCACTATGCAAGACTAGAAAACAGCGACATGCTTGTATTTATTCTGCATTCCTTTTGGGTACAGGTATAATATGTGCTACAAGAGAATAAAAAAACTAGCTGCTGGAAAGGACTTCTTGTCTCTCCTGCTGCTATTTGCACGATAGTAACAAACATCTTCTCCCTGTGTTGGCTGGGGTGCCAAAAGCCTGGAGCAACAGTCCAGACTGCTGAGGCAGCCGACTGTCTGCACAGAGTCTGAGCCAGAGATCTAGAGCCACGATAGACTGAAAGTGAGGCAATGAGACCAGACAGATGTAGTCTAACTTGGGAATATTAGTGTTTTCAGCTGTGACACAGAAAATGGTAAACAGAGTAGTTTGAGTAGTAGTTTGCTTTTTAAATTATTTTAATTCCAGTGAGACTATTCACTGGACTTATTCTACACGAGGGCACAACACTTAGCCAGGAAAGACATTTTCTCTACCTGAAACTTTTAATGCTTTTTCCAAATGTTGCAAATTCCACCTTGCACTGTAAGTAGAATAAAAATGTCACATGTGTGTTTAATCTGTCCAAAAAGCTATGCACAGGACTTTTTCTGGGTCATTCCCCACAATGGCAAAACTCTAGATGCATTTTATGAAGCATAAAGCTTCAGATTGAATTGAGGTATAAAACAGTTCTATGATTTTATAACCAGCTCTCAGCAAAACAGTGCACTAGCTAAAATGGAAAGCTACTGTTTTTGAATGTGAGCTGTATTTGAAAGCAGAATTATTTCGAGATAATCTTTCCAATTTAGAAACAATTCCTAAACTGATGAACAGAGATGGGCAGTAACGCGTTACTTGTAACACGTTACTGTAATCCGATTACTTTTTTCAAGTAACGAGTAAAGTAAGGGATTACTATTGCAAAAACGGTAATTAGACTACCGTTACTTTCCCGTAGGAACGCCGCGTTACTGCGTTACTAAAGCCGTGATTTTTTTTGCGAGAATGTCTCATGACAGTGACGTAAGCAAGTGCGACGTTTGTGAAAACAGCTGTGTGCAGATCAACAATGGATAATATATCGAGTGCGGGAGAGAGTATGAGCGTGCAGCGTTTATTAAAGCGTGGAAGTACTGACCTTACTTTGAGTTTGATTCCGTAAAAAGTGACAAAAACATTAGTGTCCGTTGTGCGTGGGAAGAAAACTTATTTTTACAGTGAAAAAAACCCCTAAACTTCCGAGCAAGCACCGAGTGCACTATGACATAATGGGAAATTCACAGAGAAACTCGGGGATTCTTCCACTGACCGCTGCGGCACACCTGCACCAGGGTAAACCTCCGCCTACCCTACTCCTGCTTTACAGGTGAAAAGAGAGCAAAAGGACCGCTGAGTCTTTGACTTTATTTATTTTCTGCTGTGTTTTACTTGCATCTATTTGAAAAAGTGAGTGTAAACACACACAAAAAAATATTTTATGTGCTGGAATGTGCAGAAAATAGCTTTAAATATTAAACAAATTTCTTCCAATCAGAGAATGTTGCATATAATTAAATTTTTGCTTGATGCATAACGTTAAAAGATTCAAACTAATAAAACAAGTTTTAAAAAGGGACTTTTCCATTTGATTACATTTTGTATGATGGATTATACAGAAAAAGTAGAATTGGGCTGAAAGATCTATCACTTTATCACCTATTCAGGTTGTAAATCGTGTTTTTAAAAAGTAACTAAGTAACTAAGTAATTAATTACTTTTGAAAATAAGTAATCAGTAAAGTAATGGGATTACTTTTTGGGGGAAGTAATCCCGTTACTTTACTGATTACTTATTTTCAAGTAACTTGACCAACACTGCTGATGAATCTCCTTTATTTGACACTGACCCACTTGAACAAGACTGGCAGTTGGTAACGTGATAACCTTTTGTTCATCCATCCATTTTCTTCTGCTTATCCAATTCAGGGTCACAGTGGGGCTGGAGCCTATCCCAGCTGCCACGGGGCCAGAGGCTGGGTACATCCTGGTCAGGTCACCAATCTATCACACATAGAGACAAAATACCATTCACACTCACAACTGAGGCTAATTCAGAATCAACAGTTAATTTAATGTGCAAGTTTTTTGGCTGGGGGAGGTTGAATTACCCAGAAAGTAACTCCACACGGAAAGGCCCCAAGCAGAACCTTTTAGTTTTAAAGCAACAGTTATAACCACTGCATGACTGTTCAGCTGAAAATGTGAAAATGTGATGATGCTAACAGGGCCTTGCTTTCACCTGGCTAAAAGAAGAACAGTGTGTTGTGCTGTGATGTCAAAATATCTAAATGCTGCTTTTTTGCCTGGGGAAATGTTTTGCCATCCTGGGATACCCCAAACATTTGCAGGCTTATGGTTCAACTGTAAATATTCTGCCCTTCTCAGAGTCATTACTTTAACGGCTAACTCTCATATTCCTGCTTCAGTCCACTTACAGTAACCGCAGCAAGATGAGATTACGCAGCGAGCCGGCAGGCAGCATCCCCTCTCACCCCACCCTACCCATCTCCAGCTCTCTTGCTCGCGCTTGGCCAGATATGGTACCATGAGATCACGGCCCAGCTGGCCCTGGCAGGCTGCGGAGAGAGATAGCTAGGCTGACTGCTGGTGTTGGGTGTCTCTAATCTAAGTACGGGGTGTGTGTGTCACTCACTGGAGAGATGAGCTGCACCCTATCTACTTCTGCAGTTCACTGTTTCTCACCATGAGCTCATTCCACAGAAGTTATGTGATGAACCGGCACAACATGCAACTTTCAGAAGGCCTTAGATTGACAGCGCAGGGAATTTCACATTGCTGTGGTGGCCAAGGTGATTCCATAACAACAATATGTAAACACACTTTGGCTCCTGTTTGTGAAGAGTCACTATCAGTCTGTTAGTATGATATCACTCTGGTGGTTTTGAGGTTTCAGTCAGGCTGGGGTAGCTGTAAATGTCGAAGCGCTCACATGCTCACACCTGAGCCGGTGGGATGACCGCACCACAGCGACAGGGATGAGATCACATGACATAAACCTCTCAGTTGAGCGGTAATGATCGCACTTATCTTTCAGCAGAGCCTATAATCACACTGGGCAAAACAGCTGTGTGTAAGCAAAGGGGAGGGTGGCCAGGTTAGAAGCACACCCACACAAACACACACCTGCCCTACACTTTAAAGATCCACTGTGTCCCTTTGGGGGGTAGAGTGACACACACACACATACAGCAGGTCATTGCAGATGAGCTCATGATACGAACTTAACTACTGTTAATATCAAATACCACACTTAAGTCTCTGGTGAAAGCCAAGGAGACCTTTCTCTCTCTTTTTTAATATATCAGCTGAGCAGAGATAATTATTTTTTTAATTTAGAAGTGAATCCATCCACTACCCACCATTTGCACAGGATGCAGTCGTTTGGATGTTTGTTTTCAAATTGGTATGTCTGCAATTGCCTTGGGATTGCATCAGGGTGTTTGTTCAGTAGCAACTGAATGGATTGACTGGATGAAATCTGTAACTTCTGAGTGAAATATCTATAACATTAGCTCTCATTGCTTGTTTTGCTGTTTTCCCAGGGTTCCTAAAAAATATATTATATAACTCATGACACCAGTGACCTCATGCAGTTAAATTTAGATCACATGATCCAAGTGCCAAATTTCTAATGTGATCGTGCCTGAAGTGATTTTTTTTTCCACAACTAATATTTGACATTTGTGAAAATACTTTAAGGTGAGTGTATGTAAGCTCCAAATACACAAATACAGGAGATCCAAACATACAACAAGCGTTATGATGCCAAATCCATTGATCAGATGAGACTGCGGGTTTTGGCTTGCCTCTTTATATAAACTACAATAAGTACAAGTGACAAAGGCAATCTCAGGACAACTGAAACAGCTTACGGTCTTATAGTCTCATCTGGTTTCATCAGACAAAGCAGGGGACATAAGAGGAAAAGAGAAGAATAGAAAATGAAAGCAAGCAAAAGGAGACAAATATAGCACAAAATGCCATTAAACAAGGACTCTAGGTTAATTATTCATTCAAGAAAATAGAATTTAATGAATGCAAGAATGTATCTTCTTTATCACTCAAACTTTTTCCTCTTATCCCTGCTCTGCCTCTAAATTCCTTTCATATTTTCTGGTTTACTCTAGCTGCCAGTCTGGCTAAGGTGGGGCAATGCTAAGTAATTTTCTAAATATGGGGAGAAGACTGTAACCTCACCGGGGCTGACACATTACTGACATTGCTGAGCTTATCGTTCCAGAAACACATGTACTCCGAGCCATGCCAGGAATCCCCTCTCAGAGCCCACAATCCTCAAGTAGAGCAGCGGGCCGGAAGGCACGGCCATAGAAGTGCAGCCAGGAGGAGGAGAAATGGGCTAACACTGCTGTCTGCAAAAATACAGGCAGACATTCAGACACACAAATAAAATGTGGGGAAGTTGCAAGCTATTTGCTCATCCCATGATAGAATTTCTGCTCCGTCCTGGCATGCAGAAAGGGCAGACAGGGTGATCAGGTTGACTCAAGGATAAATAAAAAAATGTGCATAAAAACAATTAGATGGATACATAGCATAGACAGATTTCAAATTCCATTATGCTGATGTTGAATATTTCAGGACTTACAGTGTCATGTGTGACATTCTCATGCATGGAGATTGTTTAAGTCGAGTGCACGGGAAGACATAGTCCACTGAGCATTAATTGTTTAGTTATATCACAGTTCTGTGGAAGCATTAAAAAAAGGAAAATGAAATGACAGACATGCTGCTATTTTGAGTGTGTTCATGTTGTTTTAGTGCAGGCATACTGGGGAATGGGTTAAAGCACAGAGCACAGAGTAAACAGTGTGACAGACTGCCCCTCTACTTTTAGCACACGTGCTAATTAAAGGACTTAAAAGAGAGCCCGAGCCAGCCACACTGCCTGCCCTGACACAGAGAGAACAAGACTGCAAGGGGAAGAATAGAAAAGATGGCAGAAGACAGAGGACACAGACAGAAGACCAAGAAGCAAAGGAAAGGGCAAAGGAGAATCCCTAATGGCAGCCTTGTTTGCTTTGGCTGTGCCGTCACTCGATTACGGTTCAGGGTTATTAGGAGAGTGATGATGCAGCCGCTCACTATCGCGATACCTTCCTCCTTGTGCACAAACAAGTAGACTTTCTTTGAAAGAGTGTCTCTCTTTCAACGAAGTACACACATAGGAATGCATAACAAGAAAAGCACACGGTTAAACATTAAATTTGACCACAACATGTTTTCAGATTTCCTACATGCATGTGGGGCTCCGATGTTGTTTTAGGAGTTAAAAAAATGCTCCTTGAACCACTGAGCTATTGCATAATAGCATTAGATCTGCCCTGACCGACAATGTTCTTGGCAACATATCTTATCAAATGCTTTACCAACAGCCTCAGAACACTCACTGCCAGATTAAAATAAACAGTAGCTGCTTGGATGTTCATGCTCTTTGTCTCAACAAATAAGTGGAAAAAAGAGAAATGACCAGTGCTTTTTTTTTTAAACACCAATGAGCAAAAGCACTCAGAGAAGTTAAAGTTGGAGTCTCCTTCATGCATGAAGAGCATTTAAAAGTTTGCATGCTGTAGCTTCATGTGCTGCATTTCAATTTGGAATTCCTCCCAGAGGATGACTTGAAAGTCCAATTAGAATTTTGCACAGAGCACAAAAGGAGAAAGATGTGTTTTTCAAGGACTTTTCAAGGGAGTGATGCAATTGCCCCTCTTCCTTACACTAGGGCTTTTTTTCATAGCAACATATCATACTTAACCTGGTAACACAGTGAGGGCGCATGGCAACAGTGGTTCAATTTATCCCTCCTCCTCACCCATACCCTCCTGTCTACTGTACATTATTTTCAGCAGTTGTCAAACCTATACTTTTAGATCTAAACAAGTCCGGTGTTTATGTGGGTGCACTGTTACTGATGAAAAACAAAAATAAGCTTTTTGTTTTTGCCGGTGTCACTTAATCTGTGGGGATGTATGGGCAGGCAGAGGGAGAACAGGAGAAAAGGGGAAGGGGGAAGGGGATGTGCTCCCGGGCCCAAGAAGAAGCCAATAGGAGAGCAGGATTAGCTGGAGGTAGGCATAAACATGAGTTGTTGCTGTTGGTAACAGAAATCTGATTGGCTGTTGAGGGCTCTTGCACAATGGGATAGGTGTTTCAGTGTTGGGGTATTTTGATCACTGTTATGAATGTGTTTATCTGCTGTTATGCTCTTTAATAACCTTGTTATTATTCCCCCTTCTGTTTTCACTTACCAAGGAGGAGTTTTTTCATCTGACGTGTTACGTATCAGGGCTAATCTGATGAACTTTGGCTACCTTTACTTGCAGGCCTGAAGAAAAAAACAGACACACACACACAGAGACACACATTTTTATGCAAGGCTGGACATCCCGTAAAACACCACAAGGGGAGGGGAACATGTGACACCAGGTTGTGGAGACAGGTTGGTGTCCTAGTGCATGATGCACCTGCACCTGCTTTGCCACACTGACGTAAGACAGTTGTTTACATGGACCAGACCTCATACATATGGACAAATAATTTAATCCAAACTCTCATAACTTGTTTTTCAGCGTGTTTTGTGAATTTTCATAACCCGGCATCGTGACACCATGTACGAGCCTTCAAATACTTAAAGTGCTCAAAGTCAAGAAAATAACATGTAATCCCAGAGGTCAGCTGCACTGTGTGCACACAGTCACACGCTGTTTACAACAGAGTGAGGACGAGCTCAGAGCGCTGCACATGTCACCTTTGTTTACATGCGCTTCCTTCCTGAAAGGGGTGGCGCCACACTCACACACACAAGCAGTATTCCAGTGTTGCTTTGGAAACAGAGCTTCAACAGCAGCCAATAGGAGGGGAGGGATTATGACTTGTGTGTGTGTGTGTGTGTGTGTGTGTGTGTGTGTGTGTGTGTGTGTGTGTGTGTGTGTGTGTGTGTGTGTGTGTGTGTGTGAATTAATCAAACAGCGCTATCAATCAGGCAACGTGTTGACAGGGGAAGATTTTTTTTAATCAGGTCTTTCAAGAAAGAATAAACACAGGGCAATAATGCCAGGCTCAAGCAGACACGCGACTAATCCAATTAAAGATCAACAGTTTAATTTGCAAGTGGAGAATTATGAGGAGTGTGTGTATCTGCCCGTGTATCCGTAAGACTATTTGTGTATGAGGCAAAGTTTTCTGCACTTTCATTTCTTGCTGAATATATTTGTGAATGAGCAGCTGTCACAGCCACTGTGGCATGCCCAGTACATGTTTTTTTCCCTGTTTGTGGACATGTGTACATGCACGTGTGGTCATGTGTATTTTATACAGCTGTTATTGTTATGAGTGATTAATTGCTTGTGCTGGCACCTGTTTAGGGTCCTTTACCATAAGGATGTTTCGGTCTTCCTGTTCGCACTGAGTTTATCAGTGTGGACCATAATAACACACAATAACAGAAGCTTTGCTATCTACTGTGTTATAAAATATGATTAACTCACACACTAGTATGTAAACATAAACTCGTGCCATGTGCACTTTGATAAAAACTCCAATCCCTTTTAATATTTAACATCTCTTACAGCTTATTCTCTTGCGGTTGCATAAAAACATGCACACATCGTGACTGATGTTCAAAGACTGTAGGTTGAGTGAGTTTGACCGTGTGATTAGCTTGTTTGGGTAAGCTGCAAACAAAATGAACTTTTTGGGATTAATAAAGTTACCTGAATATGAGTGCAAATATACACAAATGCATGCTGTAAAATGCGAATCGGAGAAAAAAAATGGAAAAGAAATAAAACCCTGCAACGTGAAAATAAACCAGTATCACTGTCACTTCTGGGGTAACAATGGTAGTAGATCTTATTACCTTCAGTCAAAATTACTCTAAATTCATTAAGTGAGATGAGCTCGCCAAGATGTAGCTGATTTTGCTGCTGATTCCGAGGGGAGAGAGTGGCATAATTAAATTCCCCTTTTCCCCCAGTTCATTTCAGGCTTTAGGAAAACATAGGAGGAATATGTCTTGGGAGCAAAATAAAATAACAGCCCACATTTTTTGACAGATGTAGGTCTTTAAGTAAGATGGGCGCAAACTAAGAATAGCTGTGTAAATAACAATGTACCAGTGGTCTAGTCTGCAGAAGGACTAAAGCGAGCATCCAAGCAGTGCACACAATGAACAATAGTGGGGAAAAGCTTTAATATTTGTGATTGATTCGGGTGTGTATTTATATGTAAAATGCATTTTGTTATTTAGATCTTAATTTGTTTAGCTGTAGAAGGGACTACCCTTTATCTGTGGATATTTTCATGTATTTGCAAAGGTGTAGGGAAAACAAAGAGTAATTCTGGTGCATGTGTGTGAGAGTGAGAACTGTTACAGAGTAACCCATGTGTTACCTACCACACAGGATGCAGCTGCAGCAAGTGAACAATAGCTTCTTCACAGTGTGGGATTGTGAATGTCTCTGTGTGTGAGACTTTACTGATCAGTTCCTTAAAACAGAGCTTCTTTGTCATTTCTGTCTATCCTCTTTTCCTTATGTGTACCCTGGATGTAACCTTAAGGCATAAGGAAGGTAATCTAATCAGTAACCTACTGTTTCTTTTTTCTTTGCACCAACCACCCGCAAAGCATGCAAGTGCAATCATGTTTGCCTAATCACTGCAAAACAGGGATGTAGTAAGTGAGTGACGGTTCATCTAAAGCTGCAATATGGACAGACCAAAGTAATGCTTGATTCATCCCCCCGCTGGGAGGTGAAATAAGTTTGAGATCAGCCTTCTGGGGCTTCAGTGTCTTGCATAAGGCTATTTTTGAAGCGTGAATTACTTCACAATGAAAACAGCGGATTTACAGCAAAATCCCAATAAAAGGAGATTTAAGTATGTTAACTTAATCTGTTTAAAAAGGGATCCAAATAACACTCTGCATTTAATATAAATCACACTAAATTTTCTGAAAAAAAATTGATGTAACAAACCAAATAATGAGAATGGACTGAACGCGGAGAAAGTGTAAAAAACAGAGGAATAAAACCTTGAAATACAAATCAAAAAAGCATAAAATTGTAGGCATATTTCTGCTTGGAGTTACAGTGGATGCTTTCTTGAGTACAGTATACATTTAAAATAGCTGCTTTGTCCTGGTCTAACAGTGGAGTGCCAGACACAGTTTATGAAACAAAGAAAGTGGATAGCCAACCACAGCAACCTCAGCAGACTCCTCAACTCTACCCAGCAACTATTACATTCTGATACTTAGCCGGTGTGTTTCTGTCGCAAACAAACACAGACATGCATGTGTGCTCACAGACACACAGACTCAAGGCCACAGTGAAAAGATCTCGCTTAGCTTTGGAGCCAAAAGAGGATCTTGTTGCTGTCATTGTAGATATTATGTATCAAAGCCCCTTTGCATGCATGCATGCCTGCATACATGCAAGGAGGTGGAATTAGGAAGTCCTGCATATGATGTCGGTATATATCAGAAACATTATCTTGTACAGTATCTAGTACTGTCTGCAGTGTGGGTGCGGGTAGCTACTGTCGCACTTGTAGACGAGTGGACTACGTGTAGGCATATTTATCCACAGCCTCAGCGCAAGGCAGCTTACTGACGTCTGACTCGGAAACTGACAAAGACGGACTTTGTTGCCTTTGTGGGTGAACCGAAAGAACCTAGCCTTTCAGCATCCCCCTTTGACTGCGTAAGTGTGCGTTTGTGTGTAGGTGGGTGTATATATGAGAGCAATGGAACTTTATTTCCAAGACCAAAGGAAAGGGTATCCCCAGCCTTGTTAATAAAGGCGTAACAATAAATTTCATTGCTGGATTTAAGATGATAACAATCGATACACCCACGCATCCTACAATGAATTTTCTTATAGGGAAATTTCACTCTCTCCTTCTACCTCATCCCTCATCTTTCTCTTGTTCCTGTCAAACTCCATATGCCAAGTGTGGGTTTTTTTGTCTTCAATCTCTCTTTCTTTGCAAAGCCAGACATGAGTCTCTCATTCAAATAGAGTCCTCTTTGTTGGCATGGATTCAGAAGCAGTGAATGTCTCTTCAAACAGACGCATGCAAACACACATAAATGCACGCACGCATAAAGCCCCCAAGGGCTTGTTTCCTTTGATCCAGGTCTTACTCAACCTTAGACAGTGCAGCAGGTGTGAGGCAGCCGTCAGGTGTGTGTGCACAAGAGCAAGCGTGTGTATATATGTGTCATCGGCCATATGGCCCTTAGTGACTAACTACACACCTAACCCACCTCATGCACCCACTCGAACAAACACGCTGGCTTTCACCGTGTCTCCAAAGCAGCTGCAGAATCTAGAAAACACTGGTGAACACATAACCAAGGGCAAATCACAGCAATTGCTTGGCTGATACTCCACCAATCATGTAGCTTAGCCTGAGTGCAGTCTGCAGCTGAGCCAATCAGGAACAAAGAGTGAGGATAACCAATACCAGCAGGAGCCAGAAAGTGAAGCAGTTGGAGATAGAGATAAACCAATCAGAGCCTAAAGGTTGAATCCATTGATGTGATGTTTTTGAATTTCTGCTAAGAACTTTTCCTTTATAACCAAAACATACAAGAACTTAATGCCCCTTCTCAGCAGTGCTAACTCTCTATTAAAACACGTGCAAATCCAATTATATAGAAGAAAAAAGTCTCCTGCAGATGTTGCAAGATGATGAAATTCCAGAAATAGGCAGTGCAAACAGTATATCTGTTTTTGTTTTTTCTGCTCTTGACTGGTTGTGTTTTTGAAAGGTTACCTGACTTCCTTACTGTCCTCTATTTGAGCACATAGATCTCTGTATAAGTGTGCCACTGTGTTTGGCCCAGGTCACCCCAAACCCTCTGACTTCATGGACAATAAAGGAGAGAGGCGTGTCATTGACACACGTGCTGCCAACTGTTGCTGAGACACAAAGTGAACATAAAAACCACTTTACTGACTGTGAAGGGCCCCCCTCCTCATGACCATGGCACACTCCAATATCATGAGCCCCCCACACACATACACACTCACCCCTATCCTGGCTCCTTTGTCCCAAATGAATGGGTTGGAGAAGTGTGTGTGTGTGTGTGAGGACAGCTGGCTCTCTGGCTCCATCAGTAGCAGCTGCCCCAGCCTCGGGCCCTCAGGGTGGAACAGGGCAGATTAGAGGCTGACTGGGGTGGGGTGAAGTGTGTGTTTGTGTGCATGAGTGTGTCAAGGGGACGTGTGGTCCAGTCTGCGGCCTTACATTCAATGAATGGGCCAGCCCTCTTCTTTGTCCCATCTCCTGTATCATTTTCTTTTTCGTGGCGTCTCCCTCCAAAAGCAAAAGGAAGCACTTTTTTTTTCCTAAATGAAAAATTAGAATGCAATATAATTAGAGGGAAAGACGAAGCAGAAAGAGAGAGAAAAGTAAACAGAGAGAGATGAACAGGATCTAAAAGAGAGACAGTGAAAGTAGCCAGTGTCAGCCAGGCAAAGGGCTAGACAGTGGGATGGAGACACTGAAAGACACAGAGCGTTTTGGGTCCCCACTTGGTGCTGAGTGGGGGCCAGCTATGGGGACAGCTGTTACTCATGCCTATAGGATATCTGAGCCAGGCCTTTTCAAAAATACAGGGCTGCGTGTGTGTGTGTGTGTGTGTGTGTGTGTGTGTGTGTGTGTGTGGTAGGAAAAATAAAGAGCTTTTGAAATTGATGGGTGTGGATTCTTGCCAAGACATAAAGAGTGGCACGCTTCACCCGAATGTCTCGGCAAATAAAAAGAGCATTCTGAGTGGACTGATACGAAGGAGGGGAGGGAGACAGACTTTCACCCCCTAAAGAGCCATTTATAGACATGTTTTCATCCATGTTGATTTATTAAAACACAATGGCATCTCCAGGACAGAGCCACAGTTTGTTGACACAGAGGAGTCATTCAGAGCTTCACAACAACATGATATTTACACAGTAACTCGGCTTATGGAGACACATGCAAATCATTCTGGCGTGATCCAGTCTTAAGCATGAGACGTTGTGAAAAGTACACAGATCAGATGGTTAAAAGCCTTAAAGAGCATTGAGTCATATGTTTGCAAAATCCCTGTAATGGAGATAAATCACAGATAAAGGTTAAATGACATGAAGTCCCATCAGACACATAGTATATAACACTTAGCAAATAGCATTTTGAAACATCCCTAATGCAACACTGACCTTCAGAGAGTCTGTTTCAGTGCTTTTTAAAACTGCTTTTGTGAAATACTAATGCAAGACTGACCCCCAGCAGATTCTTGGCTATAGATTCTCTTTACAGCCTCTACACTTCTGTCCTCCTCCTGCTCCTCCTCTCCTCCTCCTCCTCCGATCTTACATCCTCCACATGAACTGCAAACCCTCTGACCCTCGTTGCCAAGGCAACATGCCAGTCTGATCCAGAGTGACAGCTCTATTCAGGTTGTCATTGTCTCCCATGACAACCAGTGAGCAATCCTTAATTAGGCCGAGGGATGCTCCAGAAAAGAGAGTGACGGTTGATTCAATTACGAAGCCTTTGTCTGGTCTTTGTTTATTACGCACATTGTTATTCGCTGCAGTGAAAAAGTCGTTTGTCTCAAAGCGTAATTTTGACAAGAAAGGCAAACATACGACAATGTGTCTTTTTATGAAATTTCAAAATGTTTGACCCCACATGGCTGTGTGTAAAGAGATCAGGGCAATGCTGGCTTGAGAATCTAATTTAAAGAATAGCAC
Organism: Astatotilapia calliptera; assembly: GCF_964374335.1. Classification (NCBI taxonomy): domain Eukaryota; kingdom Metazoa; phylum Chordata; class Actinopteri; order Cichliformes; family Cichlidae; genus Astatotilapia; species Astatotilapia calliptera. Next base: position 26,379,324 of record NC_137433.1, read on the forward strand.
TGAATGTGTTCTTTGAAGGTGTTTTCTTGTCAGGGGTGTAGAAAACAACAAGGAAATAACTAAAAGGAAGTTAGAGTAAGATATCACTGAGGTCATAGGTCAGACTGCAGTTGTAGTGAGAGGTACAGTTTAACTGATATTAGCTTGATAGACACCAGAACTGAATGACAAATACACGTTGTTACCACCATGTCATGTAATACGCATACTTTGTGCTACGCTGCAGTCTTAAGAAGACCTCATTGAAAACTGTTTGACAACAGATGCACTGTACCATTTGAAAAAGTTCAGATCTTGCGGAAAGCAAAATTTGCAATGACCCATTATTTTGTTACTGGTTGTATCTGATGCTGGTAATTCTCAGAAAGCACATTAGCAAGCAGAGATTAATCTCATCCTCTGCTTTTAGGAAGCTTCATGGGACCTTCTGCATATTTGGCAGATATTATCAGAACCTATTCAGTAAGTAATTACTAAGTAAACAGGACACAGCATGTATTAAAGTTAGCAGCTTGATGCACTTAGCTGAAGCAAGGAAGTCCAATATTTTAAAAAAGACAAATTAAATATAGCAACTTCACAGAACTAGAGCTATAGTGTTGTGTAAAAGTCCAAGAAACCTTCTTTGATATTGCAAGATAATGGGACATTGGTGCAGTGATTAACTGACACGTGTTCAAAAATATATGGAAATACATTATATAAGGCAAAAGCAGAGTTTGTACAATTATCTATAGAGCTTGGAACTCAATATATATGGTGTGAACACCATCTTTAACACAACCTGAACTCAAGGGTGCATGTTTTATTAAATTAAATTAAATTAAATTAAATTAAATTAAATTAAATTAAATTAAATTAAATTAAATTAAATTAAATTAAATTAAATTAAATTCAAAAAAACTTTATTGATCCTGAAGGTTGACCCCAAAGGAAATTGTAATTTTACAGTCTTCGGGACTCGTTCTCCAGACTTCTTGAAGGACATGTTCTGTTCTCTGTCAAGATGATCCCACACTACTTCAGTAACTTTGATGTCTGAGCTTCAGAGGACCTGGTTATTGAATCTTCTGATTGATGGTGTTCACCTGTGTGTTTTTTCAAGTATTCTTTTACTCCATTGGTAGTGGGTTTGGGATCCGTGTCATTCTTAAAAATTAATGCATTGCCAATCAGATGCTTATCAGATGGTATTGGATGATATATGGCTCAAAATCTGGCGGTACTTTTCTGTGTTCATAATTTAGTAATAATACAGTTTTGGCAAGATCCCAAACACCACTGGCTCACATGCATCTCCAAACCATGACAGAGCCTCTGCCATGTTTTACAGATGGCTTGCTGGAGCTGTCTCCTGACCACCTTCATACATACTGACAACAATTTAAATCAAAAGTTTCATATATAGATTTATCATATGACCCTGTGTCCACTGATTTTCAGTCCAGTTCTTGTGCAATTTGGTGTACCTCAGTCTTTTCTTCCTTAAGAATGGCTTCTTATGAAACCCTTGCTCTGAGACCATCTCTGATGAGGCTTCGGCATACTAGAAGCCTGCTCTCTGAACATTTCTCAAGTCTTGTGTGAGCTGCATTTTCCACCTATATATTAAGGATTTCAATTTCAGATACTGTTCATCTGCACAACATGTCAAGATATCCCAAGTTTTCAGCTAGTAGCTCTTGGGGGGCTTTTGTTTGCCGGTCAAATTGTGTTATCTTTGGCATTTTCCATAGTTTCGTGCAAAGAAATGGGGCTACTAGTAACAAAATGCCTGCAGGTACATTTTAATTTTTTTTCTGTAGACATAAATTACTGGTTCATCAATGACTTACATGCCTTTTTTATGCTTGAATGATTCAAAGGTCGGTGTTAAGTTACTTAAGAGACAAAAAACGCTCACACACCTGAAATGGTCAGGTACAAGGACTGGACTGAAAATGAGTGAAAAGGCAGCCAATGTTCAAAGAAAAACTTTGAAAGATGTTCAGAAAGTCTGAAGAACTTGTTCAAGATCATTTTAAAACTCAAAGAAATCCTCATCAGTGCTAAAAAAAAAAAAAGATTAAATAAGTAGCTGGGTGCTGACCACATTGTTGGTTTACATTTGTTGATGTTTCCATGGATGTATTAAAATGTGATTTTTCTTTTTACCCCTTTTTTTTTTTTAAACAAAACTAAATATATAGATATATATATATATTGGAGCATAACCTAATGGTGCATAAGCTTGCTCATAAACTTGTCATTGCTTAGAGTTTAAGCAATGACAAGCTTTTGCTATCTTATACTTTACACTACACCATCTGCTGAGGCCATCAGTGATGCACCTTTACCCCCCAAAAAGTCTGAAAACTAGACTGGAAAAGTACTGCAGAAATACACACACATGCACTCACTTGTTCACAACAAATAAACTGCACACTCCTGCTGTTGTCTATGCAGACACATCTGGATGCAGACTGGATGCATGCGTGTTGTGTTGCTCTTCTCTCTCATCTGTTTGCACTTGCAACAATGCACACTACTGCATGGCTGATAACAATCTGTCTGGCTTGCTATCTGACATTGTACCTGTATCTACCTGTCGAGTCCTGTTGTTTGCTGTCGACCAGTCTTCAGACTATCTGTCTGCACCTCCTAAAACCATTTTTTAACCTAACAACTTAATTAGGGGCCTATATATATTTGCACCAAGAGAATGAGTATCCACACTTGGAGCGACAACTTGTCTTTAGAGCCTTCCGACTTCCATTATTGCGCCCATAGTTTAGGCTGACAGTTGGATAAAATCGGGGTGATTAAGCCGTCTAACATCCGTGTTTTTCATGAGTCACAGGAAAGCCACTTTCCAAAATGCTATGAGCTCATATTTACTTGGTTATATACATAAAAACCCATCACATGATGTATGTTTGAGCAATGCTTGTTCTAAGCACTTAAAGACTACTTGATTATGTGAATCTAAAGAAATAAACAGACGTGATTTGTTAATATGTATAGATCAAAGTATTTAGAAATGTCTATTAAAATCTGTGTTCCTTATGTTCGCTTGTTATTGCATGTCTTCACGTTTTGTTTGTGGGCAAAATCCCTAAATCACACTGAATCCTCAAAGTCTTACCTCTTTTCGGATAGCATTAAGTTGTAGTTGGCATCAGAAAATGAGATGGAGTAGGCAAACTTCATAGAGTGCTGTGGTTCAGTCAAACAAGAAAACACTGATGCATGACCACAAAGTTCGTGAGTCAGTACATTTAACAGTGCCTTGAGTCAACATTAGTCTTAAGAAATGTAGCAGGAATATAATCTAAGAAGAATTTGCAAAACATACAAAAAGGCATTTTGCTTTGCCAAGCACTTGGACACAAACTTGGTGATAAACCACAGCAGTCACTTGAATGTAAAAAGCAACGGTTACATTTTGGTTAACAGTTCTGCACAATTAGAATTAGGAATATATACAACAAAATGTATTTGTATTGGTAGCAGTTGCCTCTGCCACTGTGAGTCCTCCTATTTTTATTTGCCACAGAGAGGAGTCACACAGCAAGTGCCACTCTTGTGCTCCACTTCTTTATGTCCAGCTGTGGAGAGCTCTGTGCTAAGCTCACTGCTGGGCTTCTTGTTCCACTCGTGTTTGACCTCACACCTACTGGAGAGGTTAATTAGTTAATTAGTCATGTCTGACAGGAGTGCCACCTTCCCTCATCCGGCACTCCTCTCTAAAAAAAACACCGCTTCACCTCTCCATCCTGCGACTGAGCCCAGAGACCACACCCTGCAGCCACAGTATGAAGTGCAAGAGCATAAGTTTACATCTGACCAAAATGCTAAACATTGTCAAATATATTTGCGTTAAATTTTTGATAACCATTGAGCAGGTGTGTAGTGTAATGCTTCTTGAATCTGCTTTGGTTCTCTGTGTGTCCAAAGGTACACAAAAGTTCCAAGAACTGACCTCCATGCACTTAACCCCAAGAGATGGAATGACCGGGCACAGAGTGTTTTGTTTACTCTGCCATATCTAAGAAAGACTCAGTATTTCTCAGATAGGGTTCAGGTTAGGCTGTGAAACTAGATTCCACATTGGCACACTGTCACACCCAAGTAACAGTACACTTAACTTGTCCACCCTAACTCCTTAGCCCCACAGCCAAAACTGGGAGAGTGAAGAGAAAAGGTGAAAGATCAGCCTCGCACTCCTCTGAGACATGAAGCTGCCCGAGAGGCACCCTAATCCTCAGCCAAGGGGGTATTCCAGTTTTCTTTTAACCTTTAGATGGGTTTTCAGGGTAAAAATTGAGCAGTGATGAGAAAGGAGAAGGTGAGATGTGAAATAGCGGTTCCCTTGTAGATTGTGCATGTGAGTGGTTTTTTTTAGAAGATAACAGGAAAGGCACCGTGAGGTGACTTCTAGAGAGTTCAGAGGAGAGGCTGGAAAGTCCAAGCTGACTCACTAAACTTTCACCTGCTCAAAATGCACAGGAGAGAGGGAATGAAAGAAAGAAAAAAAGAAAGAAAGAAAGAAAGCTGTTTTAAGTGCATAGTCTGAGGTATTATTAGCAACTGTTCTGTTTGCCAGGTTTCACCCTTGTGTCTGTTCTAGGGAGGAGTCACACAGCAAGTGCTTTTTTCTTCTTCTTTCTGTATTTTTTTCTTTGTAAAGCAGAAAAGTGTAAGATGTTCGAGGGCTTTGAAGTCTGGAAGACAAAAAAGGCTCCTAAGAAGAACAAGTTCTTTGATCATGTGTCAGCGAGTTTTAGCTTTTGTTGCAGAGATGAGTGAGTTGAAATAACTTTAGTGATCTGGTGTCATGTCCACACGGGTAGCATACAAGGTTTTTGTCTGAACGTTGTCATTGAATCGCTATTGCATCAGATTAGTGCATGCTTTTGGTCTTCACTGAACGTAAAGACAACAAAAGACTAAAAGTTATCATTTATCAAATGATACATTAATCACACCAAAAGTGCAGCTATAACACCCTAAACACCTTTGGTCACTGTTGATAGAACATCATCATACATTAAGGTCCTCCTTTGAACAGGAAAGACTTTAAGACGCAGCATATTAGCTGTTATTTTTAAACTTCCCTCAGTTTTAGCCAAAAAACATAACTTCCTAATACAAACACATTAAAATCAGACAACTCACTGAAGTGGGATTTTTATTACTCTGGCTAATGCAACGCCACTTTGATGTGAACCCAAGCGCTGGATGTAGGTAAGTTCTGCAGAGCAGAACTTACCTACATCCAGCGCTCCTTCACTGGGCAGCTTTGTGAAAAGACGGCAAATGTGCTTGCAACAGCCAAACACAGAATAAATGGGTTGACTGAGCGTCAATGTGCATCTGTTGGGGTGCAGTATTTCCAGCAGTTTTTTGATCCTTCTTAAAAGAAGGATCAAAAAAGAAGTTTGTCTAAAGTGTGTAAATTGGTCCAAAAGCCACACTTATTATCCACAAATGGGCAAACCGATTCATGAATGACTCAAATATTGTCTCTGATGTGATGCTTCCCCTTATGGCAACATTACTTTTGGCTTTTCTACATATTAGATTTAATTCTTCATTCTGTTGCATCCTAAGCAAACGCTCAGGTTTAAGGGGGGTTAAATTAGTTGAATGAGTAAAAAAATAGCCTAAGAGTGATTTAACTAATGAGACAGGCAAGTGACCGACTGGGTGGCAAAAATGATTTAACAGATAAATATACAAAATCTCACTTTTGTAATCACAAAAGTTTTTTTTTTTTTTCTCAGTCCCATGGATTTCCCTCCTCACTGGTATGCTGCTTGTTTGAAGTGGCTGCTGGAGACCCAGCCTGTAAAATGGGCTGAGGAAGAAAGGAAGCCAAGTCCAGCTGAGTACATAAAGATACATACAACCAGCTGCAGATTGAGTATTTGACAGAGAAAAAGAGAAGGGAAGTCAAAACCACATTGTTATTGCGTAAATTCACAAATTCACACAGCTGTCCTGCAGCCAATCATATTGCCTTATATGTGTTTATACTCCCCTCAGCTAATGCGGGTTATCTAACCTAATGAGCATGCTCTCCCACACTGGACATTTACTGTTAAAGTTCCTCCAGGAAAAAGAAAGCAACAGCAAAACCCCCTAAAGCAGCAGCGTTCGTTCCTGTAAACTGAAACAAACTGGCTGCCCAGCACTGGCTCACAGAGGATATGGTTACATTCTAAGAAGTGGCTCTTACTTTCTGAGTACTTTGCGTCTTGCTCTTCTGGCGAATTAACAAAACACACAACGTGTTGCTGTCAAATGAAATTCTTCCAAGTTATTTTTCTGTAGATGCTGCTCTCTAATAGAGGAAAGATGCTTCATGTTAGCGACATGTAACAAGCTTCTATAACAGAATCCACGGCGTTCAACACAGAATCTTCTGTCTTGCTGAGATGAGAAGCTCTTTCCAGGAAACCTGAGAGACGCTTCTGAATCATACATGTGCAAAAAATACCTCTGCAGCGAGTCTGGCACCTCAGAGAGGTGAAGGAGCAGAAGGCCTTACGTGAGTCACATAAACATGAAGTTTTTATATGGCATTATAATTCCACATAATCAAGTAGTCAAACTAACCAATTCCTGCTAATTTTGAACACCGTGCAGCTATCTTAATTGACCCCCCTCTCCGACCATCCGTCAGCTCACTCAGCCCGATGTGTAGTGTCTCTTGAGGGCCTACTGTGGAGCAGGAGCAGCAGTCAGTGGTAAAGTTTCATAAACACAGACACATATGGGGTGACAGATTTACACTTAAGGCATTCTTTCTTTTCCTGACATGTCCAGACACATGCGGCAAATCACCAGAAGGATAAATAGATATACTATATGAATGGAGATATGAGTTTGAGATCTAAGCGGGGATACTTTTACAGTTTCTGCCTGCTCCTTTTTCCTTCTTATCAGGCTTTCAAGCCACAGCAGCTGCCCCATACACATAAAATCTTCAAATCCATCTCCAAATGGACAGGTAGTGCCACATGTGTGGAATAAAAAGCCTCTTGGATAACTCAGTCTCGGGTTACCAGCTGCACGCGACAGCTGCCTGAAAAAGGATCTGGTTTCTGGTGGTTTTTGTACAGTTGGTGATGGATGCAGAGCAAAACACAGGAATCGTTAACCTCCTCCTGAGCCCTACCAGTGAGTAAAGGGCAGTTTGACTGCCAGAGACAGGAGGAGCATTGTCTTAGCTCTCTGAACTCAACAACATACGTTGCAGAGAGAAAGATATATGCCACTTAAAAAAAAAATATGACCATAGAGCAATGCCTACATTATCCTATCTTTAATGCATTTAATTTCATATCTTTACCCCCAGTTACTCAGAAGTCTTGTTTTTACATTGAACTGCTGAGACATAAAGCACCCACGCAAAATATATGGCATATAAATGCTATGGTCAAGGTGAGCTGCCCTGCTGATATATGCACACCAGCAATTTTCATCTGATATGAGCACAATACACATAGACAACTTAATCTCCTCTCCTGTACAAGACAGGCTGAGAGTGCGTACAGACTGTGGGTGCCTGGCCTTTTCTTAACAACAAGGCAGCTCTAAGATGCATGGTGAATAGGCTCTTGTCTAAGAATACTGTGGTGGTTGTGAGATAATGGCTGATTCATATGAGGACATGACAAGCTGTGAGGGTTTATGCAAGTAGAAGTCAGATGTCAGATGCTGTCTGTGACTGCTGTACTGTACTACCTATCTCCTCAGCAAGACCTGTACACTCTGTATCTCCTCTTAACGTGTTTGTTAGGAAGATTATAGATACTGCCAGCAGAAGATGATGTCATACTTTCACGTCTGAATAGGATACTATGCTCTTTATCTAAGGTTTGCATATCTCCAAGGGGAAAACAAATGCTTGTCTCCAGGATAGCGTCTGCAGCATTTATATTGCTGAAACATGGTTTACACACATTGCCTTGTGTACAGAATGGAAATGAGCACACGGAGATCATAATCATCTGTAGGGAAATTCTTTTGAGTATGACAGGATTACTCAAATGTGAAACAAAGTCATCATAATGGAATGTGTTTTCTGTGTGACTCACTGTTTATCAGCCCTCCTGCGGATGACATAAAGTGTAAACATATGCATAATGGCAAACGTTTTACTACCTGTCACATCAGTCACACCACTTTATATATTTAGAGAGTGCTGAAAGTGCATCCCAGTAGTATCGATAAGAGGCAACTGTATGCATCAGTGAAACAGTTTTTCACCTTAGGTAACAAGTGGCATTCAAAGAGTAATAGCTTGCTGAATTTCTAATTAATTCAACTTTAAAAACATCATTAGGTGACCTAAATGACAAAAGGCTGGAGACATTCTTGCTTCCAGTTTGTCCTAGTGCTCGTTGGTGGTGTATGCACTTTATGTAGCGTGGTTTATTAAATAATATTAAATAGGGCATGCTGCACTGATCAAGTGTAGAGTTGAAAATATCCAGGAAAGGTACTTTTTTCTTCTTTCAAAGGCTGTCTGGTTAAGTTTGATGTTTCAAAAAGTTGAAACCCCAAGAACTTTTCCTAGCCACAGTGCTGTGGTTGCACAACAGTGAAGAAATGAACTCTCAAGACAGCTCTGGAGCAAGTGTGACAGCTGTGCACCTTTCAGGGCACTTTATCTAAAGGTCATTGAACCAAACCTTCCACAATATATAAGAGCAGGTTAACCCTTACATAAGAATACCAGGGTCTCGATTGTCACATGGGAACAATGCAAACCCTGATATATGTGCATTACAGCAAAGCCATGTTGGATTCTAGCTAATAGTCATGTGGAGATTTATACCTTAAATAGCGAAAGACATCAACTAATTGCACTAGTTCTGATTCCCTGATGCTCAGGGTTGTATAACTTTGTGAAAGCACGGGGATACATCACACTGCATATAATCCCTGCCTGTGCTTGCTCTCTTATAAGAGCACAGCAAGGAAATCTGAACTGTCACATGGCATCTGCACTGGCCAACGCTGTTCCATTGTTGCACGTAACAACTTCCCTGGTGTGTCTATTCTCATATCAGATGGAAGAAAGAGAGGGAGAAGCACAGAGAGAGCATTGCATGCACTGGGTTTAGATGCACACGTGTTGTTTGCCTTTTGGCCTGTTGCTCTGCTGTAACAATAATAATCCATAAGCTCAGCGTGAATTCTAAAGATTTGAAATTGGCAGCTACACCATAAAAGATTCATGACATCCTCTGACGTGGAAATAAAACTGTGTAAAGGGAGGGAAAAATGCATCTGCAACATGTGTGGAAAAAAATCAGCTGTTCATAGAATGAGCAACTGCTTGTGTTTTTAATGATAACTATGACCGTAGTCATCCTGAAATAATGTTTTATATTTTATCTGCTACTTGATCTACATAATCTAAATGATTAATGTCTGAGTGTTGAATGTATGCCTGCACTCATAAAAAGCAGTGTTCACCAGCACAAAAAATATTATCTTTATAGAAACATTCAAACTCTAAATTACAGTTCCAGTGTTCATCAGCTCTGTTATCACATTGTTCCTGATAAAGTTGCTGTTTCTGAGCTCAAAATCCTGGAAGTTGATGTTCTCACCATAGACTTCAACCTTCCAGAGAATGCAATTGTCAAATTTAGTATTAAAATGTTGTAGATTTTAGAGAGTCCAACCATGAAGGTGTTGCATTCGGTGAAGGGAGCAGCCACTCTTAATAATGAAAATTTCTCTCCTGATTAAACTAATGCTTATGTCAAAGCTGTGGCTCGTCCCATCATGCCACTAATTTAACACATTGTAAAAGCAACCAATATGTTTTTGAACACCCTGTGACGATTTTTCATCACCTGACACCTTCTTACCAGATTGAACATCCAACGCGTATGTGAGTGTTGCTTCCATGAAGCGCTCAAAAGATTGTAAGCAGCCCAAAGGTTGACAAGGAGACAGTCTTGAAGGGGAGATTTAAATCAGATATATTGTTCACTTTTATAGGCAGAGTTGAACAAACGTTTGATTGCACCTTGTAATATGCATTTATCCACAGTTTATTATTGTAACTGTGACAATAAGATGATCTTTCCTTAAATATTATTATTTTTGTGCCCAAAACCTACCGAACCAAGTAAATCAAAGCCATAACGTTTTCATGTTTGTTTCTTTTCCAGCTGCAATTTGTAGCTTTTTATCTGCATCATAACTATTACCATTTATATGCTACATCACAGGATTGGGAAATATATGATTATCTCGTGAAGAACTTGCTGGGTTGGTTTCTTTGTTCGGTTGATCGTGTTCAATCTTTCACTAGGCCTAAAAATAGAATGTGGGGCAAAAATAAAAACCTATCAAACTGTTCCAGATCTAGGTCAGAAAAAAAGAAAAAAATTAACTGTGGTAAGAAATATTTTCCATCCATCCATCCATCTTCTTCAGCTTATCCAATTCATGGTTGGTTGGGGGTCGGGGGGGATAGAGTAAGAATCGCCAGTTAAAGTAAAGGTGCGCGTCTTTGCGTGACTTTGGGAGAAAACCAGGTTGAAAACCTGGAAAAAAAACCAAAAACCTATGCAGACACATGAAACATGCAAAAGGCCCTACCTGACCTGTGGATTCAAACCCAGGAGGCAGTAATGCTAACCACCACACCACTGTGCTGCAAAAAAAGAGAGCATGCTGAGCATGCCCAGCCTTGGAAAAAAAGGTTTTCAACTAATAATTACGTAAATAGTGATTGAACTGCATTGCAAGTTTATGAGATGTACCATAATGCCATTGATTTCTTTTCACTGGCCTGGAGTATAATTTAAAGCAACTTATAGAAGTGCATAAAGTGTCTAGACAAAGCTCACTAGATCTTACTTAAAGGGAACCTGTATTTGTATCAGGGCTGTGGAAGTTGCACTAATACTTTGCTTCATGAACAACTTATGAGAAAAAACCCCAACACCTCTGGAGTCACATGACTCCCTTTTACTCCATAGCGTTGTCCACTTCCTTTCTGGAAACTCAATCAACTCAACGTTGTTTCAAACAGTGGAGATTTGTGAATGAAATGGGATTTTTTTTAACATAAATATAAAACTCCAAAGAGGACAAACACATGTAAGAGTCACATGTAAAATTCCAATGACTCATCGGCATCCAAAATATTGTGTCCCTATTTGAGCACCCGGGCTATGAATAAAGGCAGTGTTGCTTCTTGCTATTTCCTGTGATTTTCCTCAGAGGAAACAAATGTGTTATAAAAGAAGTTTTTGACGACCATAAAGGAAAATCAACTGAATAGTACTACGCATAACATATGCTTATATGGAGACTGAATGCAAAGACAAAAACAATGAGTCTGCAAAGAAAGAAAAGCAATTAATACTCTAGATCTCCTTACTTTGCTGTGAAAATATGTTGGCTGTTGCTGATTGCATGTATAATTCTTTTAAACATCACAGAGTACATCAAAACAACATCTTGTACTACTTGTACTTCACTCCTCTATAAACCACCCACTGCACTCCTCTTGTCATTTGTTTTCACTAAGGCCCACTTGATGCTGCCTCATCTTGCCGTCATACTGAGCCACAGAGTCGATACTACTGGGACAGCTCAGTATCTGTGAACCTGAATAACATGACTCTCATATTCTGTCCCTGGTCTTGTGGTTCCATAATGTATGACATCAATAGCAAAAACTCAGATCAGTACAAAACAGGAGGAGGAGTAAGAAGAGGAGAACAGAGTCGGTGGAATTGTGAAAACCTTGAATGCAAACAACGTAGGATATTTTTTCTCACTGGCTTGCGTGTCTGTGTGTGTGTTTTGTTTTTGGGGTGGTAGTGCTGCGGTGGGGAATCGTTGCAGACAAGACTGCAATGACAACAGTTCTGAGTCCAGAGTTAATGCTCTCTGACGCAGAAAGGGCCATAACGTGCAGCTGAAGCTGAGCAAAGTTTATCCTGTTCCACTGCTAATCAATACCTTCACCAGCTGATTGTGCAGAGAGAACAACCAATCCCTCTTTGGAGCTCACACAGGGACACCGGGTCCAGCACTGTAGAAAGATATGTGCAATAGAAGTCCCACGCAGACAAAAACAACGTTAGTACGCACACTGAGTGGGGCGGGGGGGAGTGGATCTGCCTCTGGCCTCCAGTGGGGGTGTTCCTTGTACAGATGTGTTTGATTTTCTCTGTTGCCTTTTGTTGCATCAGCACAAGGCTGTCTTTGTATGCTTGGAGTGCTGTGCTGCATAGTATCAGCAATGTCTGGAGTGTAGGCACTGCAGTGTCTCTGACTACGGCCCAGTGTAGGGTAAGGCAATCTGGGTCACATGAGAGGATTACTGTAGGTGAGCTCAGGACGCAGCCACTCCTGCCAGTTACTGCTTTCTGCAGAACAGCCAAAAAGTCAGGGAACACGTCTATGAAAGGTCAAGAACCCAGTTATGGTTATTATGGTTTTAAGCAAAATATAACAAGATAGTTAATATGCTTCAGAGGTGCTGTTAGGCTAAGCTCAATATTTCATCTCCTCCATCACTGAAAATCCATTCTCAGAGAAACTTCCCACTTTTTTCAGTGATTTTCTTTTAGAATAATTTAAAAGCACTTTTAAAGGCAATAATAAGTAATACTTTTCTGTAT